>NC_067456.1:17726250-18045000 GCF_025434085.1 Hippocampus zosterae
GAAATGGCGTGTAGCCAAAACAACGGCTAGCAGTTCACGTCTGGTAACACAGTAGCGTCGTTCACTCTTGTTGAAAGTGCGGCTGAAATAGGCCACCACTCGCTCACCTTCTGGCCCCACCTGAGACAACACCGCCCCCATGCCGACATTACTTGCGTCCGTGTCCAGCACAAAAGGTAGGGCTGGATCTGGCGGGGTGAGAACAGGAGCATTCATGAGGGCTCTTTTTAGGCTGCAAAACGCCTCCTGACAATCCGGCAACCAGAGGAAGGGTTGGTTGTCTTTAAGGAGGTGGAATAAGGGCACCCCGATGCAAGAGAATCCCTTCATGAACCGTCTGTAGTATGAGGCCAGCCCCAAGAAGCTTTTCAACTGCTTCTGGTCCCTTGGTACTGGCCAATCTTTAATGGTGCGGACCCTCTCCTCCAGCGTGCTGATGCCCTCATCGTTCACTCGGTGGCCCAGGAACTCCACCTCCCGCTGCATAAAGTGGCACTTTTCTGGGTGCAGTTTCAGCCCAGCCACTGCAATTCTTCCCAGCACCAGTCTCAGAGACTCCATTGCAGCCTGAAAAGTCCCACCATGGACGAGGACATCATCCAAATACACCAGGCACCTTTGCCTCAGAATGTTTGAGAGCACTGTGTCCATCAAACGCTCAAATGTTCCTGGTGCATTGCATAGTCCGAAACTCATTACCTTAAACTGCCAGTGTCCTCGGGTAGTGCAGAATGCCGTCTTGGGTCTGGACTCCGCGGTGATGGGGACTTGCCAGTAGCCACTGCGCAGGTCGAGTGATGAGAACCACGCGGAGCCTGAGACCAAATCCAATGTCTCGTCTATCCGTGGGAGCGAGTAGCAGTCCTTTTTTGTCACCTTATTGAGCGGCCTGTAGTCCACACAGAACCGTGGTCTGGTGCTCTTTTTTCGGGGGACCATGACTACGCCAGACGCCCACGGACTATCGGAAGGCTCGATGATCCCTGCCTCGAGCATGGCACGGATCTCCTGATCCGCGGCCTCCTGCAGGGCCAGAGGCAGGCGTCGGGGCCGAACATTTACTGGTCGCGCGTCACCGGTGTCGATGTGGTGCTCAACCAAGTGAGTGAGGCCCACCTCATTCTCACTGAGGGCAAAGATGTTCTCAAATTCCCACAGTACCTGCCACAGCTGCTCACGCTGCTCAACATCCAAGCCGTCACAGTTCTTCTCCCAAATGGACCTGATAGCCCCAGTCCGGTTCTCTGTTGGCCGACCCGGGGTTAACTCCACTGGCGTGGCTGGTCTGGATCCCCGCCAGTGAGCAGTCCATCTCGGGGCGAGCGGACTCTACCCGATCTACCGTCGAGGAGTCAGCGCTGCTGCTGCATTGGACAGGCTAGGTCCGGTCATCCGCACATCTGTGTTCTCCGCTGCAGGGTCTGCATTGTTGACGGCAACCCCCGTAGTACCCTGCCTAGACGCCAGGATCAGCCCGACATGCTGACCACTCGGCAGGGTGAGCACCCCAACTCCCAAGTCCACCACACATTTCGCAGCTTTTAAAAAGTCCCGTCCAAGAATACAGGGATCACTCACATCAGCTACCCAAGCTGAGTGGGTTGTCGACAGACCCCCCAGGACGAACAAAAATGTCCCTTTGCCTCTCATCTTGGCTGTTTCACCGGTCACGGTCCTCAGTTTTGTAAAGGTCGATGTTAAGACGGTCCCTACTGGAACAACGTCAGGCCTCACAATTGTGGCTGAAGACCCAGTGTCCACCAGGGCTGTACAGGAAACGTCCCCAATCTGCACACGAACATGACCGGGGTCCCCCACATCCGTCCAGCCCACCGTTATAGCTTTCTCTCCAAATGCAGGTTGCAGTTCCCGTTTAACAACTGAAGGGGTCCGCGTTGTCGGGGCTACACGGACCCTTTTCCGTTTCCCTGGTGGTTCAACAACTTTGGGCAGCGCCGCAACAGATGACCTGGCTTTCCACAACCCCAGCAGACAGCGGGGCGTGCACGATGTCTGCTTCTTTCCTCCTGCTGTGCTGGGCGAGTCTTTATTGCGCACACCAGCTCCTCCAACCACGCTGGCCTGGGTTCCTCCCCTTCCGACAACGAGGTGGCCAAAACGGGGCAGGCGGATGTCTGTAGCGCCCCCTTGGTTGCAATCTCCCACTCTGTAGCGAGAGAGAATGCCTCTCCCAGGGCTGCCGGGTGGGCAAGCTGGACGTGCAGGCGCAGCTCATCCGGTCTGAGAGCTTGGATGAACTGATCGCGTATCAGTTCATTTTGGATCTCATTTGGCAATCCAGCATATGCGTGCCGACCCAGGCTCTCGATCTCATGAGCAAGACAACGGAGTGGCTCACTGGGATGTCGATCACGCTGCTTGAACTCACAGCGCAAAGAGTCCCTCAAATTAAACTCCCCAAAGCGCCTCTGCAAAGCACCCACCAGGGCGCTGTAATCGAGTCTCTCTCCGGGGCTCAGCAGCAGCAGACAGGATGTAGCCTCCTCCGTCATTGAAAGTGCTAACTGCACCGCTTTCACCTTGTCCGACCAACCCGCTGAGTCAGCCAACAACTCGAACTGTGCTCTATAAGCCTCCCAACTCCCTTTCCCGGAGAATTTAAGAGCTTTCATGGAGGGCCACGCGAGCCCAAGGGCGCCGCCATGCATGTTTACATCCCTTTGCGATGGCGGCGGCACCTGCCGCTACGTCATGGCGTAACTCCGTTTCGGCGGGCCCGCGCTCATTTTGGCGCGAATCAACAGCTTCATGGCGACCGCGCCCGTTGCAACTCGACTCAGGCATATCAATCACGCACGGTACGGCTTCATCCTTTACCGTCCGATGGGTAACGGTATCGCCGCACGGAACGGCCTCTTCCTTCACCTTCCGCGAGTCGCCGAACATCCTTACGCAAAAACGGGAGTGCGACGGGTGAATCCAAAGCTTCTGACACCAATGTAATGCCCCTCAGTAGCGGAGAGAAGGATGCTCGCAGTCACTGATACTCTTAATCATTTTTAATAACAAAATAATAAACTCAAGGAGTTGCTGTTCGCCACAACTCACGCCCATGCGCTCCACACTCAGACTAACTCCCGGAGCCAATATTCCCCCCAACCTGGCTCCTCCCCTCCCTATGATGTCACACAAATACAAGAAACGGATATTACAATACATTTACTAGAAATTGTACATATCCATGAAAACGGCACCTCCATAAAAAAAAAATTTCATCCAGAATTTTTCTTGTGATAATTCTTTGACATTATCAAGGCTCTACTTGTGTTATATGACATCTTCCAATTCAGGTTTTAATGTTATAGATTTATTTGACGTGTCATAACACAGTACTGCCTTTATTGTCCATAAAGGGCAAAAAAATCCCAAAGAACTAATAAAAACTATATATGTATGGATAGCACAGATGCCTCTCAACATTTTGAGTGTTTGAAAAAAATAAATAAAAGAATGTTTTTATAACACAAAATACATCATTACAAAAATTTTAAAATGCGTAACTTAAGGCCTTTTTAAATATGAACACACAAGGGTTAAAGAAAATAATTTAAATCTGCATAAGACCAGTGGCGTGCGGTGAGGTTCATGGTTGGTGAGGCACCGACTCCTTTAGTGTCAGATTTACAAATGTATCAACCAAAACCGGTAGCTTATTCAATTGGCTACTGGTTATTTCATATCCAAAATTTGACCCCATGGGTAAAAATACAATATTCTATTGTATTTTTCTTAGACTAATCTATTTTGTTATAAGATTTTGACAGGCTCTGCAGTTTGGTGTCATCAAAATGTTGTGACATCTCATTAAATTTTGTACAGTCGACCAAACCGAGGAAAGCTAGCTCACAAAATGATCAAACCTAGCTTTCATCTGAACACTGATGTTGACCATAATCTTGTCGAACATTTGTTTTCTCTCATCTCTGACCGACTTATTTCTTCCACTGTTGTTTCGGCCAAGTGTGCTGCATTTCTGCTCAAATCGCTCATACAGTGTGTTAAAGTCCCGTCTCATGCGTTCAACAACTCCGATGGTGTCGTGGGTTCGCGCACAACAATTTCCAATGTCCATGACTTTGTTTTGCGGCACTCTAAAAAGTGCATCAGTTTCACTGAAAATGCTCTCATATGCCATCATTAAAAAGCATGTCGATGCTTTTGACAGCCATCGATCATATCCAGTGACCATCATTTGAGTATCATTGTCCCAGCGATCGGGATCATATGTTTGCGCTACTAGTTTTTTAACACAGCTGTTTTCTCCAACACTTCCAAGACATACGCAGCTACAGCAGGGGCTCGCCTAACATCACTTACGTCATCAAATCCTAAAAATGCTTCCATCACCACAATCCACTTCACTTTTGGCAACATAGCGCAAAATAACAGATCTGTGCTTTGTTTGTGATATCCGTAGTCTCGTCCAACTCTATGGAAACAAATGGGGCAGCATTGATCTCCCTTTTTAGATCATTTATTATCACATCCAACCAACCAAAAGTTGTAAAAATATCATGGTTAAGAGTAAAGTATGAGCCTTAATGGAGACTTCTTACTTTTTCTTTTCTGATTGATATAAAAATGATTTAGTAGATATAAACACATAACGGGGTAGGACTAGATAAAGTTTTTTGACTTCCTCCTACTCCCTTGAACATAATAACTGTGTTGAATGAAGACTGATTTCTTTCTTTTTACTTTTTTATCTACCTTATTTTCTGTCAAATTATTACTGTATATGTTTTATGTTCAATAAACAAACAAACAAACAAACATCACCGAAAGCTTCAATTATATAGTTCTGTATTCTATTGGACAAGCCAGAAAGCACACTGGATGAGTCCAAATGTCTAGCTAACCTCTCATCTTTCTCATCAAAAGCATGTGATAGTTCTACATAATCGCCACGATTAGAAGAGCTTGCCCTCTCGTCGACCACGAAATGCCAACTCCCGTTTAGCGAAAAAGCAGGTTGCATGAATGAGGTCTTTCACAATCTCTCGGTTTTCCCTTACCTTGGCATTGCGGATGCTAACGTTGGGCCTCCGCTGTTCGTTCAATGCCAAATCGATCCTTGCGCTTTTCATATCACAATATCCAGACAAGTTGAGAACAAAAGGCAGGGAAAACAGTAAAGACGGGTTTTCGAAGGACAGCCACATCACCGTTCTTTTCGGCTGTACCACTCCGTTTGAAAAGTTGTCCGGGCTGTCCCGTAGTGTGAAGCAAACCTTTTCACTCCAGCGTTGGTCTACCTGTGTTAATCACGTCCAGTTTTGACTGAAAGTCCAGTTTTGAGAAGTTTTTAAGCTTCGACATATAATCCTTTTCTTCCATTTTGGCTGTCCGACCTAGCAAATTTTAAAAAGGATCGCACTTGACTCGCCTGGCGCCTCTGCGCAGAAGAACAGCGCAACGTACCTGTTTGCTCACGTACGCCCTCTTAATTGCGGCAGAGAACGATCTGCCGCAACCTATGCCTTTTCACTGCGGTTTTATTTCCCATCAGCAAATCTAAATATGTCACAAAAAACATTAAACTTTAATAATAAATGATCTAAAAAGGGAGATCAATGCTGCCCCATTTGTTGCCATAGAGTTGGACGAGACTACGGATATCACAAACAAAGCACAGATCTCTGTTATTTTGCGCTATGTAGCCAAAAGTGAAGTGGACTGTGGTGATGGAAGCATTTTTAGGATTTTTAGGAAGTGATGATAGGCGAGCCCCTGCTGTAGGTGCGTATTTATTGGAAGTGTTGGAGAAAACAGCTGTGTTAAAAAACTAGTAGCGCAAACATATGATCCCGATCGCTGGGACAATGAAACTCAAATTATGGTCACTAGATATGATCAATGGCTGTCAAAAGCATCTACATGCTTTTTAATGATGGCATATGAGGGCATTTTCAGTGAAACTGATGCACTTTTTAGAGTGCTGCAAAACAAAGTCATGGACATTGGATATTGTTGTGCGCGAACCCACGACATCATCGGAGTTGTTGAACGCATGAGACGGGACTTTAACACACTGTATGAGCGATTTGAGCAGAAATGCAGCACACTTGGCTGAAACGACAGTGGAAGAAATCAGTCGGTCAGACATGAGAGAAAACAAATGTTCCACAAGATTATGGACAACATCAGTGTTCAGATGAAAGCTAGGTTTGATCATTTTGTGAGCTAGCTTTCCTCGGTTTGGTCGACTGTACAAAATTTAATGAGATGTCACAACATTTTGATGACACCAAACTGCAGAGCCTGTCAAAAACAATTGTCCTTTCTGAATTCTGATTGTAATTTTCCCATTGCGGGACAAATAAAGGATATCTTAAAATCTTATAACAACATAGCTTAGTCTAAGAAAAATACAATAGAATATTGAACGCTGGAGAACCCGCGGGATCAAATTTTGGATATGAAATAACCAGTAGCCAATTGAATACGCTACTGTTTTTGGTTGATATATTTGTAAATCTGACACTAAAGGAGTCGGTGCCTCATCAACCATGAACCTCACCGCACGCCACTGAAGCACATATTGTTCTTATTGTTCTCGAAATGCAGCATGAGTGTCTCGATTGGGTCACTTTTGCCGGTCCCACGCCCGGACAAAGGAGGAGGGTTGCAATGGTGACAAAAAAAAGAAACGATAATCGATTTGGGCTGTTTTCTTTTTACCTTTTGTCTCTCCTACAGCGTCCATGACAAGCATGCACATGGTCAATTGTGCAAATTGGGTGATGCCGTCATTTAGCGACTTTTAGGACAATAGCTACTCTCCTGAATGTGGAGTTGGCAACACTCACTAAGTGCTACCAACATTAATACAACGCCATCCGAAATCAAATTCATATCATATTGAGGAAGCGAGGAAACAGGAACCGCTCCTTATTTCAGCCCTCATTGTAAGATACAATACAAGTCTCCCGCGTTAGCGACTAACTGCTAGCAGCGAGCGCTGCCTGGCAACAGCAACTGATGGCTGTAGCCTTGCCTTGCTTTCTTTCTTCTTTTTCAAAGATGTGGACATAGGCGTGTTTTTTTTCTTAATACACTCTCCATATTGAAAGGGAGAGGATGTCCGTTAAATTGCATCTTGAGGTATTTTTCATACATGGGCAATGTATAAAATAAGGCCTTGTACTGCATTGCGCTTTAAAGTTGTGTCCCTAAAATCTAATTGGCAGAGATTTTAAGTCTGCACTCCACTTCGTGCCTTTGTCATGTATGCTTTTGCTCAGGATTCTACAGCCGCAAAGGAGTTTTGGTTTTACAAATGGTGGCTCTTTTGTCTGTGAGCAACATGGATTGCATGATTTTTACAAGTTACAATCATGAACCTAATGCCACAAAACATAGTAAATCTGTTTATTACATAATGCAAGAACATTATAAGTGCATAAAAGGTGTTTGTTTTATCGTCCATTATTCAGGCACATAGTAGACATAATGATGATTGATGATATCATTGTGCACATGTAGTCACTCACAAATGTTTGTTGAACAGACACTGTACACGGACAGTAAAACTATGCTTCAAATATCTTAACTACACGATTTTTGTATTTAATGTCAGAGTTTGTTGAATAATAATGATTACATGGGCTGTTTAAGCATGTGAAATGGAGCCAACCCGTTTTTTTTATTCTCAGCTAAAAGAAATGAGCCGTTGTAATTGTCTACACAGTATTGCGACATATGTGACATTTTGCATCCTATTTTCACAGTACACTTAAAATATTCTTTCGGATGGCAAATCAGGAAGATGGACAGTAACCATCCTCCATATGCGCCCACCCACTCCCTCGTCTGTGCACATGTTCAGCTAAAATACATTCAACCTTGACAGCAGGGTTCAATATGTGCTGCATCTGTACTGGTAGTATATGATGGCATGTTGACTGATGCAGTATTCAAGCTCAAAGTGAGTCAGGATCCTTGTTAGTCAATTAGTGGGTTAGTTTGTTAGTTATTTAAAGCTTTTTGGTTAGTATTTGTCATATTTCCAAGAATGTTAGTAGCTTGTGGAAACCCGTCTTGTCCGTTACACAAATGATGAGACCTAATTATGATTTCAAAAGAGAATACTTGTTGACACAGGCCATGCTCTAGTCTGTTAATCAACAAAGACAAAAAAAGCCATTTGATTTTGTCAATATAAAATGAATTATAAAAATGAGCAGAGCAGAGATGTTAGTACTCGGCAGCCGTGCCATTGTTAGTACAGTATCAGAGGGAGTTAGTAATGTTGACCCTGGGGACAACAACGAAGGCACTCACCTGCAAAGCTTGACCACACCGTGCACACAAAGTCACACATCTATGATTCTCTAACTTGAGCCCATAGCGTGACACAATGCTGCAATGCAACAGTCACAAGATCTTTGTGGACTTTATGGTCAAGCCAGGTTTGATAAGCCACGTTCCTGCTTCTGGCTCATGTAATTTCCTCCCCAAATCTTGAAACCCTTCTTGACACACTCAGCTTCTGTTTAGATTTGATGTCCTTCTATAATGATTAGCCTGAATAGTTCACAGAAGAGGGGTTGCAGGATCAAGAGAGAGGGTTTGTCTGTGTTTGTGGCCATAAAGCAGAGGGTTAGTCACTGACTGTGAGGCCAGCCAATAGCACTGAGCGAAGAGGTTAGTAGTCATCACACTGTGTTAGCAAAAAGTAGTCTTGTTAGGAAGATCATGTTAGTATAATCCAGACCTCTGAAAAAGTCGATTTGCAGAATTATTATCATATGATGGATTTTCTTTTAATAATGCGACACAAGTTTGTCCTTTAGTGGCATTCTTGCAATTATTCACAAGGATCTACCATATAGGTTCAATTCAGGCTATTAGTACTGAATAGCTTGATTTAGTAGCCAGGGCGAAATGCAAAGCAATTGTTTATTAATATTTTGTCCAGGGTCTGGTGCATTCAGCAGTGAGAAGTTTTGAATAAACATGCACATGGACACGCAAAGACACAGAAATATTGCACATGCATACAGACGTACATTCACACAGACTCACACTTTAGTAAAAATGCACATTATCTATTATCTAATGTAGGGCATAAAGGAATACCCAAAGGTGGCTACAGAATATTCTGGATTAGAGACATATTTTTAAAAGTGTGGGAGAATTTTTGGTCGAAAGCATGGGAAATACTACATGTGTGTCGGCCTTTTTATGGATAGTAGCTATGACCTGTGAGCTGTTCAATAATGACTGCCTTCTGGTGAATTTAGATGTATTCTTACAGGAGAAAGAGAGCAACTACGAGGAGAGGTAACCAAGGCAACAGGGGGATTGTGAGTGCACAAAGCACAACATAAAAGTGTTTTTCACAACAGTGGCTTTTTATGTGCCAAAGCGTGGTTGATAGAGGTAGTTTAGGATTTGCATGCCTGATTGAAAGACAAAGGACATAATATTGTCACATGCAAACACCTTCCTGCTTAATATTGCATCTCTTTCTAGCAGATAAAAAGGTTGAAATCTGATCTCTCAAATGAATTGTTCACTGACACACAAAAGTATTGGATGTTGATCCACCCTTTGAAGGCACAGGCTAGCAGGAACTCGGCCATTCCAGTATCCACCTGCAGGAGAAAATGAGCCAATAAAAATGGAATAAATACCTGTAGTCGTACATTTTGAAATGTGAGCAAAATATAAATTGATTTTAAAATTCGCACAATAATAGACAACATATGGAGACACAGCTGTCCCGTTCCAGTCTAAAGTATGCACTTTATACTGTATGCACATATCACACTCTGACAAGAGTAAACGTGAGTGATCCATGTTAAGGAGCGGGGGAATAAAAATCCTCTTCATTTAAATCTACACAGGCATGCACGAGTTACCATCAGTGAGGCAGCACAGGGTGAGTCATTCAAGTGATGTCATCAGCACAGGAGCACAATGTGTCCAAAGTGAGCCCTAAGCAGGATCCGTGTAACTGGCAGGAACACACAACACAAAGCTGTACAAAAGCTACAGAAACTTGCAGTCCCTCAAGCCACTCCTTGATGTTTTCCATCCACAAATTAATTATTAATTTGTAAAATTAATTAAACTACATCCGTAGCTACTGCAGCAAATGATTCGCGGGATCACATTAATTTAAATGGGCTAATATTGCAAGATATAAAAAGAGCCTCTCTCTCGGATTAATTATTTTGAGTATTGAGCCTTGAGCACATAACCTGTCCAGCTGTTGTTCCAGTAGCCAGAACCGATGCCATGTCAACAGTCTTTAAGGTTGAATCCATTAAAACTCAGCACCTTAATTCCTAAAAATCACAGGAAAAGAAAAGAAAATGAGTATTTTTCTCTCATTATCTCAGCAGTCTTTTTTCCCCACAAGCCTGCAGGCATAGCTTGTGTTGAATTTAGGTCACTTAATTCTGCAAATAAAAAAGCCTTGGAGTCAGTTACTGATACACACGCAGTAGCTTGCGCAAAATGCTGGTACGATAAAACATAATCAAATCGTTGTAGCTCGGAAACAATCACGATTACGCCCTACAAGCACAAACAGGAGAAGCACAGTGGGTTCTTTCTCTGAAGTCACAGTGAACGCTGATGAATGTTATTCAATTCAAGAAAAGATGAACCGTGTTGACTGTGCCACACACAATACAATGTTGCTTACAAATATATCACGATATGGCATGGATCTGTTCTTACCAGTCATTTGTAGGTTGCACATCTGCTACAACGCCGACATGATTGTATTAGACCGCTCACGAAACCGTCCAATATGACAAACGTGCACCATTTTGTTCCCTGCAGCAAAAGAGGGAGATGGCCGCTCTGTCTTCAGCTGCGGAGCTGCTGCAAGCCCAAGTGGGAGTGCCAGAAGCAGCTGCACGCAACCCATTTCGGAGCACTGGATAATGTGGACATGTCTCAAAACAAAGGACCATCTTGGTTGTGAGGGGCTACGCCGACATGAATAAGTCAGTGAAGCCGCTCCCCAGCTGCTACCACAGGTTTGGGCTCTTTTGTATGTGTGCCCTGCATCCGCCATCTGTTTCCTGGGCAACCTGCGAGTATCAACCCCCCACCCAGCCACAAGAAACACTACTATTCTTGGTACCATTGTACAGCAGTATAAGCAGGCATTTGTGACACAGTTAATTTGTATATTTTCAAACATGTTGATGCCCTTCTGTTAATGAAAGAAACACCCACACAAATAACTTGAATCTGACCAAAGTAATAGTGTGTGAGAGTTTTGTGAAAACCCACCACCTTCTGTCTGAATTGTCTGTCAAATCTGGAAAAAAAAGTTGCTAAATTAGCTAATTTATAATTTTTTTGCTCTGTTGACTTTTTGTTTGTTTGGGGAAGGGGGGGTGGGGGGGGGGGGGTTGGACCAATTCATCAAAAAGTGCATTGTATATACCAGGGGTGGGCAATTATTTTTTGCATAGGGCCACGTGAGAACCAGAAAATATTATGGAGGGCAGGATCAAAAGGGTGAACTAAATTCAACAATATTAATTGGATTTGTTTATTTAAAAAACATCCATCCATCCATCCATCATCTACCGCTTATCCGGGGCCGGGTCGCGGGGGCAACAGCTTTAGCAGGGAAGCCCAGACTTCCCTCTCCCTAGCTACTTCTTCCAGCTCTCCCCGGGGGATCCCGAGTCGTTCCCAGGCAAGCTGGGTGACATAGTCTCTCCAGCGTGTCCTGGGTCTTCCTCTGGGTCTCCTCCCGGTGGGACATGGCCGGAACACCTCACCGGGGAGGCGCTCAGGAGGCATCCGAATCAGATGCCCAAGCCACCTCATCTGGCTCCTCTCGATGTGGAGGAGAAGCGGCTCGACTCCGAGCCCCTCCCGGATGACCGAGCTTCTCACCTTATCTCTAAGGGAGAGCCCGGACACCCTGCGGAGAAAACTCATTTCGGCCGCTTGTATTTTGCACAAAACAGTATTTTGCATTTTTTGGAACGTTTTTCAGACTTTAAGAGTACATTATTCCGTCGTATCGAACGAGATTTGCTTGACTTGGCTCTACTGTGGTGGTATATTAAGATATTTTGTGATGTTTTCTTTAATCAATGTATATCTTCTCAGAGATAAACTCTTGAACTCGCTTTGGAATGCTTTTAAATGATTGCAAGTGAGATAAACTCTTGAACTCGCTGCATAACTTGCTTGCCTAAGCGACTTCATAGTTTGCTTTGCTATGTTCCTGAATTGTCGAAACTTGTTTGCAAAAGAGGGAACAAGGCAAGATGTTCTCGTGGAATGCCACTTGGTTACACAACAAACAGTGTGGCGTAGGGGGAGGTGAGAATGGCCACTCACCCCTCCCGATGCACACACTTTAGAGGATAAAAGGAGGGGAGCGATGCTTCTTTAGCAGAGTCTGCTGCGGGTAGCGTACGGACGCCCAGCTCGTATTGAAGCTCACTCTGCTGAGGGTGTTGGCTCTCCACCCTAATGGCATACGGTAAGAGTATATCATCTTTAGCTTCATACAACTTGTTTGAACTGTGTTATCATTTCTGTGTGGGACCAATAAAGTGCCTATTGTCGGTAGCCAGAAGTGTCTTGTCGTTATTTCTGAGTGCCTATCTCCAACGATCCTATTAAAATTGACACTCACACCGATTGAGTGTCAGAAGTGTTTCAAAACATGTGGGCTTCCGTATCGTCTCCCCCTTCATCCCAATGCTCTGCAACTTGAAGTAACTGTGCCACCTGGCGTTGAAATGCCTGTCATTACAAGTCCAAATGAAATGAATGCAGTCGTTGACATCGAACCTTAATTGTGTACCAACCTTCGGCGGGCCGGATTAAAAAGACCAATGGACCGGATTTGGCCCGCGGGCCGTAGTTTGCCCACCTCTGGTATATACTGTACATTGGTCAGCAGCTAATTCTAATCAGCAAATAAATGTATTTTTGACACTTATTTTAAAAGATGTCTTCACTTTTTTGTGACATCCGTACATAAGGTATTTTCATGTTTTGTTTTTAAGTTTGACCCATAAAAAGCTTGTGCAACATGGATTTTACACATTTGAGAAAGAAAATCCACCTGTTGCTCAATCCAACTCTTAATGAATACATATTACTAAATATATTACTATTACATTACATATATTGTTGTTATCATATTATAATGTGCTGGGGGGACAAGTGCATATTCGGATTGAGCTAAAAAAAACAAGAAAAGCTTGCTTGCATCACTGATTAAAAGTTTTTTATTAATAAACATTTATTGACTAGAATAATTGACAAAAATATATTTTTTAATTTGTTTAACTTTAGAGCCTGTACTTTCACTTAAGGTTTTGTGTTAAGTTCTATTTTTATTAGAGTATTTGTTACACAAGTAGGCAATGTGTCGAACTGGAACTACCGCAGTAAAAGGAAGAAGAGTGACGGGGAGACAGTGCTTAAAATCTGCATTTGACGTCTCACCCAGCTGGGGGCGACAGCGTGCGCAGATTTGGCCCCTGTTGGCTGTCTTATAACCGGAAGTAGCAATACTATTGCGTTTCTCATTGGACATGTCTTGCTTTGTTGATAAAAGAGTTACTCAAATATACCTATCTTGACTGATGATCTGATGCATCCGCCGGTCGTTGCAGGTCTTTCTGGTCTGTGTCGGGTCACCGAAAATCTTTACGTGAGTAACGGCAGAGCAGCGAGTCGCGCCTCTCTGGTGAGCGCCAACAAAATAACATGCATCGTAAACGTAACGGAGACCAAATGCAGCAGTGCCACTCTTCACGGTGTGGAGTACCTCCACATTCCCTTGTCTGACACACCATCCACCCCACTTGGGGACCATTTCGACGAGGTGGCGGATAAAATACAACACGTAGCACAGAGCGGTGGTCGCACGTTGGTGCATTGCACCGCCGGGGTGAGCCGCTCAACTGCCCTCTGCATGGCTTTTCTCGTCAAGCACCATGGTGTGACACTGATGGAGGCTCACGCTCAGGTCAAGACATGTCGGCCCATGACGAGGCCCAATAATGGTTTTTGGAAGCAACTAATCCAGTATGAGGCGAAGCTTCGTGGGTCCACGTCTGTCCGGATTGTGTCGTCTTCCATGGGAGAGATACCTGATGTGTATGAAGATGCGGCCAGAAATATGATGCCACTCTGACATCCTGCTGCTTCTCGTGCGTGGGAGACTTTTCCGTTTAATAAATCAGTAAATGATAATATACCGTGTGCTCATTATAAACGTCATTATCTGCATTTCAGTTACAATTCACAACAACTTCAGAGCTACATTAAAACGTGCTTTGAAAAATGTGTTCGTTTTTAATTGACACTATCGGATACAATTTAACATGATGTGTTATGCACTGTTTTGTTTTTGCGAAGTTGTTCAACATGTTGTGCAAAATTGTGTCAAGTGTTGTCAATCTCTAGCGGAAATAACCACGACCTACCTTATGATCATGCTTTCATGTATATGATGTGGGGGACAGGGGGAAAACGCCATCACACCTTTAAAGATCATCAAAACATTTATTGTGGACAGCAGGATATTCCAAATAGTTTAGCCTGGTATATTGAAATGATAGCTTCACAGAAACGGACAGGTTTTACGTTTCTTTGTTGCTAATGACCACTGCCATTTGTAAATGGTGTTCCTTTCAATAAAATAATGTCAAACTGAATATAACACAGTGAACCCATTTTCCACACCCAAATCGAAAATAAGATTATCTTTTGTATTCTTTATCCCCCATTATTCATACACCTCTCCTCCCCCAAAGTGCCACCAACTTTTAAGGAACGTATCTGTTGATCATTTTCCTTGTGAAAATAAATCAGTTCAATTTTGACTTAAAGCAAGTCAGAGAATATCGGGAGAAAAGCTGTGCAATTTACAAGAGGATAGTCTGTAAACATAATCCAATACAGAAGCAATTCAAACATTTCAGGAACTAGCGACCTTACCTCCTCTTTCTTTACAAATTTACATATGTGGTGATCAACGGAATAGTGGTTAATCATCATCCAATACAGAACCAATTCAAACATTTAAGGAACTGCAGTAAAATCATGTGAATATTCTCAATATTATATGAGAATATTTATCAGTGGGGGGTTAATAAAAGAACAATTTAAAGGCATTTCCAAAGTTACCAATTGAAAATAAAAGTATAGAACTTTAAAAAAAATCTAATATTTATAGGGCGCAGAGTGTATAAGAACAATTTTTTGGGGGAAAACATGTTAAAAATACCTTCGTCATACGTCTGGGGAAAGAGCATAATTTTTAACCTGGATTTAAAAGCAGTAACACTTTGTTGGGATTAAAAAAAAAAAATCTTTATTCATTCATATCATTCACTTGGATAAGAAGTTATACCAGCAAATAGGGGGAACAGAATTATAGACAAGGAGAAAAAAACATTTTTTAATTAAAGGGTGATTGTGAGGGGATGTGGGGCATATTATACACATGGGCATTATCCCCGGGATTTTAGAGTATCCACCTTGCTTCCTCTCTCATGACCGACTTCAATATTAACTATATTTATTTAAAAAAACAAGGAGCAGCGCATCAACTCTCACGAACAAAGTAACTACATTTATCAGTTATTAAACATTTTCATTCAGTAAAACATTGCATTTAGGGGTCTTTTTATCATGGAGTGCTAGTGTCCAGACTTTGTGAACGACAACTCTTCCTATACACTTCTCTGCATGAAAGAAAATATATACCGTATAATTTTTTTTCCCCCCAAAATGTTTCTTATTTGGCTCACAGTGCAATCGTAGCTGTACAAACAACGCAAGTAAATAACATCGAAAAACAAATAAAGCTTTCATTTTCTGCTGAAATATCCTGAGTCATGGTTTCTCATCATCAAAGTGAAATAAAGACATAGGTGCAAAAACCGCATGCATATTTAACTGGCACTGCGTTTTACTCTATCAATAAGGCAACATTGTCATCCGTATAGTCATGCAATCCGCATCCATCTACAGAATACAACCAAAATGCACGTCAGTTCAAATGCACACTCCATCTCACACCGTCCCACAGTGGATTCAGTGTCTCAAGGCTACAGCATCTGATTACATCTGAAAAGAAAAAATGAATTTTCTCATCAAAGAAGGAAAACACACAAAAATGATTCCAATAAATAAAATACCTGCTGTTCCAATTTTTGGTAGTCTGTGGATTTTGGTCGACGAGCAGATCTTGATCTCTTTCCTTCCAAAACATATGCAATGATCTAGAAGGGGGAGGAGAAAAGTAAAACCCTCTCGTATTGGATGAAATGCAAGAGATTGGAACAATTGCTTGATATTTTTGGCTGTTTGATTAACATTCCTGTTTTTGCTTGGTTGTAACTACAGAACACACACACACAAAAAAATCTACATTTCCACTCAATATTGAACAACCAACTGGTTTTCATTTTTCGATAATCAACATTTTATATTTAAATTGAAACTGCACAGCAGCACACTATTTTTCTCTCTAGAAACATTGGTAATATTTTAGACATAACGTTTTAAAAATGTTTTACCGAATCCATCCCCCCAAAAATGTCCATTTTAAACATGAATATGCAACATTTTTAAGATATCTATTCAGTCGTAAATCAATTACGTTTTACAGATGTGATTACCATGTTCAAACAAAACTCTCTCCCCATCGATACTGGCCTATGAGACTATCCGACGTCAGAACCACAATCGTGGTTCAAAACACACTTGACTAAGCCTGGTTTGTTGAAAAGTGACCGGCAGAATGGCAACTCTGTCAGGGTGTCAGCATCAAAGTATACACAGTCCATCCATCCATCCATGATCCAAACGGCTTATCCCCACGAGGGTCGCCGGCGCCCTGGAATTTGTCCCCGCTGACTTTAGGACTTTCCGTCCCATCCTTACGCCATTCAAAATGTCGGGTGGGAGAGACGATAGTTTGTTTCATTCAGCATTCAACTCAGCTTTAAATGACCAAAAACGCAAAGTCAATAAAAACCCGGCAAATGAAGGCACTGCAAGCATTTAGTTCCAAAGAAGGTGTACTTTGATCTCCGAGTGTGTCAGATTCCGACCATTTGAGGCGTGTGCATCCAGATAAAGAGGTGAGAATTGTAGCATGAAAACAACATCAATGAAAATCAAGAGTTTCAAAAGCTACATACCTTGCGCTTGTTGTGGTAGGCGATGTAAAGCACTGCAACCATTACCGCTGTAGAGACCAGGTATGCAAAGAAATGACTACTTTCGACTTCGTCACTTCCACCATAGTGATTGTTGCCTCCCATTTTTTTATTAGTGGCTTCATCTCCTCCGGATTTTGCCTCATTGGCAGGGTCGTGTGTTTGTGACTTCTTGTCATGCTCTCCTTTTGATTTGTCATTTGCAGCCTCTCCTTTTGATTTGTCCTTCTTTGTAGGCTCGCCTTTTGATAGGTTCTCCTTTTCAGACTGTTTTTCTGATTTGTCCTTTGCAGCCTCTCCTTTCGATTCGTCTTTCTTTGCAGACTCGCCTTCTGGTATGCCTTCCTTTTCAGGCACTCCTCCTGATTTGTCCCCTTTTTCAGTCTGTTCTTCTGACTTGTCATCTTTTTCAGGCTGTTCTTCTGATTTGTGCTCCTTTTTTGGCTCTCCCTCTGATTTTTCCTTTGCAGCATCTCCTTTCGCTTCATTTCTCTTTGCAGGCTCGCCTTTTGGTATGTCTTCCTTTTCAGGCACTCCTCCTGATTTGATCTCTTTTTCAGTCTGTTCTTCTGATTTGTCATCTTCAGGCTGTTCTTCTGATTTGTCCTCTTCTATCTGTTCTTCCGATTTGTGCTCCTTTTTTGGCTCTCCCTCTGATTTGTCCTCTTTTGCAGGCTGTTCTTCTGATTTGTCCTTATTTTCAGGCTGCTTTTCTGAGTTGTCCTCCTTTACAGGCTTTTGTGATGATTGTTTCTCTGTGTTTGCCTCACGTGCAGCCTCTTTTTCAGATTTTGTAACCTCCTCTTGCTGCCCTCCTGATTCTTCCTTGTGAGGAGGGTCACCTGATTTTGGGTCCTTTGTGATTTGCTGTGTTGTCTTTGAAGCCCCCTGAGTTGCTTTGCTCTTGCCAGCTTCTTCCGACAAACCGTGACCTTCTTTAGGCTTCTGGCCTTGTGTCTGAGGTTTAGCCTGAGTCCTTGAGGCTAAGCCTGTCTGGGCCTTCTTTTTTTCAAGTGGATTCTGGACTACATCATGGTCAACATTTGGTACATCTTTCGGATCAGGTGTGACATTTTTAGCGCTTGATGAAACTAAGGCACCTTCACCCGCATTCAGAAGTGCTGGAGCCCCTACAAAAATGAATACAATTATTATTGACTTTCAAAACCAAACAACCCTACCATGTACAAAATTCAAGGAAATCACAATATCCCATCACCGGTGAGACATTCTTAGAACAGGCCAGCAGGCTACTCATGGTCTTTGGGGACAACCTTTTATTTCACGAAAATATATGATGTAAAAATAAATAAAGAAAATAAGGACAGCAGTCTAAATAACATGCGAGTGTTGGGTGTTGAGTCTGCCTCAGTGGAAGTTTGGACTGTGAGTATAGTCTCGTATAAGTTTTCGGGATTATAGTCTTTTTCTGTTTTGTTCATTTCTTTCTGGCTCTGTGTTGTTCGACAATTTTATTTTTTTATTTTTTGTTTGTTTTGTTCTGTTTTTTTACTCAGTCAACTAACTGATAACGACTTGTTGCGTGTTGATAAGTTCTTCAACTGGAATTTCTTGGGCTGATGATATATTTAATGTGTTCTGGTTTGACAACTTGTAGCAATTACCTGTTACGAAATGGGGTTAAATCACACCTGCACATTACCAGAACCTGTGCCCAGCAAGCCACATTAACCCTTTCAAGGACAGCGGTTACAGTGGACAGTTTATCATGTTCTCAGGTTACAGATTGCATGAAAGGGTTCAAATTGAAGTAAATAAAGTGAATGGTTCGTACTGTAGTAGGTCTGAGCAATAAGGTCGGTCAACAAGTCATATCCTAGGTTTTTGTTTGTTTGTTTGGCTGGCTTCATTCTGCTATTTTCTTGAAGTT
Organism: Hippocampus zosterae; assembly: GCF_025434085.1. Taxonomy (NCBI): domain Eukaryota; kingdom Metazoa; phylum Chordata; class Actinopteri; order Syngnathiformes; family Syngnathidae; genus Hippocampus; species Hippocampus zosterae. The sequence continues at coordinate 17,745,343 of NC_067456.1, forward strand.
GGAAGTTGCTATAGTACAATTGAATTAATAACCGCATTAAAAAGATTGTGCAATTTTTAGTATACAGTATATATTCAAAGTCAAATGGTAATCTAGAAGATACTCTCACTTGCATCCAGTCAGGTTACACTTACATCATCCCCTATGCTGCCCACGTTGTCGTAAGTGCTATGAGTAACCAGTGTTCATTTATCGTGTATATTTTATTCTGCTAGTTCCCCGCCCCGTTTTTTTTAAAGAAAAATATGTAAGAAAGATAGAATTCTTCAAATTCATTCAGCCACCTCAAATAACAATGAAAATTAGTTTTCCAATTCAGCAATCAAGTTTATTTGTTTGAATGCTCACTTCCAGTACAAAGCAACATTGTTTGCCAACAAGTGTGGGATGGCAGACAAATGTGCCTTGAAAGGTGTATGGAGAGGAGGGATTATCCAATTTCACTTAATATCTTGAAAATTCACCTTTTTTGACTAGTAATCGTAATGTATATTTTGTTTGGCGCAAAAAGACAGGGAAACACAATGTTTACAGGCAAAAAGAAACATTGCAAAAACAACCTGTAACGATGCTCTGGGTGGCGTAGAGTAGTCCGACCATCGGACAAAATCTTAAATCATGAATTATTTCAGCTTTGAAGGAATTACTTGGTTGTGCAAACTTTCTAACAACTTTAACAAATAATCATATCTTTCTTGTTGCTTTTGTACGATTACTATTGTCATTCTTGATCAACTTTCATGGGTGACCTCGTGATTATCGTGCTCATCAACGCTGTGATACTCTTCAAAGATACTGAACATAACAAATTGATATTTTAGTTTGGTTTCGTTGCCGAGGGGGATTACACATTCATCAACCGGTTCAATCGACGAGACATGTTGATTAGGACGAGTCTTAAATGTAAAAAGCCACTCACCGATCACCATGGAGGAACACACCACTGTAACACATGCCAGGAAAACAAATCTCATGGCGCTCGAAAAGGAAGGCAAACCACGCTTAACTGAGAGCTCAATGCGAACGTTAAAATCCGCGTTGCAGACTATGATCGGAAAGTGGAGCTTTAACAGCGTCACAGCTCAATCTGCCTCCTACTTCCGTGTACGCATCAGGCTCTTCTTCGTGGCTCTGTTCCGCACGCACGCAAGCACGCAAAATGCTCATCAGTGACATCAAGAGCCGAGTGGCAGAAGTAATCTCAACGATGGTATTGAATTCGCCGCTAGGTGTCACTGCTGTCACGTGACAGCAATTTTGGACAGCACCACTTTTCAAGAGAAAACTTGGTAGGGCTTTTCATGAATCCTCGTGGGGAAAAGACAACTTTTTATGTTTTACGGCCGGGGAATGTTTTCAAGCAATGTGTGTTGTTTGAGAGAGGATAAATCTTAAAAGTAATCGCCATGTGTCTTTAAAAAAAAACAAAAACAAAAAACATTTTCCCACACCTTTGCCATTAATATCGCATAAAACAATGTATTTCCATCTGCAATTTTCACAGGAGTTAATTTCAAATACAGCTTTATCCTGTAGAGATCCTTGATTAGCCAGTATTTTATTTTCTGTCTTTATATTTTCATGGTTGCCCAGAGTTTCTTTGCGGATGGCCTTACAGTTTGAGAGATCAGCAACGCTTGTGCGAGAATGCAAAGTTACTCCCTAAACTGACTTACAAGCACAGTGATAGTGTCATCCCATGCTAAGCATCTGGAGAAGATCAGGTGAGTCACCAGTCCTAAGGCCGTTTTCATTCATTCCATTGAGTGAATGTTCCTAATGACATTTTCAAACAATGTATCCTGCATGGCAATTCTGTGAAAGGACTGTGTGGTTTTATGAAGTAAGGGACACAAGTGGGAGGGAATGCATATGTGTTATCTTTGGTTCCATCTCCAGTTGCGTAATATCTCCCAGATACACCCTTTCTCTTGAAGTCCTAGATTTACCAACAAATATGTCCATAAACTATGTAAAATATATGTCATATTTTATTTTGTGGCTTTTTAAATTTATTATATGCTATATTAATCAGTCAATATCAGTCCAACAAGTTGAATGTCTCTTTAACACTCATCCTCATGAGGTTTGCGGGTGTGCGGCAGCCTATCCCCACCTGACTAATTGAGAGGCAGGGCGTACCCTGGACTGCTCACCAACAAATTACAGGGCACATCTAGATAAACAACCGGAAGCAATTCACACCTATGGACAATTTAAAATCTTCACCTAACCTACCATGCATATTGGAATGTGAGAGGAAACCGGAGTACCCGGAGAAAACCCATACAAGCACGAGGAGAGCATGCACACAGGAAAGCCAGAGACTGGATTTTAAGCCACAACCTCTGAACCATAAGGCGCGTGTGATCACTATTGTCAAGAGATAAGAAGAAAATGAAAAAGCACAGCGTGTGATCCGTTTCACCGCCTTGTTTTCATGGGACTCTGCATAACATGCCCATTTTACTCAATATCGTATTGTTGTTCGTGTTTTAATTTTATAATTACGTTTTAGATATATTTAAGTGACATAAAATGGCATCTGAAAGTGAGTCAAGTGTCCCACTGAACACTATTACTACTAATTAATATTGGCATGATATAAACGTATGGAAGAGATAAGATAAGGTTACTCTTCTAATGTTAATTTAAGGTGTTTTACATCTCAGCATGGTGTCTGGGACCTTGGGTCTTGTAATGAATATGTCTTAATTGTTCCAGTTGACATTTGAAAAGTCCAATAATACCTCTCATTCTTGACAAACATTAGCATTTCCATTTTTAAGGTCAAATAAGTATGAATAATACATTAGCAAGGTTCTTAAGCTCACAGTCAGATGTAGCTAATGTCACAAAGGCAGCAGCTGAGTCTTGCTAAGATCAGTGATTTTTTTCAGAAAAAAATGGTTCATTTCACTTTGGGAAGCCACGTTATACAAACACAGCATCCGGTTATTTACAAGAACATAAGGTCGATGCAAGTCTCATGTGCATCCGCCAGTTCTGTGTCAGTGGTTGTAGTTGATATCAGCCTACATTAGTATGATTATGCAAACATCTCAGTACCACTGTGTACAATGTTTTGTGATCAAAGTCAGCGAGAAAAAACCTTGGCGAGAGATTTGAAGAATTCAATGAGCAATATTAACATCTATTAAATTTGACCTTGGGCTTTTATGACAGACACTGAGCAGTGCATCGAATGGACACTTTCTTATTTGCATGTATACTGAATGGATTGTGGAGCATTGCAACTTCATGATGACATGCTGGTTGAAAACCTAATGCATGATCCCCAACATTATATACAGTACATGCAAGAATTACCTGGCTTTCTGTCGAAATTGAATATAAAATGTGCTGACACGGAAGCCAGTGGTCCCCAACCTTTTTTGTGTCACGGACCAGTTGAGAAAAGTACATGTTGTTCGCGGAGCGGCAACCATTTTTTTTCATTGCTTTTAAATTGCTTTTACAGTGCAGCAGTGCACTGTTTGATTCCACCTCCGGCCTCCTCGTGTGAAGTTTGCATGTTGCCCCCGTCCGTGCCTGTGTGGTTTTCTCAGGGCACTCCGGTTTCCTCCCACATTCCAAAAACATGCTTGGCAGGTGAATGGAACACAAATTGTCCCTAGTTGTGAGTGTGAGCGCGGATGGTGGTTTGTCTCTGTGTGCCCAGCAGTTGGCTGACAACCGGTTGGGTGTCCCCCGCCGACTGCCTGAAGACAGCTGGGATGGGCTCCAGCATTCTGTCTCTGTGCACCCTGGTCCCAAATGGGCCATGGCCCGGTACCGATACAGTAGTTTTTTTTTGTTTTGTTCTGTTTGTACAACATGTTAACACCACAGGCAGGAAGAATTTTGGACCTTTCCACTTTACAAAACTGTTTTTGTGTAGCAATACTCTTGGAATGTCTTGTTTGAATCACTATTTTGAGTTCATGCCAGAGTAATGGGGTTGTGGTGAGAACTCTGACTGGGCCACATGAAAAGGTGTATTTTCATGTGGTGAAACCATTCAGTTGCTGATTTACTTCACTCATTTGTATCATTGTCCTGTTGCATTCCCCATCCCCTATTGAGCTTCAACATGCAGAAAGGTGGGCTTCATTTCTCATGAAAGATTCCGTATCTTGACACTCTTCATTTTTCTGTCGATTGTTGCAATGTAACTAGGCCCTGAAGTAGCAAAAGTAGTCCCAAACCATGATGCACCCTCCAACATCCCAAACATTTTTCATTGTGATGTCTCCATTGTAGCCTTGTGTGTCCTTCCCAACCAGCTATTGATTGTTTCTGTTCTGTCCAGAATAGTTTGCTGCAAGTGCTGTGGAACATCAAGGTACTCTTTTGCAACCTTCAAACCTGTAGCAATGGGATTTGGGCTGTTCTATCTTTGTCCAGGCAAATGCGTTGATACAGCTCTTGCATTGAATGTTTTGAAATTGAATGTTATATTCCAGATGAGTAGCCTGAAATAACCAGCATATTTAGAGTTGCTTTTTATAATTTTATAATAAGGGTACATTCGTCTTCCTACACTCCCTCAGCCTCCAAGATCCATGAGTTGCTGGCTGCTTTGACGATGATGATGGATTGTGAGGTTTAAGTGACAAGCATAGGGTCCGCTGTCATGGAATCACATTTCGGCCTTGAATGAAAGATATTTAAAAAAAAAAAACATGTTCAGAATATGTATTACGGCTTGGTATTTTTCGAAAAGTAAATGGAGAGGATTGGTAGTTTTGGTTGTGATTTGTTTACAGACTCAGTTGTAACCCACATTAGGATCTAATTCGAGCATCGAAACAAATTTGAGCCAATACTTTTATATTAACAATTCAGATTGTTAGAGAACTATTCATTTAGCAATATGTTGATTAATGTAGATGTATTTTGCATTAGTGTGGAACTGCACTATAACTACGTCATCTGACTGAGAGGTTTTTCTAGTGTATATGTGACTCATGTTGGAAACCAACACATTTCACACACCTTTCCTTAGTGCAGTTCGACAACGTGGTGTTCGCTCAATATTTCCATGACTGTGCATTAATATATTTGTAACCATGTATTTTTTTTGACAATGCCCTTGTTGGATGACATTGGATTGCAGGATTGCATAGCTGTGACCAGTTGGTTACTTATAATCTATATTATTCATTGTATCATCAACATTTTTCCCTGCATGTGCTTTCATTGGCAACATATTTATCGGGCCGGTTTTCTAGCCTTAATGTAGCCCACTAGATCTTACAGACTTATCCAAGTAAAGATGTAGGGGGACATCAGTGTTTGTCCATATCAGTCCCCCTCCTCCAACATAATTGGCCCATCTCTGGCATAACTCTTCCCCTCCAAAGGCACCAAAAACTGTAACCTCGCTAGTGTGTTTTTCACTAATTGAAATGCCTAATGAGGTCCCAAGGGCCACAGCCCATTACCTCTGAATTAATTAAAGCCTAAGCTGCTCGCCAAATGGTGAATAAAGTTGCAGTAAAAGTGCAAGTGGAACAGGGATCCCGAGCACGTTTCACTGTGCTGGGACAGTGCTGACCTCCTTTTTTGTCATTGATATGGGACACTATATGTTGAGAAGGAGCAGATGTTCATTATTATTTTATTTGTGTTTACTTCAGGCTTAATTTTTTTTGTCAGCCTGGTTCGGGTTCTCATTATCCAATGCGGTTTGCCTAATTGTGCTTTATTAAACATTAAACTGTGTGGCAGCATCAGCAAGGTTTTTAGTTAGCCATTTCCAGTTTGGAGGGAGACAAAGAGACAATAATGTTGGAGACACTTATTCAGTGTTAGTGTGAATTTCATAATACACTAAATCTCCTCAATAAAACCCTTGTTGTGGTCACGAGAATATTAATTCTAACTACATTAAAGTCTAAAAATGAATTTTATCAAATCAACTGAACATGAAAAACAGGAAAACATTTTCTGTAAGAAACCATTTCAAATGTTTATTTAACATGTCAAAGAAGGGGCACACACTTGCGAATTGAAAAGAGGGCTGAAAAATTATTGGCCAGCTCAAGGACAAAACAAAAATATATACTAAAATTAATCAGATTTTGGCTACAAAGGATATGTATTTTTGTTCGATTTTTGTTTTTATAAAGAAAAGGTATGTACACTGGTTCTTTTATACAAGAGGTTCGTTGGATAAATGCATCAAAACAAAAACGGTTCTGCAGGGAACTTTACAAAAAATACATTTTGTTTCATGGAGAGATCTAGAAAAGGAGACGGTCAAATATTGACCAATAATATTTCTTCCTTTTCTTTATTTCGAAAAAAAGGTTGCTTTACTACCTATCTGAAAGAAAAGCAATATACAGCTTAATAAATGGTGGGAAAATAGTTTTTGCAGATTCATTCTGTTGGCTTGGTGACCAAGGACAAGGGCTGTGACTGGAACAGGGCGTGGTGGGAGTGAAGGGCCTGATGGAAAGGTGACGGGGGTGAGAGCATGGAAGGGTGCAGAGATGTGAACGGGATCGGCCTGGTCAGGATGGGTGTAGTCGACTGGCTACCTGAAGTACCAATTGGGATAGAAATGGTCGGCTGTGAGGCAGATGACGATGAGGAGGATGAGGAAGATGTGCCTCCTGAAACTTTTCCAAGTACAGAGAAGTGGTGGTGCATGCGGCCCTCCGGTTTGGTGGTGAGCGAGAGCGGCTGGGCCTGCTCGGAGTGAGTGGCCGCAGGAGCAGCTGGGGAGGCCAGCGCTGCAGAGGGGGTGGCTGGTGAATCCAACATGCTTCCGTGGGAAGACGCCGGGCTGTCACACATCTTCTCTGAGGGCAGGTACTGAACGCACTGTTTCTTGCTTCTGATTGAGAAGTCTGACAAACACAAAGGAGAGTTGGAAGCATTTGAATAATGGATCTGATGCTGCCTTCAAAAACTAGTGCACGTCCCTCAATGCCGCCAGTGATAGAAGTCAACGAGTGATTGCTAAAACGGTGGAGATGGTAGCAATGAAATGTTCACGTTGCAAAGTGAAAAATGTTCAGGACTCAACTGGTACACATGAATGAAAAGTGTGATGCACTGAACACTCAAATGGCGAGGGCCCCAACTTATGTTATTACGTATTTTAATTTATGGCACAACAGCAGACATACCTGCCACTATTGGCACTGTACCTCATAAGTTGCTTGTTAAAGAACAGAGTCAAGCGGGTAGTGTTAGAGAAGGACATTGAAAAAAAAAAAACACAAGTACATACATTCGTTACATATTCATTGCATGTGAGCTTTGTTACTTCTTTTGCAAAGGAATTATGAGCCACTCGTTACCTTCTGGTTTTGAGTCCGGTTTATTGTCCCTCTTCCTCTTTTTCCGTTTTCCCTGCACACATTAAAAAAGGGGCTAACGTGCACAGATCCACTTTGATTACTCAGTGAAGACACATGAAATTGTCCTACTCACGTAGTTATCTCGTGCTGACCATCCAGGGTATAGCTGGGAGTGGAGTTGCCTCTCTTTTCTTGCCAGCTCATAGTATTTGGCTTGTTCCTCTCTTGACAGGGAATGCCACTGTGGGAAAAACAGCAAGCATACACATATATCAAAGGTTTCGTGAACATCCCAATGGACAAAAGATAAAACACACTCGACAGCGGTCTGGGCCACTTACCCGTCTTCCAAGGATCTGGTTGATAGCAGCACTTTCCTTCAGAGTGCACTCTGCCACTACTTTGGCTCTCATCTCCTTCATATACAACATGAAAGCATTCAGAGGCTTTTTGATATGAGGCTTCTTGTCCTCTTCTTTCTTGGGAGGAATGGGAGATTTCCTGCTGATCCGAGACATTGGAGAGATGATGTTGATAAAGTGATCGTTAGAGCAAAAATACTTGGTAGGATTTCAAATCAGAAAACTAGTTAATCTTACGCATGCATTGATGGGGTCGTGTTGTCACTGTTGGGCTCTTGCTTGATGGCTGGTGACACAATTGCAGGATGGGGAATGCCGGTCTGGTGGAGGCTGTGTGGTGGAGGAGTCACCATGTGAGGGGAGAAACGACTGGACACCAAGCTAGGGACAAAAGGGGAGTGGAGTTTTAAACAAGTCCTTGAGCTACACATGAACTAGTTCATTAAACATGCCAGAATACACCTTCTCCCCTCAAAGAGAAAGTGTCTTTCATCTGTGACTGTCTAGACTACATTCATACACATACACAATGTGTTATATGGTCACTTTTTTGTTCAAATAAAGACTTTTTCAAAAGACCCCTTTATTCAGCAAGGGCTCGAGAAAGTGTGTTGCTACCATGGTGACAGCATATCCGTGACACCTGAAACCACTTTCCTTGCCATGTTCCAGACCAGGGAGAGTGTTCTAACAACCTTCCACACAGAACACCTTTTTCAAGAATCTTTCAGTTTTTCCCAATGCTTTATACAATGAAGATCTGTGGGAGAAATTAGGCACCATAACCCAGCTATCACAAGGTCCTGTTCGATTTAGACTGGACAATTCCTCAATTTTAAGTCTTTTGGTGAAGTTGCATGCATCGTGATAGAAACTAAACAATACAGCCTTGGTTCTCTCCTTAAATGCAGAGTCAGCAGCTTTACTTTAAAATGCACACTGGCTGACTCAGCTTCAGTCTAAGTATATGAAGGTTGATTCAGTGGTGTAATTCACTATTTCATGAAATAAGATTTGTATAGCTAATGCAGTCTTAACTGAACCGTGCCAAGATCTGCTGTATAATGCTTCAAATAATGTGACCTGGATCCACAAGAAAATAACTCAACATTATTTATCTAGCTAGCTATCTAGCCACACATATATACTCTGTGTGTGTGTGTGTGTGTGTGTGTGTGTGTGTGTGTGTGTGTGTGTGTATGTATGTATCTATGTATCTATGTATCTATGTATATATATATATGTTAGAGCTGTCAAACGATTAAAATATTTAATCTAATTAAAAATGCAACTGTCATAATTAACTCAAATGAACTAAAAAATTAATCGTGATTACTCACACATTTTTATCGTTTCTGAATTTCCGTTTACATTTTTTGTCCTTTTTTCCCCATTTTAATGCTCTCATCAACATGGAATCATGAATCTGTTTTCTATGTGCCAAATGAAAATATTTACTGAAATAACAATTTCGATTTTCAATATTACATGAACATTTTTCACTTGGTGCAGTTATTCACACATAATCTCTCACACAATATTACTGTCCATCAATAACGGTGAAAAAAATATTTTGTCACACAACAGCTGCTTTAACCGCTTTTTTTATGAAATCAAAACAGAGCAATATAACATTATAAAGTGCACATCTAAGGTACACTAGTACTCAGCCTATAGTGGATTTAAACCAGGGTTGCATACTTCGTTTTTCTCAAGTTTGCTTTCAACACAGCAGTCTGTTTCTGTATGTTTGTTGAAGAATAACGAGACACCGGACACCAGTGTTCATTATGTGCCGCTGTATTTGAAACTGCCGGCCGTACAAACAAGCACACGCACTTCCCCCGTGCGGCAGGGGCAAACCATTCTGAAAGGGGGTGGGGGGGTTAACTCCCCCTAACACAATCAGGCTATGTTGATAGTGTTGGTCCTTCTTGCGCGGAAGTCTCTCTACGGTTTTGTGTAGACCTCATTTCAAATGACTACACTTGGTTCGATGACAACACTGGAGACATTTTACTTTCGCTAGGTCGCTACCACTGTAGCGCACTGTCACTGTCAGACGAACACAGAGAAGCTCCACCCGCTCTATTTGTATGGACACGGAACGCTGTAACCTTCCACACAAAATAGTTCCAAACAAGTAACAATCGCGTCAGTGGCATACATCGTATACCTGTATGATACAGAGAGAGAGAAGAACAGATAACTTTGGTCTTGTCAGTGGAGCAATATGGCAACTATTTAAAGGTAAACTTTCCATTCATAAACTCTTTAAGTATCTAAACCAGTCTTTGAAAGACTTTACCTCTCTTTCAGTCCCAACAAAAATGGCAGTCTGGGATTTGACGTTTTGTCATAGATTAGGTTTTATCTTTTGTACAGTCTTATTATCTAATAGCTTCCAATGTATCAACTCGTCAGCATTGAAATGGCGCACTAGCCATTTATTCTAAATTTTCTGCAAATACTTTGCACACAAAGATGCCATGGATTTAACGCAAGTGGCAGATACAGTGGAACCTAATAAATATAAATACTCCAAAAATAAAACCCTAACAAGGTTGTGAAGTCACACAGTGGAAGATGGCAAGTTAAAATGCAAGAAAAGAAAGGTGACAAGAAAACATTCGCCCACAAAAGGTCCTTGATGGTGAACTGGTACATTCACCTGACTTTGGTGCAGGCAGTGTGGGTTCCGTTCCCGCTCATTGACAGTGTGAATGTCTCTCTGTCTTTATATATTATGCCCTGCAACTAACTGGTGACCATTACAGGGTCCAGTTTGCCTTTTGGCCAAAGTTAGCTGGGATAGTCTCCAGTTTCCCTCAACCGTGAACAGAATAAACAGTATAGAAATTGATGAATACCCGCAAAGTCACAAGAACACTATCACCAGCGCGAGCAGTCCAGTTACCATTGATTCAATGCCCTGGGAATGAAATAACCTGGATGATTGAGGACATCCACAAGCCTACATCTCTCTTTGTGTTATTGAATATTCGCTGGCGGGGACGGGTCCCACCGTGAGCCCGCAAGCTAGCCATTGCTGGCAAGTGGCTCCTCCTACCATGGAGGGACTGCACATGGAGGGCTTCTTACTTCGCTGCCCAGAACCCACGGAGCGTAATAGCGTGTGACCCATTGTAATTGTTTTTCAAAAACCTAGTTGGTACACAGATTTTCCATCAACTGGGCTCATTCTAAAACCAAGGCTCCACTGTAAAATATTGATCTCTTTGGGACGGTGGGAGTGTTGCTGAATTCGATCCACTCACCTGGACATGGATGCATTCATTGCCAGGGCTGGATAGGGGTGACGGAATCCCCCGGGAGGGATGGAGTACATGTGCTGGCCCTGCCTGGGAGATAAAAGAATGTGGTGGAAATGTGAGGTGGATCACAGACAGCTGACAGCAAGCCCAACAGAATTAATCCTCTACTCATCAACTCAAATCCTCCGCTTGTGGAAAAGCACCGTGGCAAATGATTCCACGACTCCTGGAATCATTCAGAAATGTTCTTATTTTCCTGGGAGTAACTGATAACTTACAATTAGTATTACCATATTTTCAAGACCATAATATGCACATAAAAGTCTTAAATTTCCTCTAAAATGGACGGAGCGCCTAATGATGCGGGGTGCCTTGTGTATGCACCGATTTCCAAAATCTGTCCCCCATTAGGTGCCAGTGTGTGCATTGTGCAAACCAACATCCCGAAAATGGCCCAGACAAAGAGACATGCTTACAAAGCACAATTTAAACTGAAAGCTACCAATTATGCAGAGGACCATGGGAATCGAGGATTCGCGAGAGAATTCAAGATCGACCAATCCATTGGGCTTGGTGCTTTAGTTTGATGAAACAGCGACATCTATCCATCCGGGCAAGGATGACGGGTGCGCAGCAACATCCGGCGAGTTACAACTTCCAATCAACTGACATAAAAAGTGTAATGTTCTGTGTTATAAAGACGCTTTTACTCCTTTATTCTGCCTCACTTGGCTTCATTTACCGACTGCTCTCTCAACCAAATCCCCACATTCCTAGCTTATCCGCTTGGGCTACAGCAAGTGATGAGGGACAAGCGTACTTTGCATTTTGAAATACAAAAACAATACGCACAGCGGGGCGCGTGAAGTTGGCTTTGACGGTTGTGTTTGGTTGCCATGGTAATGGACAAAAACGGCCAAAGTGAAGTTCAGAGCAGCCTTACTAAGACGCAGCATCGGGCCAGTTGCGCCACAATTTGTGAATGGATTGTGGATGCTTGGCTTTACCTGTCTGCTTGCATTGTTGTTTGAGCTCACGCAAAAGCCGGCATCCTTTCTGAGGAGCCGTACAGTCACGAGACTGACTCTGACAATGGCGCGAGGGAAACTGGCGTGTTTGATTGTGAACTTGCCCAGCTGTTGGTTTCGGATGCAGGTTCGAACTTTGATGGATTCCATAATGAGGATTGATCAAAAAATAATGTTAGTCCATTGTTAAATACTTCGATAAAGTACAACCAGATGCAGTTTTGCTCCTGCTGCCGCGAATGCAATGTATCCTGTGTATGTGTTAAATGCAGAAATAGCAGTAACTGACACTACACTTTTTAATACGGTGCGCCGAATGGTTGTGAAAATAGTCTGTTGATTTGGAATCTAAAGTGTGATTGTTTTTCCATTGTAACGCAAGATAAAACACTGCACTAAACATTCCCCGTTTGTTTAGTAGTAAGAAACTTACTGTGGCATGAGCCAGCCTAACGGGTGGGCAATAGAACCAACTGCACCAGGAGACAAGGGGTAGTATGGAGAAAGTTCTGATGGGTGAGGGGTCCGGGGAATACCTACAGATGCCCAAAAAAACAAAACAAAAACAGGCTTTTAAAATGCAGCGAATACTTCAGGTACTTAAAGTGAGACATTATTCTCAAATGGAATTCAATGGGAAAAAAATGTCGTGACCTATCATTCACTTCTCATTGGTATGGTATTGACAACGGATTCCAACAATAACCATTTTTAAATAGAGAAAATGTGTCTGGGACTAAACCAGGCCAGTCACACTTTTTTTCTTCTTTTTCTAGTCAGCTTAACACTCTCAAAAGCAACAGTTTTGCAGTGTGAAAACATCTAGTTCATAAGGTCGGTATAAGGAGAGTAGGAAGGTCCGTGCCAATTTAGACAACCTGCTGCGTTTTCTTTCATTGTTCGGACTACTTTTTCAAAATTGTTACTTAAATTGAGAGTTTTATTTTCGTGCTGGGTCGCCAAACTTTAAACTTTAAAACTGGAAGGGCTGGCCATGATTCTGTTAATGCCATAGCACGATCTCCTTCATGGGCACCCCTATTTTAGTGTAACCAACACAAATTCAAGTTGAAAATCAAACCATTCTATTTGCAGTTTATTGTTACTTATGTTGTAGTATCTGCAAATATTTACTCATGCTTTGTTCTATGAACGGAATTATTTTCATCCATGGCGCGTTACCTGTCTTTGGGTCAAGTATTTCCGGAGAGAGATGTGACGGTGGCGTGCCAGGGGAGAAGTGTTCATTGCTGTATGTGATGAGGGGTGTCAGCGGGTGAACATGGTGGGCATGCTGCACCACAGGAACTTTATTTGACTGTTGAAGCAAGAACAAAGAAAAAAAGACCAATTTTAGGAGGTGATCATTAGCTTGGGTAATACAGTGCCGTGAAAAAGTATTTGCCTCCTTCCTGATTTCTGTGTTCAAAGATTTCAGTTCATCAAACCAATTTTAATATCACACAGAGACACCCAAAGGAAATACTAAATGCTAATGTAATTTATTTAGACACAAAAAAAATCCAAACCTACCTGCCCCTATGTGAAAAAGTAATTGCCCTCTGAACCTAATAATGGGTTGTGCATAATGAGAGTAGGAACTAAAATAAAGCATTTACGATAATTGGTGAGTCTTTCACATCTCTGTGGAGGAATTTTGGCCCACTCTTCTTCTCAGAATTGCTTCAACTCTGCCATATTGGAGAGTTTTCTAGCATGAACTGCCCGTTTAAGGTCACACCTCAATCGGATTCAAATCTTTGTCTTATCCGCTCCAAAACCTTTTTTAAGCCACTCAGAGGTGGATTTTTCACATTCGCATTGATGAATTAAATTGGGATTTTGAAACTGCATTTTGTATTCCTTGGGTAGTCTTTGTGTGATATTAAAATTGGTTTGATGAACTGAAACCATTGTGTGATCAATATGCAAAGAACACAGAAATCAGGAAGTGGGCAAATACTAATTCACGGCACTGCATTTCAACATGGTATACATATCCACAAAACAGTTTTAGCATTTAGTCAAAGGAATAGGTCTTCATTTGTAAAAGGACTTCATGCTCAGCATGTGTCCGACTGTTCCTCTGATGCAATCTGGATCCGAACCAAAGAACACTTAAAAAGCCTTGCAGACACATGCCAAGACCATTACAGTCATTTAGCAGAGGAAAGAACTGTTTGTGCAGTTCAACCAGAAAAAAACAACAGTACCACCATGTCCAAATGTCAGACAAGTAACCCACAAACAATCAGGCAAAGGTAAACGTAATGCTGGTCAACAACTGGAAACATAATCTCCCACTCAGTCTGACGGCAGTACGTTGGTGGACACAGTATGTGGGAAATAGACACGAATGGGTGGATTACATTGCCACACTGTGCTATGTATGACCCCAGTCTCACAAAAGCACTCCAAGTTCCTCATGGAGAACTGTAAGTCCCGAGATAAAGTCTGCACTTGCATGGTTCTTTTTAAAAACAAATATTGCATCACGTTGAAAAAAAAAGGGAATTTTTGAAAAGATCTGACCAGCGTTACCACTCCAATGATGATGAAGCTCATAACAACCAGCGTCTACTTTCATTAAGCAATGCTCAGCCTAGCAGTCATTTCCCTCTGGCTGTCTGCTGAATAGAGCACTTGTTGGCTCAACTTGTCACAGGGGAGGGTCAAGGGGTGGGAAGGGGGTGGGGGGTGAGGGGGAGAGAAAAGAGTCTTGTTCATCCAGACTAACCTTTCTTCAATATTCTTCCCCACCCCCTTCCCAACCTCTCGTCTCTCCATCGTGGTCTGGAATGGAACAAGGTTTGCATTGAACCGTTTGTACACGCTCTTGCTTCACGCTGCTTAGAATTGTTCCAAATCTCTGCCGTGCTATTTTTTTTCTGCCATTTTTAAGGAGGGCCCGGCCGTTTCCTCCTTTTTAATCTTATACAAACTGGTTTCTGCAGTTTCTAAAGCATACTTTGATTCTGGTGATGCCAGATGGAGAGAGGAAAATATTTACTGGTGTTAAACACGGCTATATTAAGATCACTTTGCTCAAGGATTTTTGAGTTTCCCCAAATCCACAACATTTAGGGGCAAGGTATACTTACTCAAAACATTTTTGAGAGGAAGCTTTGAATCTTCAAGCCACAATTATTGTGGCACGCTCAATTGGAATCCCGGGTCCCACATGTCATGTATATTTGAGTTCTGCTTTGTTGTTCTACTTGTGTACAATATACTAGAATTTTCCCTATATTGTGAAGGCTGTTTGAGACCTCTAGACCAAGGTGCCAACACATTTTGGGAAGCAGTTCAGTGAGAATTTGAAATGATGCCTCTTAATAATTCATTGGCTTGAATACGCCAATACTGTGCTCGAAACATATCAGAGTTTGAAAGCCCACATTTCAACTCCAAACTGCCTTCCTGGGTTCAGCCTGACAAAATGACCAAGCTTTTACGACCTGTTTTCTCCGGGATGAGGACAGAGAAGTTCAAGTCATCCCGCTTAGCTTGTCAATAAAATGTAATCATTTTTTTCCTTTCATCTAATCTAATTAATCCCAATTATGTTGATACTTCAAATACTTCAAATTGTACGGTACAAAAAGAAGCTCGGTGAATGACTTAATCATGGCTCAAACATAAAAAGTAATCCGTCAATGGCTTCAATGACTTTCTTTCTTTGTGTAGGTAATATTACTCCGCCCTATGACAGCTTCATATAGCTCTATTCATGACCCACAAGCAAAGTGTACTAAAGAAACCACGTGTAACGTGAGCTGTGTTTTAAATATAAACAACATCAACGTGGTAGAACACATAACAAGCAACCTGGAACCAGATGGTATCGACAATGGCAGAGAAAAACCTTGCTCTTTACAGAGAAGTGCTTTCTGAAAACATGCATACCTCTTAGCCAGTGACTTAAAAATAGCAGGAACTGGTCCTGCAGCGATAGGACCAGTAACAGGAAGTTTTAACAGGAAAAAAGGCAAACTGAAAAAGAGCCAGCGCAGAGAAAATATCTCTGTCTCAACCTTAGAGCCTCTGAAGCTAACTAGAAAGGCCAAGGTGGTAGTATACCTCGCTTGGCAGTCCAATTTGGATTGGCGCTAAGAAAAGCACAGTCCTTAGTCAATGTGGGTGGAGGGGTGGATTTCATTCAAGCAAACATGTTTTTGGATCCTGCACATCTGAATTGAATTACTAGGCAAACAGCCGATGGGGAAGAGAGCTTTGAACAAACTGAATAACCCTGCAGCTTTGTGTGTCTTTATGCTTGGCGATTCTGGGTGGGAGGCTCAGAGGCCTTTCAAAACTCCAGGAAAGACAGGGTGAAAAGAATGCCTGGCATGCTGAGCAATCCAAGCCTTGTTTGTCAACGGCAACAGGAAGCGGACCGGAGAGCGAGACTGACCGTGTCCCATGTCTTTAAAATCAACCACTCCAAATACTGCCATTCGTCAAAGACAACGTGTGTTTTATGTCTGGCCATTGCCTCTGAAAAGGTCAATGGCAGCAATATTCCAGGGTTAAAATAATAAAGAACGGGGTGGCATCATATTACCGCAGTCACCAACTCATGGTGTGAAAATCCGCAATGGTCATTAACTTAAGAGGGCACGCAAAATCAGCAAAGCATCTGTGGGACACAAACATAAATCCTCTGAATTTGTTTGGCTAATTCACACGGTAGGACTGGGTGATATTGCGGAAAAGTATTTCATATTGGTCTATCAATAATTATTGACTTTATTAAAAACTAAAACCTGAAGAAAAAGTGCTGAATGTAGTTAGTTTTATTTTAACATGTCATATTTAACCTTTAATAAGATAAGATATCCTTTATTCGTCCCACACTGGGGAAATTTACAATATAATAATTAATAAGAAGACAAGGCAAACTATGAAAAAGGCAAATAAACTGGTCAGTCAGTATAAAGATTAAACTACAGGATGCCGTTTCTGGAGAAATTGCATGTGAAGGCTGAGAGGTGAAAGGCTGAATGAAAATTGGAATGGAATGGAATGGAATCGTTTGAATCGCTCAAAAAATGTAGGAAGTAGAGGAAAAATATTCCAAATATGAATTTCTTTATTTTGGAATTTATTTGGAGAGCCAAATATAAAGGGCAATATTTGGCTTTTTTTTTTAAACATTGAACAAAATTTGTGGGAAAAAAAGTAAACAAGGATACACGGAAGCAATCAAGGAAACGAGGAATCAAGGAAAGAAGAAAGCAATGAAACTAGGAGACATGGAAATAAGAAAGCAAGAAAAAAGGAAGCAAGGAATCAAGGAAGCAAGGGAACAAAGAAGGAAATGGCACCAGTGGCATATTCATAAGTATTCAGTTTACGCCTCATATTTAGGCCAAAAGGGCCGCCCTATTGGTGTTATGGTTCTGGAGCAGTCCGTAACAGGAGTGGATCCCGTGAACGCAGACAAGAATAAGATCAAGTACAAAAAGGTTTATTTACAAAATGTTACTTCGAAAGTGAATGCAAAGCATCCATGATGTGACACACATGCTAACAAAACATGACATTGGCGTTTTCACAATACAGCCCTGAGTTTTGACTTTGGCTTTTGAGATTTGTACAATAAATGTTCTCAAAATTACCGCACAGGAGAGCACATCTTTTCATTTATTTTTTTTTCAACATCATGTCCGGACGCTAGAACTCTTCAATTTCTAATGTAATCCAATGTTGATTAAGTAAACACAATTATATACTCCAGCAAAGGAGGTAAAAGTACAGTTAAGAGCAAAAGGCATGTCACGGTCATTATCAATTTCGGGCGTCTGAGCACTCCAAGCCGGCGAGGGAATTTCAGCTGTTAATCTCATTCAAGTGAATGGGATCCGGCAAGAGGTGCTTGCGCTTGTTTTTTACCCCATGTTTCAATAGAAGAAAATAAATATTGTTTGAGAGTCGAGGAGACTTTGGTCGGTTGTATTTTACAATACAATACATGCTGATTTATATAGTATGTTGACAACCTATAGCTTTTTTCAGTCGCCACATTATGAAATTGGGTGAAGCCTCGATTGCTGGTACAAATAAGCCACTGTGGGAAAACTAAAGCAGTATTGACAAATGGCTCATAACTTCTGAAATCACTCGCAGCAGCGCCATATTACCTCCTACGTCAAGCAGCAGAAGCCAGGACTCTTTACGTGTCAGTAACTAGACCAACATTTATGTATTTGAGGCAGCTTTCAATATTGATCTAATGTTGCTATCGGACCCATACGACTGACGTCATTTTATCCCCAATATGAGTACTATAATGACCCAAGTACTCTTTACACGCCAAAGAAAAATGAAACAATAATAGTAAGAGTGGTAGTGAAAGTGTCCATGCTGTGGTCAGAACACAGAGATGGGACGTTGAGACTGTGGAGCAAAGCTCATGGTGGACTGAGCCTGATAGAGTTGAATGTGAAAAAGTGGAGGAGGAGAACCCAGCATGGCGGATGGGAAGGAGTCAAAGGTGGAGCAGGCTAACCACAGCATGGCATAGGGTCACCCGACTGTGCCAATAAGATGAAAGTTGACGAATGCTAGCCAGTTAGCTGAGGGAGCTAGCTACCCATGTGGCACGAAACAACAGCAAGAGTTAGCCGCTCCGAAACCGGTGAAAACCTGCCTGGGTTGCATCTACGGCCACAGTATGGCAATTGAGCTTAATGACGATTAACCATTTAAAAAAAATAATGATTATGTCTGAAGCAGAAGCCTGAATGGCTTGAAATGAGGCTATAACATTTAGAATGATTCTCACTTCTGAAATCATAGTTGAGTCCAAAGCATAAACAAATGCGGGTAAGACATCCTCCATGCAAGGAATGTTCCTCTTGAGCATATCACTTAAATTACTTTAAGAATTTGATGACTAAGTGACTTATGACATGTTGACTAGACCGTGTCTCTTACTGGTAATTGGCAGTCAGACAAAACTAACAAAGAAGTCAATTCTTGCATCCATGTCTACGGAAGATCTCCCCATATTTATGCTGTGATCTGATAAGCATTTAGGGGTCAAACACTGGTCAATTTTACCCCAGTGAAGTGTCAGCGCTTCCACGAATCAAGTGTAACAGCAGAAAGCATTGACAAAGAGCGATGAGGCCTTTTATATCAATTACTGCAAGTGCCGGAATGGCCTCAATGAGTGCCATACACAGCCATGATCAGATCAGTGTTAATGTCTGGGAATTGCTGAGTTTTAGAAAATGATGCACGTATAATTCATACAACAGCACCTCTACTCTCAAGTCCAATTCAGCCACCGATGATGGGATGACAAGTTCCCCATACGGCATCACCTGGCCCTGCAGCACATTTGATGGATTATTCATAAAGAAGCGGCCAGTAGGGGTTTGAGTTGTTTGCCTAGTGCCTGCTATCCTCATCGAGACGCAATTCCCTTCATCCCACTCTTCCCACTCTTATCGTTACTATCAAATGCAATACTCACTGAATTCTGAACAAACCTGTCTGTTGAATAATTGAGGATCTCAGGCCAAAGGAGACTTTGATTTGCATAGAGGCCCTATGGAGCTTATCTGCAGAGTGACGGGACTGGTCTTTCGCTGACATTCCAAGCAATTGCTCTGATTTCCAATGCAGTGTTATCCTTTGTTCTACACCACCAAAATTAGCACAATAACATTATTCCAACTAGTACTTCTGATTGTGATGAGTAATGGATAATATTGTAAGTATGTCTTGACAGCACCGTATCTCAGCATAAAACCATGATATGGTATAGCTCCTAAATTTATAGGCGTGCCTATAATGATGTTAGACTGCTGAACATGTCTCATTTAAGAGTTGTACAGTAATACTGTGTACAATATGTTGTTTAGGATTTCCAAGAGCCTACCATTTAGGTCCTTTCTAGTGGACTCTAACAAGAAAAAAGAGAATGCCTGCCATGTGAGGAAATGAGTAGCTGCTTAAGCAGCCCCTACTGGTGTATCCTCATCCTCTCCTTGGGTTTCGCTCTCACTCCCTTTTCACCCTGGGCAGTAATCCTTGGACCCCTGTGGGTGACCACCCGTTCCCCTTACTCTCATTAGTGCGGAGTTGGGGGCCATAGGGAGCCTTGCAAGCTTGGGGAGACAGCCTGCCGCGAGGTGGGTAATGAGCACATAATCAGCCTTGCTCCCTCTAAAGCAGCGAGACACCAGAGGGGAATGTGAGCTCCTGGCCCGAAGTGAGGTGTAAGGACACTTTCTCTCCTCTGTAACCAGGGTACCCAAGATTACAACGTTTACCATCTTAGATCAAATGGTCCTCTTGTCACCGGAGAATGCATGGTGAATTCCAGTTCTCCCTACAAAATCTAAAGCATTTCCACTCCATTTTTGAAAACTTTATTCTGCATTAGATCTCAATTTACATTAAATTTAAATATATTTTTTAAGTGTGTGGCCTTTGATTAGAAGCTAGAGGTAGGGTTGTGCCAGTAAAAGATCAGTGAAATAAAGTGACTGTCCTTTATTATCCAATATAAATTTCAATTAGATGGCATTAGCTTCAACCACTTGTATTGACTTTATGGATTATTTTAGTGATTCGGTTGCTCCACATATAATTGTTCTACTGAATAAAAAATGAATTCCACTTTGCAATAAAAAGTAAACACTTTTTGTCATATAAGTTGCTAATTCCTTTACAAAATCATCATGACAGTAATACTTGATAAATATGATCTGTGAAAAAGAAGCACTCCGTGGCTCCATCTTGTGCCTCTAAGTTTATATACCTGTACAAGGAAAAAGAGACAGAAAGCATGGCTTGCAAGGTGTCAGTCATTTGCTGCATGCTCACAGGAACACTCATCACAGGCACATCTCTGCGGTCTTGCACTGACTGACCTTATTCATAATGCAGTGTTACGATAACACCAAATGTTATCGCTTGGAAGGTTGTTTTTTTTGTTTGCAAGAAATGACTGAGACCTTGTAATGCACAACTTTTGTTTCTGACTCGTTGTTTTTTTGTTGTTGTTTTTCTATCAGGCACGGTGTTTTGTTGCATATCCAATCAATCTCTATTTTGTCTATTATCAATATACTCTACTAGCTGGTTCGCCGCCCTCCGGGCGGCTCATTAGCTAGTTCCTGCGGAAGGCTGGTAAGGTGGTGGTTCGCCGCCCTCCGGGCGGCTCATCAGCTAGTTCCTGCGGAAGGCTGGTAAGGTGGGCCTTCGGCCCACAAAAGTGTTGTTGCTTGATTCAACTTTTTGTTCATCTTCATTGCTTATCGCGAAAATAAAGAGATGTTTAGCTCTACTAAATAACTAACAATTTCATTGCAATGTTTGTGGGTAGACAACATTTTTTCGCTAAGATGCCCGTGCGATCGTAGTGAGCCACTGCCTGAGCAGCGCAGTGGCGGCGCGCAGTGGCGGCGCGCAGTGGCGGCGCGCAGTGGCGGCGCGCAGCGGCGCGGTGAAGTAGGTACGTTTTGAAAAGGGACAGACGGAAGGACAGACCGCGTGCGGGACGACGCGCAATATATATATAAAAGATATTGCTGCGGGTAGTGACACAGTGGACAACACAGTGTAATGGGCATGGGCAGGATGCGACCTTCCCGTGTGGAGTACGCATATTTTCCCAATGCCTGTGTGGGTTTCCTTCGGGTACTCTGGTTTCCTCCCACATTCAAAAACATGCAGTCTAAATTAACAATAGGTGTGAACGGTTGTTCATATATATGTGTGCGGCATTCACCTGACCACCAGTTCAGGGTGTACCTCGCCTGCTACCCGAAGACGGCTGGGATAGGCTCCAGCACCCCCACGACCTTTGTGAGTATAAAGCGGTTCGGAAAATGGATGGATGGATGTTTTAATATTTGGCAATAAAAACATTTTCCGGCTTAAAGGTTATTTAGGTCACATCACACTGCATAAAAACAAAAATTCTATCGCCATTGCATCGTGAGGATAAGCGGTTCAAATAATGGCTGGATGAATTGATAATTTATGTTGTGTGTTGGTTTTTTTTCTGAGGAAAATCCAACTTAATATTTACCGTTTTTGGGCAGTGTCTTCTTGAAGCGATTCCTTATGGAAGGACCCGACTTGTAAAAAAATATTTGCAGCATTGTAATAAGATCAATGATGACTGATCAATTCACGTGGATTAGTAGAAACTAGTAAATAAAATAAAAGCAAGAATATGTTGATTTCAACCCATTTATGTAAAAATTGTTTACTGGCCCAGATGGGCCAACATCAGTGCGCTTCAATTGGGCCAACACAGTTGCTCCCAGGACACCTGGGCACTATCGAGTCAAAATCACCATTTTAACTAAAATGGCAAAAAGTATGTTTTATGGTTTTATGTTTTTATTTTTATTTTTGCAAGCTACCATTTAAATATGCAAATAGTAAATATCCAGTTGATCTGTAAACATGCATCCATCCATTCTGGGAACCGCTCATCATGAGTAGGGTCGCGGGCATGCTGGTGCCCATTCCAGCTGTCATTGGGTGAGAGAGGCGGGGAACACTTGAACTACCGGTAGTTGTCAACCAGTAACAGGTCATATCCGTTACAGTGTAATTATAAAATCTACCTTTTGAAAGGACTGAAATATTTTCTGTTACTTTCATTTTATTAATAAACTGATGATAATCATGTCATCATCTAAAGTCTCCAAAATCCCAAACTGCAACTGTTGATCTCATTTTGATACTTCAAAATGAGGTCAACAACACACTGTGAAGTTGCAAAGAAGCTGTAAGTGTCAAAGAAAATTTATCAGGGTCAATGGTAGGTCAGGACTTACTTTTTTTTTTCGAATAAAATATTTATCATTGGTTTCAAATGAGAGTAGACGGCGGTGGATTCCCACGGGCCAACACTACCCCGTCCACAACAGTATCCCATTGAATGCGCTCGATGAGGACTTTGTCATGTGCATCACTGCGATTATGGGAAGCGGCAAATTGACCACAAACTCAGCGAGCATGGTTAGACAGGGTATCTAAGGTCAAGCGGCTGAGTCACAATGGCTTCTTTACTTAAGTGTGACTCTTTTTCCATGCGGTCGCTTGGCATGACTTCTCTATCAATATCAGGTGAGGATGTTGGTAGGTGCCAAGAACTTCACGCAAAGTTTAGCAAATTAAAAACATGAATGTTTTCAGTCCCAAAAGTCCCAGTCAAAACACAAATCAAACAGGTCTACTGACGCCATGCATAGTCGAACTGTAGTAAGATATTGCGAGGTCTACAGGTTTACACCTGAGTGGGAAAGTTCAAAACGGGCACAGAGCATCACACTTACAATTTTATGGGAGAAACTGAGTTATTGCTATATTGACAGACAAAGAAGTCAGCAGATTGCCCTTTGGCTGCTGCAGCTGTTTCAAACTGAATGCAAAGGGATGTGAACCAGAAGACTTAAGTGCAGACGATAACTCTGTTATTGGGAGTAACCACATTATGCTGCTAGTTTGATTCAAGCAAATAATTTCTTCACTGTTAATGGATACTTCCCTCAAACTTGCATGATTGGTTTGATAATTTGATTAACGTATTGAGGTTCCAGTCTGGAGGAAACATCTCATTAGTACTAAACATGCAGGGAAGAGTGATTTCTTTTTTTGGGGGGGTGGGGGGGGGGGGGTGAACGTATACTGCCGGAGATTTTATTTTGTGTGATTCTCATTGATAAACCCCTCGTCCCCAATTTCTTCACTCCTTTGGGTCAACTCTCTTTATCTTTGATGCCCGCATCAACACCAACTAATGTAAAAAAGACTCTGTAAAACAGGCAATGCCGACTCAAAACTTGATCCGAGATCTAATCAAATATTTCAATTACGGTGTTTCCAGCTGCTGTGTTATAGTGTTCATGTGCACTCACTAAATGGCCCGGTGTTGGAGAGCGGGAATCTTTGAGTCCTGCAGAGCCTGGGACATCCAAAAGAGGCCATTTCATCTGCAAATACTGTGGAGAAAAGGCAAAACAGCAGATTGAAGGAACAGCACAGGGCATGTAGCAAGACTAACATACCAATACATGAAGATAATATTTACTGGGTTCATGCAGAATGATTTCAAGTTATATCAAATCAACTTTAGGGGCCACAGGAAAAGTAAAAGTGACTGGTGTCAACAACAGAGTGTTGGATGGCTGTGAAATTGCTGTTTGTCAAGGAAAAACAAGAGGGCAGCTGTGGATGCCCATCGCATCGCAGTTGAGAAGCGACAGCTGGAAGTAAGGCCCGACAAGAGTGCAAGGAAAGGTTGGACAGCAGAGTTGACGCAAACTCTCTCAATCGATTTGGCCTTTTGTTCCACCTTGAGTATCACTATTTTTCATGCATTTTTCAAAGTTATCATCTAGGTTGTGTAATTCTTTGCGTTCGGTAGCACTCACCAACCGGCCCCAGAAAGTTATTTCCTCAAGTTTTTTCCTCCTCTTTTGATTTATAGCACAACGCAACAAGTTCAACATTTTTTTTGTCCTCCAGCAATCGGGTTAGCATGAAGCCAAATTTTGAAAAGAACGTCTCCACCATCTGGTTTACGAATCACTTTAAATGTCGCATACGGCAGTTTGTCATGCATGTGTTGTTTTTTTTTTCACATTGAGACTATCTCAGATTAGTTTTCCTCATCCGTGTCCATGTAAAAAAATAATAATAAACAAATAAAAGTAACAAAGTTGATTTTATTTTTCTCACGTGTGAATCATGTGCTCTGAATTCCAGCTCACTACACCACTGTTATTGTGCTAATGGGCTCTGTTTATCAACAGGCTCATCCAAAATACACCAAAAAAAAACATACCGGTAATTATATATCTATATATATATGTATATAGATATATATATATTATACTTTGGGTGTATATATATATATATACATACATACACCAAAAGTCTCTCTCTCTATATACCGTATTTTCACGACTATAAGGCGCCATTAAAAGTCTTAAATTTTCTCCAAAATGGACAGGACGCCTTATGGTGCGGAGCGTCCTTTATATGCGCTGAGTTCCAAAATCTGACTGACAGCCGACACGCCGTTTATATAGAGAAAAGGCGGAAGTGACTGTGAAAGAAGTCGGCCAATCAGGGAAGGGTGGGCGTGTATATATACATATATGGAGAGGGAGAGAGAGAGAGAGGGAGAGAGAGGACAGACAAGCTAGTCCGCCAATGGTGAAGGGTGGGCGTGTACGTGGACGCCTCAAGCCAGTACCAACACTTGTATAGCGTGTGGCAATGTGCATTGTTGCAAAACAACTCCGGTTTTGGTTTCTAAGAACCCCTGAAAATAAATTCGACAAAGAGACATGCCTACGAAGCTCAGTTAAAACTTAAAGCCACCGGTTATGCTTTTGGCATGCGTGACCATCTCACAGCAGCGGTGAAAAATCAAGTCAAGCAAATGAACTCTGAGCTTGCCGTTATTCCCGGAGGCTTGACTAAAGAACTCCAACCGCTGGACATTGGCATCAACCGAGCGTTCAAAGTAAAGTTGCGAACAGCATGGGAACAATGATCGATGGCAAACACAACTTTACAAAGAGTGAGAGGCAGCGCTGGGCGAGTTACGCCACAATACGCAACAACGAGAGAGAACGCGGCGTTTTTGATGGATTACGGTACTTGCACAATTGTTCAATTCTTTCTACACACACACGCGCTGCCACCATGTTTCGCTCTGTTCTTTACTTTCAAATGTGGGAAAGCTTCACACGAGAGAAATGTTGACTTTGCTGTTGCTACTCCTTCTTTCCGCTCGGCAATGCGTAGCAACTCACACTAGCATGTGATGCGTTCAATGACAACTGAGATGTGCAGTCCTCTGCTTCTGATGCAGAGGATGAGGACTTTGATGGATTTCTGGGTGATGATTGATCGAAAACGTGAGAACATTGTACGATGGCTAAATAAAATACACCCAAACTCAGTTCTGCTTTCGTTGCCTTTTTAAAAACGTGTTTTTATCTTATCTGTATGTCTTGGCATGCTACCGTATGCTTCAAGCTAACGTGTTAGAGTGCGCGCATGCATGCCGTATGTTTAAGCTGGCATATGTTTTACCACTGTAAAACTGCGGCTATTCGTACGATGCGTCCTGTGTATGTGTAAAATACAGAAATGTCACGCATTAATGAGACTGCGGCCATTAGTACGATGCGTCGAATAGTCGTGAAAATACGGTATATACTCATTCATTCATTCATCTTCCGAGCCGCTTGATCCTCACTAGGGTCGCGGGGGGTGCTGGAGCCTATCCCAGCTGTCTTCGGGCAGTAGGCGGGGGACACCCTGAATTGGTTGCCAGCCAATCACAGGGCACACAGAGACGAACAACCATCCGCGCTCACACTCACACCTAGGGACAATTTAGAGCGTCATAGAAAACCCACGCAGGCCCGGGGAGAACATGCAAACTCCACACAGGGAGGCCGGAGCTGGAATCGAACCCGGTACCTGTGCACTGTGAAGCCGACGTGCTAACCACTGGACTACCGGGCTGCCTATATATATACTGTGTGTGTGTGTGTGTATATATATATATATATATATATATATAGAGAGAGAGAGAGAGAGAGAGAGAGAGAGAGAGAGAGAGAGAGAGAGAGAGAGAGAGAGAGAGAGAGAGAGACTTTTGGTGTATGTATGTATGTATGTATGTATGTGTGTATGTGTGTGTGTGTGTGTATATATATATATATATATATATATATATGTGTGTGTGTGTGTGTGTGTGTGTGTGTGTGTGTGTGTGTGTGTGTGTGTGTGTATTGCTGGAGGAGTCATGCTTTCACGTTTGGATTTTTAAAACATCATTCATCACTCCTGTTTGTAAGGAGGAAGGAAGCTTGGATGGCTGTGGGTTAAAAATGGAAAATACATTACAGGGGGCGGGGGGGGGAGACAAGCGGGGGAAAAACATTTTCAGGAATGAGTTTGTCGAGCAGGCGGAGGGTATTGTTTCCTGACAGCTGGGGTCCAACAGAGTACCGGGCCAGGGGGAAGGGGACCCTTTTTTTCTTCAAGAAAAGAGGGGAATTTCTTGACATCAGCCCTCTTCATTTTCGCTATTCTACGCGAGGCTGAATTGTGGGTTCCAACTAATGGGCCCAAGTCCATACAACTGTCAAGAGGCAGTTGCTTTTACAGACTGCTAGCTCACTATTGAAACTTTCTGTCACTGTGTGCATGGTGCCTAATGAATGCTGCACTGTGGGGATAAAATCCAAAACAATGCAGTTTTCTACATCTAATCTATGTCAATCATGAGGCCTTCCACAAATGAAACAAGTCCTATTGTGAGCATTTGGTTAAGCCCAGCCCTGCCCACCATGACTCTCCTACCCAATCCATCCATTTCTGACAGCTTTCTGCCAAGAATGAGGAACGCCTGAGGCCCCTTTTTTAAGAGCGCCTACCTTTCTTTTAATTGCCAGTGCGCCCAATGGAGCAACTGTTCGCACATTTCCAATTGCTTACTGTCAAATTCGCCGTTGGGCGAATGATACAAACTACAGCATAATTCAGTATCACTCACAAAAACACGTAAGAGGGGGAGTGACAGTATAAGGCGATGTGAGTTGTTTTAGAAAACAAATGAGCAGGAATGATGAGCTGTGTGGCTCAGCAAAAACTTACAGTATCTAAAACTAAATAATTTTGTGAGAAACGAATAAATGCCACTTGATAACAAAATAACAAGAGACAAATTTGAAAACAGAGATGGGTTCGTATCACTTAATGTATGTTTGACACTGAGTTAAAACATGTCTTTACTTTTTTCGAGCACATCGATTTAGGAGATATTGTCATTTTTTTCAAGTTTGACCCAAAAAAACTGCAATGAGGATTTTACCATGGATTGTAACTTATAGCTATGACGTTTAAGGAAAATTCCACATGTTGTTGAACCTCACCCTTAATTCATAAATATGATTCCATGTTTTATTATTTTATTTATGGTGTGATGTGCTAGATATTCTGAATCAGCTTAAAAAATCATCATTAAAAGTGTTATTCAAAAATGTAAACATTTGTTGACCAGTGTTCTATATTTTGAGACCACCCACATAAGTTTGCAATTGTAAATAATTGCAAGCTCGTAAGCTTTATTGTGTCTGTGTCTGGTTCAGGATGAGAGTTGGAAGCACGATAGACGTGGACAGACAAATGAAAGAAATGTGTGGCTCAGTAATGTTAAGCTGATCCATTTTTACAATTCTTTAATTGTCTTCCAGTCTTGCTTGCAGCCTCCAAAGCTCAGAATAAACATCAGTCACTGTGCTACTTTCACAGGACCCAGATGCAACAAAGGTGGCAAAGATCCGACAGAATATTTCCAAACTGGAACTGGGACCCGTTCGCTTTTTGAAGAGTGAATATGACATATGCTCTGGGGCATGTGGCCTGCCAAAGTGGGGTTCTAATTGTTACACTGCTCTCACAGGGCGCTGGAAAACACAGCCAAGAGTCTTTGTCATCTGTGAAGTGTGTGGTTCCATGCTGCAGGCCAACACCACAGTGTCGAAAAGAGACAGATGTGCGGACATTTGCTGTCAAACTAAGTCACACACTCGGCCAATGTGACAAAAAGAAAAAAAGAAATCCGGAACTATACAAGCAACTAACCTCATATTTCAGAGGCAGAGCAGTCATAATTGCACAATCAGAAAAACTGAAAATCGTTGCAATTCAATCTAAAATTCGACACCAAACTACAATCGGAGTGGGAAAATTTTTCACCATATGCAGCTCCGATCCAATCAGAAAAAGTAAAAGGTCAAATAAAAGAGTGAATGTGTTCAAAGGGGCGGCTCATACGAGGCCTCGCGCTTGTGAAATGGCTTCGTCTAACTTGTAGTGAATAGCATAGCAGCAGGAATGCCTCCACGGATCGCTCCGGCAGATAATGTCAATCACCTACTGTGTGGAGAACCCCTCCCCATTGTTTTCTTTTAGCCCCCAACAGCAAACAAATGGGCCACACAGCTTGCTCTTTTGACTGAGGTGTTAATTACCATCCCCTGCCCATATGAACAGCAGCTCCAGACAATAGCCCCCGTCAGGTCCCGACACAACAGTCCCTCCCTGGTTTACTCTGCCGATATCACCTGCTTATGCGGGGCCATTGACACCTCAACCCGATCTATGCATGAAACACAATTAAAGCGTTCGGAACAAAGGAACTGTGATAAGTAGCCCCCGCCTAGTCTCCAAGTTTGCATTAAAGTCATTGTTTGCCAACATTAGAGGCAATTACATTGACAATTCTTAAGCAAACCTCCGTAGCCATTGTGCTAATTAGTGTGTAATTGATGGGGAAATGACGACCAGCTCAGCTGGTCAGACCTGCAAAGCCCTATTGGGCCAAAACAGACCTTCTTATCCCATCACCATGGAATAAGTGGATTAGTGAGGGAGGAAGCCATTTATTAAGACTATCTACAAAGAGGGTACAAAAAGAGAGAAACAACAAACATGTTTAGAAGGCGGGATTGAAAGTAAGCCCCTTCTTTCAGCTAAACATAATGTCTCTTGCACTCTATTCGGTACATTCTTGTTCCCGTGAAAACTGCACGCTAAATCGGCATTGCCATATTATTTCAACTACTTTTGCCACTTATTCCCGTTATTTTGTCACTTTTTAGATCAACTTCCGTAAAGCCTACGGTTCTGTGTTGGAGACGGCATCCTGCTCATGGCTACCACATTTGAAGTGCCCATTAGCCTACTGAGGAATGAAGTTAAGTGACTATGTCAGGGACACTCCCTCGGTTTGCCGGGCTTCCATTGTGACCCGCTTGGTCGTCTCGCACTCGTATTCACAGCCAGTTTTTTTAAAAATGGGTCAAAGGTCAGACATCCAGAGTGCTGTGGTTTCTATGGTAACACAGCCTATTAAGGCCAGGCTCATTGGCCTCTTAACATGCTCTTGTACACAAAAGAACTATTAGTGCAAAGAGGGAGAGAGGAGAGTGAAGACTGGAGAGTGGAGGAAGCATCAGGGAGGTCCGAACAACACGGCTTCAATGTTTTTCCAAGATTTGGAAGATGATTACAATCGAGCCGCCTGCACCTCTGTTGAACATTTTCAGATTAGCTCAGAATATTTGGAGAAAAATAATGTTTGTTGTAACAGTGAGCAGTAGCAACAGCAGCAGTGTTTGCCCTGCGAAACGAGCTAAAAATGCGTGACTGACTCATGCATATTCTTCAGGTTGTCAAACTGGCCTACAAGCTGGGTTCATTTGAAAAATCCTGGGAGTGAATTTACTGCAGTTCCAGTAATAAAACAGCATGAACAACCCACCCCCAAACATGCTTCTTGAATATTCTAACCCAGTGAGTTTAAATTTTTGCAAGTCAAGCAACATTTGCAGGATTTTTTTTCCCTTCCTTTTGCATGACACGATCCTGAGTTATTGCTTCCTGTATCCACGGCTTTAGAGCGCTAACTCACAGCTTGCATGTGCTGTTGTACCGAGCAGCTACCATAAGTAGCTGACTTTCAGGTCATTTTAATGACACCTAATTGCAAAATGTTCCTTACCTATGGTTAAGGTGATGAATGAGTGATTTATTGTGCTCGGGACTGCTACAGCGGGTCATGCAGAGCTAATTGTATAATTAAACACGCCAGAACATAACTATGCATCTGGTAAGGGAGAGGGCCATCTCATAAAGACAGAGAGGAGAGGGTGTAAAGCTGTTCAAGTCAATTACAAGAAGTTAGTTATGTGGTTTCTTAAACCTTCCAGATCTGTTTTCAATTGTCAGTGGCACCTCTGCTCAGTGTCAGCGTGCTCCCACGTCAAGATGGCATACGCTTCCAGTGTCAGAGTTTTCGTCACGTTTTGCATCCTGTGCCATTGTTTGTCCAGTTGCACAGGAACGCTACGTTTTATTGTTCAGGGAATAGGCTTATTTCATTGAAATTCACAGCCGTTAAACGTCTGTGTAATTAACTCCAGAACACAACGTGGTTAGCAGCGCTCGGCTGGAGGTTTATAGCAGAGCTCGACTTAAAATATGAGCGTGCACCTCCGAATCGACGCCAGTGGCAGACAAGTGAGACACTTTCATTTGTACCTGAACCCAGACTGACTGATACAATGCAGAATTTCCTGCTTGATCATGAGAGGTAATGATAAGCCTTCTTACAATGAACAGGGTGAATAGCGCAGCATAAGCCCCCACCGCCATCTTGCTTTTCCCAGATGGGGGAACGGTTTCAGATTTTTCTTGGCTCTTCTTTTAAATAAACTTCCCTAAAAAGAGTCGCTGACAACAGACAAGTCAGTGAAGACGTTTGAGGTGGTGAAGTGGGCATAAGTACATGTAGGGAAGGCAAAAGTTGTTGTTGTTTTTAACTGACTAAATTAAACACATTTGTTTCTGCTCGCACATACCACAAGTCTTATGAAAACAGAGGGCTGATTGTGTTCACTCTGCTGGTCCACCCCCATGCCCCCTTCTCCTCCACTCCTCACCACCACCTAACACCACCCAGCTTCCCCAAGCCACCCCCACCTTCTGTCCCAAGTGTGAGCCGCGCCCCCCCCAACACTCCTCACACCGAACCCCCCCCCCCCCCCCACACACACACACACACACAGCTGCCTGCAGATGCCTCCTGTGTTTGCTCTGCGAACACGAGCACAAATCTCCAGGCCCGCAGACTTCTGGGCCCTGCCTCATCTCACATTTTACTACCTGACATCCCTAACACCCCACTGTTAAACCCACTGTGACTCTCCTGTCTGCCTAGTCCCCACCTGCATGCCAGCTCTGTCCCACTCAAACACAGACACACAAACACATTCATGTGGCGCAAGTATGCTCTGCCACTCGGGCCCGTGGGAATTGAGGGTTTCAAAATACCTTGGCACAGGTGATGGAAAAATGTTTAAGAAAATCATTGTCAAAGGTGCTGCGAGCAAAATCATTTGGTCACAAGCCACCTTCTCGTTTCTAATAAAATTAGACAAATAATAGCAAACAAAATATTATGACCTGAAGTTGTTTGGTATAAAACGCTATGATACTTTTCAACACGAAACTTCTCCTCCTATAAACTCATCCTTCCACAGTGCGAGACAGAACCCGACCTACTGCCGTGACATTCCCCAGCGTTAGCTATGCGTGTTGTCAGCAGACTGCAGTGAGAGTTGGATAGCAGCCAAGCATTTCTAAGTCTCAAACATTTTCTGAATTTGGAGGCCTCATTTTCATCGTTCTGTTCCTACGGTATTGAGGATGGACTCATGACCCAGTGATATATGGCTATACATTTAACTTAGCTTGTTTTAATATTGGTGGACGAATGGTTAGCACGTCGACTTCACAGTGCAGAGGTACCAGGTTCGTACAGAAAATGTATGGATGGATGTTTTAATATTTGGCAATAAAAACATTTTCCAGCTGGAAGGTTATTTAGGTCACATCAGACGGCATAAAAACAAAGATTCATAGCCATCTATGAATAATGTACCTGTTGATAGAAGACAACACACCTCATATGCACACTGGCAGGTGTTTCCGATCAATTAAAATCCGTTCCATGTTTCAATGTTTAGCACCCATAGCTGAACTTGACAGTTTTAACTCTATGTCCAGCTGTTGCTGTCTTTCACTTTTCGAGTGCTCTAATTAGAACCTCAAGGTGATTATGCCCTAAAGATCGGATTTCTGCGGACTTTGTTCAGGGGAGTCCCCTTACAATTACACAGAATCCAGGAATGCAAAGCATGAACAGACAACCACTCAAATTGTGTTATTCTAACAAAGCAAAACTCTGCCTCTCAATGTTTATGAACAGAATGCAAGTAGGAAAGTTTATCTTTCTTGAAGAGCTCTTTCTGAACCCTCAAATCTGTGCCACAATTGAACTTCTCGGTTCAAACTGCACACTGCTGCAAACAATTAGAGTAAACTCAAGAACTGTAAGTTGTTCTGAGCGAGACACTGGGAAAGAGTGAAAGGGGGAGTGACCGGAGGAGGAGAGGGGTGCTTGCGCACAATTACAGCAGGGATTTATGGCCTGAGAAACAATTTATAAATCACAGTGCCTGTGCTAATGTGCTCCAGATTGTTCTCCATGCAGCTGCAATTTTGGTCTGCGTGAAACGGCATAATAAACCTGGCTGGAGGACATGTTTGGGTGGTGGCGGGGCAGGGAAAAAAAACGAGATTGTGGGTGGGGGGAGGTGGGTGATGAGGGTGAGGTTATGTGCTCCCAACGTTCCAGAGGTGTTTTTAAACAAAGGAAATTTGAGACCTTTTTTCATTACCTGGTACTAAATTTTGCCCAAGTGACGTTGTTTAAAATGTAGCCTGACCAAAAAAGAGAGACTTGTCTTTGAGTATTGATGCTTAGAAAATGTCAATTCTCCATCATAAAGCGTGTTTTCAACGTGACTACTGGATTGGCACAGTACTCAAATGGCAAAATTTCCAGAATTCTTCCCGACAAGGAAGTGCAACACATTGTGCAGGTTTACACTCTTGAGGTTCCAGGCCAAAATGGAACCAGATTTCAGACTTCATTGTGAAACGCTACCCTTATTACATTGTAACACAAGTGAAATGAATTCTCAATTATAATAAGAAAAGGCAAATGTTGCAAGCTGATCTCGTCATTGTGGGAGAAGGCTGGTGTGGAAGAAGGGATCGGATGTACCGAGGATAGCCTGGGCTTTTGTGGCCACTCATCCAACTGGCCCTGAACCTTGGCCTCTAACCCTTCACCCTGGGGGAGGGGGGGGGGGGCAAACAAAGCTCTGAGTGACATCTGAAACTAGACACTGTGGAGGGAGAGTGTCTGCTCAGGACTCCAATAACCCCATTAACTTTGCAGGGAAAGATGTGTGGCATTTTCCTTGGGTTTTTGATAGATGTGTATGATGAGGCTGTTCGAAGCGAGCACTATCATTCAATCTTGTTTGCTTATAAACAGATCCACATTGCGTGGAGATGAGCGAAACGCTCTGTATTTAATGACACAAAGCACAGGCCGGGTTAATTGTGACTGATACACATATGCCAACAATTAGGGAGTATCAAAATTAATTCCTCCTAATAAGAACAACATGAAGCTAGTCTGCACTTTTATAGAGACTCGATGCATTTTCCCCATCGCATCGGGGAGGTTCTGTGGACTGAGTCTTAAAGCGCTAGCATTAGTATACTGTAAACAAAAAGAGAGAAAAGTTGGTGGCGTATGTGCAGCCATGTGAATGTGAGCCTGCGTCTCCAGTATGCTGAAGGCCACTGTAGTATTTAAATCAGGCAAGGAGGCAGGAAGACTGGGCCAAGCATTCTGGAGCTCAGCTGTGAGGCTCTAAGCCGTTGCCCTAGGGTTTTTGTCCTGCCTTTCAGGGCAAGTCTGAGGTAGTCAAAGACCCTATTCATGGCCAGCGCTCCCCCTGCCAACGCACCCATACAGGCCCAGTTAAGTCAGCCGAGAGCTATAGAGCCTCCCCATTTCACACGAGAATCAAACCTGCCCCTAAAGCCTGCTTCAGGGACCTCCAATGGCCAGCCCCTCCAACCTATGTACAAATCAAACAAAAGGGCTTCGAGGCCTATTCCATATCATATAAGGTTGATTAGATCTTTTTTCCCCTGATGTCGATACTCTAAATTTGAGGCACAAGCCAGCGATATTTGTAAGGATTTGGTGTCTAGCTATTGAAATGGCCAGGGGACCAAGTCAACAGAGTGCCATCCAAGCACTCCTACGCAAAGATCCGCCTAATGCTTGAGCGGATGGGTACAACCTGACCATGTCGCATGATTCAGTCTCCACACAAAGAAACCAAAGTCATGCTGCTCACCTGAGTTACGCACAAGGGGAATTTCACTCGTGTCTTATGTCTAAGGAACACAAGGTATCTCAAGCAGTCGTTTCATAGAACTAATCAAGAATATAACCTCAACATTTTAAATTAAGCAGATAAGAAGGACATCCTGTGATTGGGGCAGAGGTGACACAAGCAGTCCAGATGTTACTGCCGTTGATTCGCCAGGATCCTCTTGAGATAAAGCTGCTACACATTTCGTATGACTTGTGCCTTTTCTTGGCTTTAATCAAATTTGATGCTTGCCAGAACATTGTGACTCCTTAATAAGTACAATTGGTTTATGAGTGTAACTGAGGGAAGTCGGGGCACCCAGAGGTTGCATTATTATCAATGCACAGTCTTAATTTCATGGGACACTTGTATTCAAAGAATAAAACATTTTTTGGCATAATCACTGTCAGCACAGAGTCATGGACAAATTCTCCCCCTCAAATTTCAAAGGTTTCTCATTTTTGACAATGGTGTGACATGAATTACATGATTTTGACGTGATTTTATTGAATTTCACATTTTAACAAAATATCAAAATTATCCAACCGATTTCAGTGTCTTTGTCACTTATTTGTATGTCAATACTGACACTGAAACGATACAGCGGCAAAAACACGTGGAATCATCAATCCATGGAACCTAAAATCCGTACTAAATCCATCCATTATCTGAACCGCTTTATCCTCATGAGGGTCACGGGGGTGCTGGAGCCTATCCCAGCTGTCTTCAGGCAGCAGGCGAGGTACACCCTGAACTGGTTATCAGCCAATCGCACGGCACACATCTACAAACAACCATTATAAATAAAATGTATTATTATTATTAGAGTGATCAATTAATCTACTAGGCATGGTTTTGGAATGTGGGAGGAAACATGCAAACTCCACACAGGTAGGAATAGAATCAAACCTTTTGATGTGTCTTGCTGCCAGACAACAGCTGATATTTATGAAAAAGAATATGTAAGCCTTTTTAAGTTATTTAGTGTTACATGAATTGTTCTTTGAAACTTAGATAGGTGCAGCGGACTAGCAGCTTAGCTCCATCATCAAACGTTATTTAAGATAAATTGGTCCTTCAGTTCATTCCAAACAGTGAATTGCGGTCACCACCTCCTCCTTTCCTCCGCATGTTGACGACACGACATCGCCAGTTCCCCCGCCCCCTGACTGGACATTTATACCTGTCCTGTCTGCTCTCAACAACACCGTGCTGAGTCACTGGAGCCACGGCGACCCATTGAACCACACAACAATTGTGACAATTTATCCACTTGATGCGCTGACAGAGAAAGAGAAAAAGAGAGAGCAAGTGGAGAGAGAGAGAGAGAGAGAGAGCGAGAGAGAGGGGGGGACAGACATAGATAGATAGATAGATAGATAGATAGATAGATAGATAGATAGATAGATAGATAGATAGATAGATAGATAGATAGATAGATAGATAGATAGATAGATAGATAGATAGATAGATAGATAGATAGATAGATAGATAGATAGATAGATAGATAGATAGATAGATAGATAGATAGATAGATGGATAGATAGATAGATAGATAGATAGATAGATAGATAGATAGATAGATAGATAGATAGATAGAAATGTGAAACATTATTTTTAACTGGATTGCACAGCTCTAATAAGCACATTATGTTTAACAAGGCATTTATTTCATCTTTATATTGGTCAGTTTATTTGTCTTATTCATAGTTGCGTTGAAGGTTAAATATTCAGCCATCCCGTTACCTCTGCGTCCCTCGTCCTACACGCATAATTTTCACGCCAGACGCATAGTTCCAAATAATGTGCGTTTTTGGGACGCAAGGAAATTCATTCATTCATTCATCTTCCGAACCGCTTGATCCTCACTAGGGTCGCGGGGGGTGCTGGAGCCCATCCCAGCTGTCTCCGAGCAGTAGGCGGGGGACACCCTGAATCGGTTGCCAGCCAATCGCAGGGCACACATAGTTGAACAACCATCCACGCTCACACTCACACCTAGGGACAATTTAGAGTGTTCAATCAGCCTGCCACGCATATTTTTGGAATGTGGGAGGAAACCGGAGCACCCGGGGAAAACCCACGCAGGCCCGGGGAGAACATGCAAACTCCACACAGGGAGGCCGGAGCTGGAATCGAACCTGGTACCTTTGCACTGTGAAGCCGACGTGCTAATCACTGGGCTACCGGGCCGCCCGCAAGGAAATTTCTTAGTTTAAAAAAAAAACAAACTACGGTAATTTTTTTTCCCAGCAACGAACGCAGTTTGAATCGCCTCCATTGTTGCTTTGATCTCGCATTTAGTAATCTCTCGTGACGATAATTTCGTTCTCGCGAGACGAGATTGGCGAGATCGGTCTTCTCTTCATGGAAAGCAGACAATTGCCAAGTGTTGCAAACAAGTGTTGCGAACGTTTATGGCAGAGATATGAACTCAAAGACTGAACCATGGGATGAAATAAGAACCTATTTCTCAGCATCTTGTATGCCCGAATTATTTAAATTTTTGCAGCATTTGTTTATAAGAAATAAACCTATTATCAATGTATATTCTCATTGTTCGGGTGGCCCGGTAGTCCAGTGGTTAGCACGTCGACTTCACAATGAAGAGGGTTCAATTCCAGCTCCTGCCTCCCTTGTGGAGTTTGCATGTTCTCCCCGGGCATGCGTGGGTTTTCTCCGGGTACCCCGGTTTCCTCCCACATTCTAAAAACATGCATGGCAGACTGTTTGAACACTCTAAATTGTCCCTAGGTCTGAGTGTGAGCGTGGGTGGTTGTTCGTCTCTGTGTGCCCTGCGATTGGCTGGCAACCAATTCGGGGTGTTTCAGAATTCGAAATTTGGGATTGTCTAAATGCATAATGGGACTCATACTTTTCTGATCAGCGACTCGCAAGGCTCAAACTGTAAATTTATCACTGATTATTATATATTAAAATTAAAGTACCGGTAACTAAATTCACCCTTTGTTCTCCAGGTCTTTATTGTTCAATAGTGACGGATATACACACACACACACACACATATATATATATATATAAAGAGAGAGAGAGAGAGAGAGAGAGAGAGAGAGAGAGAGAGAGAGAGAGAGAGAGAGAGAGAGAGAGAGAGAGAGAGAGAGAGAGAGAGAGAGACTTATCCAGCAATATGCTTTTCAATCATGTCACCCACTCCTACTATGTCTTGCTGTTAGCCCAGTGTGGGCTCAATACCAGACCTTGAGGCACTCACTTATAGGGGATTAATGTGTATCTATCTCGTATCATCACTTGCAGAGAAACGAAGAGCGACCAAAGCTTGTAGCTCCACAGTCAGTGCATGTCCTCTGGTTGTTAGACTTTGCAGCTTCCAGTAGATTGCATTGGTAAGCAATCAATCCCCTCCCAAAGCGGAAGAGGATGCCAAACTCTTCATCTGAATAATCACCAATGCCAAAGTCAGAATTAGCCACGAAAGCAATTTTGAAAGTGAACCCCACTGTTAAAACGGTCGTGGTATTCCCTTAGGTGTGTTAACTTGAACATCATGTTACCTGTCGATTAAAGTTAACCAGTTTTGAACAATAAGATAATGGTGCCGTTAAAGTTTACAGTTTTTTAATCTACAGTATATAACCAGTGGTTAAAAAAATAACCGAGTTTTGAACAACCGTGCCCTGAAGATTTCCTCGAACTGACCTGTGAATTTCTGCTTTTAAATTCCCTTAGTATGAAGTACAACAGGTTTGTTGCTACTGTTAATTACTATTACTGGTCTGGTGACTTCAAAATGAATTTTACATTACCTGTTCCAGCACTGTTTGCAAAGCCAAAGCAGATACTTTGAAGTCAACACTTTAACAGGCTGGTTCACACTTTTTAATGAAGTTATCATGCAATGTACCTGACATTTCTATCACTTGATGCTAAAAAGTTACATCACCACTGCAGGAGCAGACTCAGCGGGAAGCATCAAAAGGATTTATAGGTTTAACATGAAGAGCAGCTGCTCTGCTTGCTGTCAACTACTCTCATCCTGGACGGATATCCATTCACTTCTTAATTTAGTATGACCAGTACAATTTCACTGATATAAAACACATACTGTATGACATGGCCTTTACCATCCCTCTGTGGCCAAAGTGTAAGTGCGGCAAGGGAAAGTCTGATAGAAATCTTCGCAGTACTGATGTGACAGGTATGTGATTTGATAGCTTCCTGCTGTTTGCTGATTGGCCTATAAGAGGGAATGGCAAAGCTTGGCGCTCTGTGGGAGACATGAATCCCCCGATAAGTGAGTGCCTCAAGGTCTGGAAATGGGCCCACTTCTGGATAACAGGCAAGGAATAGCAGGACCCATATCTGCCCCAGTTTCTGCTCCCTCCACCACCATCTTGTCAACAATCTCCCTTGTCTTGCTTGCTCTCTCTCCCTCTTCTACTGCTGCCTGAAGAGCTTAAACTGAAAACAGCTGCTCGGAATACCAGACTGATGAAACCCTGTTTAGAGCATATTCTTTTTCTTCCTGCTGTACAATCACATTTTATTAGCATGGAGTGAAACGTTTAAGGTACAATTATAAACGGAAAGCATTTTTTAGGCGAACTAAACTATGGTGTGTAAGAGCTACATACTGAGTCCAGAGAATGACACAATATTCCCACCACACCCCGACAGGAAAACAACTTGTGCCTTTTCAAAAAGAAGAGTACAATGAACCCCCCTCCCTCCAGTGCAACTTTCAGGTTTGTGGTCAGGGAATTCTGCAGATTTTTTGTGTTCATAATTTTGTGTTTTTTGCAGACTTTTCTGTGGTTTTTCAGTTAAATCCCGCACGTCAAGAAATAGTGACCATATGTACTGATTCAGCCAATCAGAGTGTCGTTATCGTTTTGTCAGTTGGTGATTGGCAGTTGTGTTCTGTAAGAAGGGAGACACACAAGTGCGCTGCTTGTGTTGCTGATTCACCTTTCTTGCAGAGAATGTATTTTAGCAGGGTGGCATCCTGACATTGGTCTGTACTGCATTTTCAAAACAGCATTAATGCAGCTATCCAGGCATTTAAAAGAAGAAACACGGCCAGCCAGCAACTTTTTTTTACAATGTGCAGACCTTTATTTTGGCATTTAATTTGGAATGTACTTTTTTACGGCAGGATTATGATCATCATTTTTGGGAGAATATTTTTGTTATTCATTGATCGTGCACTCACAACGATGGAGGTGGATTAACTGTATTTCTTCACCAATCGTATTACCTTTGTCATGGTTAAAATACAGGTCTTGAACTTAAAACAAGACAGAAAGAAAAGTAGCTAAAGAGATCACATGGCTGCTGCATAAGCCGCCCCCACACACGGATTGATGTTGAAACCAACTGAAAAAATGGATATGAGCTTTGACAAAAAAGAAAATATGTTGGTTAAACTGAGCGGCATGCCTCCGCAGTAGCACCACTCAGCCATAAAAATACAGTATATGCTGGATATCGTATGTTATAGTAATACCAAAAAATATTTTGAATTTCATCTTTTCATATCATTTTCATAATTTCATGCTAGAACACGCCAACTTTCTGTCAAGCAATTGCAGAGCTGCATTCCATGAATCGGCTGATCGATCATTGCTAACAGCCGATCAAAGATTCCCCCTCTCTTTTCACTCGTTTCCTCTTCTCTGTGGCCGTCTGCTTCTTTCTTCACAGTCATGCGATGTGTTTGTGGTTAAATAAAAGTAATACATCACGCTCAATTGTATGTGGAGTCTCAAAGCCTGTTAGAGGGTTGCCGTTTTTGCATTACAGTGCATTGATCGACGTGCAGTGCTCAATCGCTTCATGTACGGCTCCAATGAAGAGTCAGAGATTGTACATTTTCTGCGATGGTCCACTTAGTGTACAGTGAGCCTTAGACTTGTGCTGAAGTGATGCGCATCATCAACCACAAAATGCTTGAGAATGTGAAACGCCCGATGAGCTCCAATGACAGTTGTATTTCATTATTTTGTAATAACAACGGAAAGCAATGTAGCAACAAAAATACTGCTTTTAATTTCTCAGATATTGCCATGAAGGTCTACATATTGCAATACAAAACAATGAACAATGAAATGCTTGTGATTTGACTCAGCATAGTCTTTTACAGATTGAATATAATAGTGGATTTTTTTTACATGATTCATGTCAAAGATGAGAAAGAGATCCCATAACTATTGGTCCTTAAACCAGGAGTAACGATTCAGACCAAAGAAAACGACGTGACTGCCATTCCTTTGACTTCCAGTACATGTGTCCATCTTGTCTGTGAATTGTGACGATTAGCCGCTGAAGGTTTTCAGAATCCTTCTCTGTCCGTCCCACTACAGTTAACGACAACTACAGTTAACGACACTGATCTGCAGACCATCTAAAGCCAGATCCATGAATGAAGGCTGATACATGTGTAGATAAGTACAGTACTGTACTCTACAGTAGTTTCCAACAGAAATACATTCCTGTGGAGTTATTTACTAGATATTTTCACACATCTCTGTAAGAAAACGTCCCTACACTTAAGATATTTAACATATATGAGCTGCTTCATACTTTCACAGATCTGACAGAGGCAAAAGGAGATAACAGGGTGAAGTATGTTCACCTTTGACCAACCAGCAAAGTTCGCTAAAATATTCACATGGAAAAACTATGTAGTGAAAACCCCAGACTGTGTAGTAGCATCACCCAAACACGAGAAGAGAAAAACACATCAATCGATAAAAGTATATTTGCCCACATATTCATGCCGTTACATCAAAGGGATTCATTGATGTCACTAAACATGGGGAGTGCGCGGTTTGAGAGAGGAGATGTTGGTGATCCTTTCCTCAAAGGGTGCTGAGATGCTCTTGATGGGCCCCACACTGGAGAAGCCGGAGTGCACTTTAAACAGAATTTGTAATGCCAGGCGGGAGGGAGGGTGGGTAGGTATAGAATTAGCTGGGCTACGGGATAGAGACAGCCATTGACGCTATCTTTTGCTTTTCGCAGAGACCCACAAGGGAAGGATACAGGCCAGGACTGACACCATTTCCAGCCGATCCGCACGAGTGCTGTGTGGTAGCAAGGAACGAGCAAAGCAACGCGTGTTCTCATAAAACCCAGACAGACAGGTTGTGCATAAAGCCACAGAGGTAACGCATTATTTAGGTGTTACCTGACATGGCATCTGCTGCTCTGACAATTGTTCAGTGAGCACTTTTATGCATTTTGGCAAGATGTAAATTGCTAATATAATTGCCACAATCATTCACTTTAGGCCTATTTAGTTTTGCTCTAAGTAAACTTAGAGGACTCTTGATAAGCCATTTGTAATGTGAGGGAAATAACTGAGATTCGACTATAGGACTATAGTTACGAAACAATTAAACCTCAAAGTTGAAATCCCCTGAGGTTTGGAATTTTACCCAAATTTTCAGGAACGTTGTCCCCCTGAAGCATAATTTCGGAATTCAATCTATGGACAGGCATGCCATCACGCTGACTATAGAGCATGAGCCCTTACCATACCTCACATTGTGTTGTTTTGGATTTTCTATGACAATTTAAGGCTTTTTTTGACCAGCCACCTGAAGGGTCTTAAAAGGAGAGCATGAGAAGAGAAGAATATACAATATATTGGAAGATTTACAAAGCAGTCTCATATTCAAAACCATGGGTGCACAATCAAAGATATAATTAATGTAATCTCAGTTTTTTTATTTGACTTTTTACCGTGGTTAACTTCGTTTGACACTTATTGTAAGAAGGCTAAAGTATAAGATACATCTGCTATGCGAATCGCCTTCTCATTATGTACCGTATTTTCACGACTATAAGGCGCCATTAAAAGTCTTAAATTTTCTCCAAAATGGACAGGACGCCTTATGGTGCGGAGCGTCCTTTATATGCGCTAAATTCCAAAATCTGACTGACAGCCGACACGCCGTTTATATAGAGAAAAGGCGGAAGTGACTGTGAAAGAAGTCGGCCAATCAGGGAAGGGTGGGCGTGTATATATACATATATGGAGAGGGAGAGAGAGAGAGAGGGAGAGAGAGGACAGACAAGCTAGTCCGCCAATGGTGAAGGGTGGGCGTGTACGTGGACGCCTCAAGCCAGTACCAACACTTGTATAGCGTGTGGCAATGTGCATTGTTGCAAAACAACTCCGGTTTTGGTTTCTAAGAACCCCTGAAAATAAATTCGACAAAGAGACATGCCTACGAA
The DNA here is from genome assembly GCF_025434085.1 of Hippocampus zosterae. Lineage (NCBI taxonomy): Eukaryota > Metazoa > Chordata > Actinopteri > Syngnathiformes > Syngnathidae > Hippocampus > Hippocampus zosterae. The sequence continues at coordinate 17,788,418 of NC_067456.1, forward strand.
GCTCAGTTAAAACTTAAAGCCACCGGTTATGCTTTTGGCATGCGTGACCATCTCACAGCAGCGATGAAAAATCAAGTCAAGCAAATGAACTCTGAGCTTGCCGTTATTCCCGGAGGCTTGACTAAAGAACTCCAACCGCTGGACATTGGCATCAACCGGGCGTTCAAAGTAAAGTTGCAAACAGCATGGGAACAATGATCGATGGCAAACACAACTTTACAAAGAGTGAGAGGCAGCGCTGGGCGAGTTACGCCACAATACGCAACAACGAGAGGGAACGCGGCGTTTTTGATGGATTACGGTACTTGCACAATTGTTCAATTCTTTCTACACACACACGCGCTGCCACCATGTTTCGCTCTGTTCTTTACTTTCAAATGTGGGAAAGCTTCACACGAGAGAAATGTTGACTTTGCTGTTGCTACTCCTTCTTTCCGCTCGGCAATGCGTAGCAACTCACACTAGCATGTGATGCATTCAATGACAACTGAGATGTGCAGTCCTCTGCTTCTGATACAGAGGATGAGGACTTTGATGGATTTCTGGGTGATGATTGATCGAAAACGTGAGAACATTGTACGATGGCTAAATAAAATACACCCGAACTCAGTTCTGCTTTCGTTGCCTTTTTAAAAACGTGTTTTTATCTTATCTGTATGTCTTGGCATGCTACCGTATGCTTCAAGCTAACGTGTTAGAGTGCGCGCATGCATGCCGTATGTTTAAGCTGGCGTATGTTTTACCACTGTAAAACTGCGGCTATTCGTACGATGCGTCCTGTGTATGTGTAAAATACAGAAATGTCACGCATTAATGAGACTGCGGCCATTAGTACGATGCGTCGAATAGTCGTGAAAATACGGTATTTGTCATTAAAGTCACAAGTGTTTTATGCGCAGATAACAACAGTGGTTAACTTATTTTTACACTTATATGACTGATAGGATTACCCCCACATTCCAAAAACATGATCATTAGGTCAACTCTAGAAGACTCTAAGCTACCCAAAGTTATGAATATGAATGTCAACAGATGTGTCTGCTTGAACAGAATATTAGCAAGTCTTTAAACCCACCAAAGGCATGTTTGTGGTTGCTGCTACTTGCTTTCTAATGAATCAGTGTCACGAAACTGATGAAGGTGTTTGCCTTTGAAGAGAAAATCTATTAAAAACGATATAGTCAGTCGAAAATTGTGTCTCTGTTGACACGGTGCCTGGCTGAAAAAATATTTGCATTCTAGCATTCAGATTAATTTGCAGCAGAGGAATACAACACTGGGGGCTGTTAGAATGTGAGCGCTGGACACTGTTGCCTCTGTTGCAACATATCCACAGGGCTTCACCTGAACACGCCATCACCACCTCCCCTAACCCTCGCAGACTTTATACACACAAACGTGCTCAACGCATGAGTGCACGAATACACACACACATACACGCACGTACCAAGGTGAATAGAGTGTGCAACCTGATGAAAAGACACCTCCACACGAACAGCATTTGCTTATATAGGGAGAGGCCCTTTTATTCATCAAGACAATGTCTGTGTTGACTTTTCTTTGTCTGATTTAAGCAGCAAACGCAACAGAAAGCTCGAGCAGGAGTGCGGGGGGGGGGGGGGGGGTGGAGAAGTCAGAGGCATGCAATTGTAGCCTCTGACATGTTCAGACTTACACAAGCTCTCCATTCATATCTCAATCTCCCACAAAATTCTATTCTACAATCATGCCCATGAGTTTGTATGTTTGAGGAAGATATATTTGAGAGGCTAACCTCTCTCTCGCTTACTCGCAACTTCTCACACACAAGAGACATTTCACTCTTTAGTGGCAATGATGATGACGATACTTGCGGAATTGTTTCAAAGTTGCTGATCGGGCTGTCAGACGTGGCCATGGAGCAGATTCAGCCATTAAATTTGGCACCGCTCTGTCACTACTGGAACAATGAGGTGACGATCACGTCAGTGGATTGACAAACAACAAGCTGGATTTAGACTTAGTGGGACAAACCTCCGCCCCTCAACAGGCAGGCGTCTGGTGGAACATCTCTGCAAACATAAAACCTCCTCCTCAGCCCTCGCTGGATTACAACGGAATGTCAGCTCGGAACGGGCTTTAAATCAGTTATGCTTGGCCCTCAGGGGAAGTCTGAGCTGATCCCATGTAGCCCGTCTCTCATTGCTCATGATGAGATTCGCCACATCCAAATTTGAAAGCTCCACACCCAAGGAAATCACTGCCTGATTACTCGTGACTGTATTTCCCAAGTTGTATTAGATTGAGTGTATATGCCGTAAAGTAGAAGTATGCAGCATTAAATTATATCACACTAATAGTTTAAGTGTCTAAAAATGATATCGACAGATAAGAGAAGGCTCCATTAAAAACAAAAACAAGCCTCGGCGCATTGTTGTACATGTAACCACAGAAAAAAATGTTTGATTACCTTTACACCTATTAAATGTCAGCTCTTGCCAGGCAAACAAAAGCAGAAGATCATGTTACCTGCTATTAATCACATGATCTGTTTGCAACTTGAGCGTGTCTCATGTTGCACAAACATACAAAAAAAATTAAAAAACTGCATATAAAACAAAGTTGTCAGGCCCAAAGCAACAAGGCACAATAAATAAACCATGCCCAGGCCAGTGGATTGTTTGTCTCTGAAGGGCTCGAGGGATGACAGCACATTTCAGTGTCCCCCTTGGGGCAAATCTTATCTCACGAGACATTCTGCATTTTCTACAAGCATTTGTGTGACGGATGTAACTGTAAAGACCGTAAGATAAACTCGCACCTAAACGTCAAAATGTTGTTGGGAAAATGATTCTACTGCACTTCAGGCAAATGTACAAACAAACGAAACCCCGAGTTTTAGGAGGAACAGCTAAACCACTCACCAATTGAGCTACTCAGTATGAAACAACTATGCAATGCGAAGACCCCAAGATCAGTCCAAAGTATGCCATCTTTTGTTTCCTTGCTTTTTTTCTGCTATGGTGACGACAAACACAGTCAGCTAGCTCTGCCCCATTGACCTCATTCTTTTTTTTTTTTTGCTCATATTGAGGGTATAAGCGGTTCACAATTTTTAAAAAATCTTAAACAACAAGCTATAATTTTGGTGGAAACGATCAAAGACTCATTGGATTAATCAAGTAGCCAATAAGATAATATAGGCATGTGCAAATATATGGGCATTGACATCGACTATGGTGGGCATAAGAAACAATATATATATGAGTTACAAGTTGTCTCGTATGGCGAGGTGAGAGCAGTAGCCATTTAGTTAATGAGCCCCAATGGAGACCTCCAATGAAGCCATCAAGACTGTTCAGAATAACAATGGTCAACTAACGCCTTTCTAATTGAATGGAAGGTACAGGGAGGTGAGGGGAGAGGGCCTGCAACAGTGAAAAGACGACGGAAAAAAGATGGGAGGGGGTCTTTTCAGTGCGATGCCTGCGGGCCATAACGAAAGTACTTGGGGTTTTTTTGGGGGGGGGGCTAAGGGGGGGTGGGACAAGAGTTGGGGGGTGGACTATTCTGAGAAACTCAGTTCTCCAACATGAAACTTTTTACATGAAAGTAAACTGAATAGAATTCAAGAAAATACTTCACATTTTGCTAAGTGGATCATTTTAATTGATCTAAAAAAATTTAAATTTTTAAATAATTTTAAATGAACATTCACCCAACATTGTGCTGCCCATAATACTAAGTAGAACAACAAAAGCAAAGTATCTTTTGAATTAAAACTTCACACAGACTGTTATATTAAACAAGAACCTGCAAGCTCTCCATCAACACTTTAAATCTGACTCATCAAAATTTGAAAAAAAATGTCTGTGGACAGCAACTGTCACAGACACGGCACTGTGATGCCACCTATATATGTCAAAGCACGGTATTACATCGTCGTGAACATTGGGTGGGACTTCAGCCACTTCTTTTATAAGTTGCACACTGTGTAAACACGGAGCGCCGATGGGTCGCACCGTGCCACCAAAACACCTCAACCATGAAAGACAATTGCACACAGAGCCAAACTCAATTCTCAAAAAACACACAAAGTTCACAAGTTATTTCGCAGTCAAATAATTTTGAATAAGTCTATCGTTTGCATGGTCAAATACACCTCGAGAAAGAGAGAGTACATTTTAATCACCCTCTAAAGGACAAAGAAAAGCAGTTCCTCAGGAGGCCACTCTGAGGAAATACGGTGGTCTGGCAGTGCTCATGAAACTTATAGGCTCGGCCAAAGTTTGTGAGGAGTGTGAGAAACTACAGGAAAGCGTGTTAGAGATTAGCATAGGACATGGAAACTTACTGTTCTTGCACTGGGAGAAAGAGAGCCATTGGATAAGTATGGATTGGTGAGGTCTGGGATCATGAGAAAGGGGTAGCCGGGGTAGTGGGGGCTCTTAAAGAGACCTCCATCGTGCTGTCTTCTCAGTGCTGCAAATACACAGATAGGTTCGTCAACACATGCAAAACTATTTGTGAGTCCACATCGGATGTGTTTGCCTTTCTTACCTTCAGTAAAGTAGTCTCTTGCTTTCTCATAACTTTCTGAGTCAACTCTGGTTTGGGGACGCCTCTCTGCTTGCTGACAGTGGGCATGTGCACATACAAACGAGTTAAAACTTTTCAACAAATTCAAGTAAAACACAAAGACGCCTATGGAGGGCGATTGGTTTAGATTCTTACCTCCGAGTCTGACGAGCTGCTGTTGTTTTCCGACTCGTTTACGAGCGAAGATTTCACGTCATCCAAATCTCTTTCCGCCGAGACATTTTCGGAAATCTTTTCCTCCTGCTCCCCTTCGTCTTTAAAAGATATCATTTCATCATTGGCCCCCAAATCATCCCCGCCGCCTCCGTTCAGCTGAGGCATTTTTGCACACCAGTGAAATGGATCGACAAGAGGGGAAGGAAAAAAACGTGTTGCAGCCGCTAGAACAAACCACTTGTAATCAGATCGTCCAAACGGCTCAGTGGAGAGACACAACTAGCTACAAGAAAGTGTCCATTTTTCATCTTCTGGATGTTCTGGCGCTGTCCATGGCAATAATAATCCACGGCTTTTGCAACAACTTGACAAAGTTTGTCTCCTTGGAAGCGCGTGCGTTCCCTTAGCGTGCGTCCCCACTGTGGGATGTCCTCATGCAGAGACCCCGGGGCCACAAAAAAACTACTGCAGTCCAACCAGTGAGAGGTTACTCAATGCACTAAAGATCCATGCGTGAGGAAACAATGGCTAAGCCCCCGACTCCCCCACCCCCAAAAAACGAGAATATGTGGCGACTTGCCTCCAAAAGTTTGAGTAAACGTGTGGTGATTTTCCCCCCGAAAAGAAACAAAGGTCAAATGGGTTGTTTAAAACGAATGTAAACACAGTCAAATAAAATAAAGTAGTATCTGTTTATCCGGACGCCGTCGCTCTTTCGCTCCACATCGCAGCCCGAGAATGTGCCCTGATAACAAGTTGGCTGCTCAAGTGGAAGAGCGCAGCCCAAGCGTGCGTATAGAGGAGGAGTTTACTCTGAAAACCGACACTTCTTCGTCCAGCAAAGCTCCTATTCGTAACCCTCAAGATACCAACACACACAATTAAGACGTACAACTTTTGTTCTTCTCATATTGCGTTGCATGCGGAAAATATTCATAGTCACGCTGGACACAACATTAATGTAATATCCATTATCAAAACAACTGACGGCGAATTATAAAATCAATCAACAAAAAAACGATTATTTCTGCAGTTATATAAATAAGGTTTGTTAGATTCATTTAATTTCTCTATCGGCTGTTGATTAGAATTAGCCCTTGGCAGAGGTCAAGGATTGTGTGAATTCACACTTTTTTTCTAAATACATTGTAAGTGTTAAAAGAAAAATGCTTTCAACATGCAAAGACTTAACTATGTTGTAATCAGTTGTGGAGCTATAGATAAACTTTTCCTCTTTTTCTAGGGGCGGGGGCATGGCTAGAACGGGGCACGGTGATACACTTGGGCCACAGCTTGAGGGCCCCGACCCTCCCCCTTTGGCCCACATAAGAACTTGAGCTCCTTTGTACAAAAGAGCAGTTATCCTGTGCAATTGCAACATGAACTTAGCTAGCTTGCTATATCGACACCCCAAAATTGTGTCGTGTCTTGCCTTCAGATAGTCCGCTGATGTGGCCTCTTTAAACTGCCTCTTTGTTGGCCAGAAGTGCAAGCACATAAAAAGCTCTTATCCATCCATCTATCCATCCATCCATCCATCCATCCATCCATTTTCTGAACCGCTTTATCCTCACAAGAGTCGCGGGGGGTGCTGGAGCCTATCCCACCTGTCTTCGGGCAGTAGGCGGGGGACACCTTGAACCGGTTGCCAGCCGATTCGCAGGGCACACAGAGACAAACAACCATCTGTGCTCACAATCACACGTAAGGACAATTTTGAGTGACCAATTAACCCACCATGGACATTCGGGGTTTAAAAACCCTGAATCAGAGTTTATTCAGGGTTTTTTTTGTGCGGGTTTGCACTGCCTTTAAAACTCTAAATAATTTCATCATTTAAAAACCTTGTTGACTGCATGTCACTGGCTACGTTCAGTGTGCACTTTGTAAAAGCTGACGTTAGCCAAGGTGACTGTTCGTAGCACGGCTTATTCATATTGGAAAACTACCGAACACAAAATGTGACTGGTTTGATGCTGTATTACTTGCAATCAATTTTAAATAGAGATGCTATCAAGTTACCTGATGGCTTTGGTTGTGGTTTTCCAGGCCCAGCGATGCAGCCCTCCACACTTCCCAATTACATATATTTACCCTCGATTTATTTCTAGGCCTGTCCACTTCCTTCTTCTTAACTTTTGTTGTTTAACTTTTGCTGCTAAATGGATTTCAATCATTCAGCCCCAAAAAAGTATCGGTGTGACAGAGCTGTGTGGCTAGAGCCGACAGACTAGTGCGTGAGCATGCGTGACTGCATGTGCACGCACAGGAAAATTACTGACAGACTATTGGGTTCTGCCTTCTTTCTCCTCAGATTCTGATTATTTTGTAGTTTTGTCCCATTGAGGTAAGTTGTAATAATCAAGAATTTTTTTCGAGGCATAAAATGGGCCCAGAGAAGGATGAATTTTCAAAAAATAATTTAAATAGTATTCTACTGCCACCACATTGTATTCTAGGTATGTTTGAATAATAAATAGGTTCAACCACAAGTGATTTGTGTTTTACAAATGAATACAAATGTAAGGAACAATTTTCATTACAAATATAAAGCTAAGGCCCCATTTGGTCATCTGAGTGTTGTTTCACAATATTATGTAGTTTGCAGAACTGCGCTGTCTCATAAACAGGGTGTTTTAAAGGGTTGCAAAATTGTAGAAACATGTCATAGTATAAAGCAATATTAATGTGTATTTGAAAAGAACTTTTCTGACGAACGTATACCTGCATTTCAAATCGCTATCGAATTGAATTGAGTTGAATTGATTAAATTCAAATCAATGATTATCATTATTGCACGGTCAAAATGATACATTTTTATTCTTCAACTTTAAATGGAGCCAGGCTTCAACAGCAACCTGTCCATGTTATCAAACTTTACAATGCCTACTGGATTTTAGCTCTAGTGACTGACATGTCATGAGTAGTGAGGGTGTCATAATTACATGGTGCCAGAATGCCACGGGCTGGAGAACAATAATCTGGCAGAGATACTAGCATGCGCACCTGGGATCAGTATGTTGGTGGTGCAACTCAAGGCGTAGTGAGGCAACCTTGAGACCATCCAGGGCCTCCTCTGAGTCTGCCTCTTGTTTTCTTTCACATAAGACTTAAATACACGGGCCACATTGTTCATTTGAGGAACAGGACTGGAGGGCCAGTGTTGCAATCATGGAAGAAGGGAAGTGGTTAGAATTCTTTTTTTTTTCCTGTGGAGTAACCTGCACATAAATCTGAATTGTGGCATAGAGATGTGTTTTCAAATGTGGGCGACAACATTGGTAGAGTTGGTGCAATGTTTCCCTCATCCTTACTAACTTCAACCTTTACCTTCTCTACGATAAATCCATGGACCTGCAAAGTTCTGATGCAATTTGACAGGCTTGAAAAAAGATGTCCTTGCTGTGGAGTACTGTGTCAGCCTGCTGAGGGCTGACTGACAATTCAACGTCTCCAGGGCCTCATTAGATCCCGTTTCCCCCTGGGTGTGTGTGCATGTAACTGTATTCAGCAGAAGGCAACTTAAGGTAGAGTGCATCAATGAGAATTGCATCGACAGTTACAGTTTGCTTGCTAGCATAACTACATGTTTGCATCACTCCATGGGTGACTATTTACCCCCAGGCAAACATATCTTTGTTTTCATGGCCTATAGTATGCTATGACCCCAATAGAAGGCGTTCTATCTTAAGACTACACAAAATATCCATTTTAATTTTAATATATAATTTTTCATGCTGCCATCTTGTATATTCATGAACTAAAATTATAACCACGTCAAGGAAGGAAAGAGAGAGATTTTCAGAAGAAATTGCAGGTCAGGGGCATGATAGACAGGCATGCCCCTGCAGGTGAACCTGCAATTATTCAGGGCCTATATGAATGATTAACAATGTAAATCAAATATCAAAACAAGTTGACACTGAGAAATGATTAAAGCACGCATTTTAAATTGATGAATAGGGATACGGTATCACATTCGCTTATGTGCTAAATCGCCGCCACCGGAGACATTGAGCCAGACCCCTGTTGTTCACAGTTCACAGTGTTGCAGCACAGTGAGACATAACACACACGCGGCAAAAACACAAATCTAAGATGAGATTCTTTATTCCAACACAATGTGGTTGTTGAAATGCACATTATCATAAAAGGAAAACGAATGGCAATCTTTATACGTCTCTGTTTTAATGAGAGCGACAAATGGTTGAAACAGGTCGGTTGAGATCTTCATTTACATGACAATAGCTTTTTTCAGCCTGAAAACGCAATCATTCGAAAACAGGTCGAGTGGATGCTTTTTGACACACCTTACCTAAAATCTGAAAATAGTCTGTGAAAATGGTGAAGAGCCATGCTAAGTGTACAGTCTGGGACTGTGCAAATATATCACAACCAAAACAACTGCGGTGGACCACGCTGCTCCTGTGGCTTCAACACCAACGCCCACCTATTTACCAACAAAGGGCATTCAAAGGACAGTTTTTGGATAAACCAAGAAGAATAGGTTATCGGTGAGCATGTGCAATGTTTCTTTACAAAGTGCCGTTGCCAAATACCGGCCTGCCATGCATGATCAATGTTTTCCGGCATTCATACTGTAGGTGCCTGCATGTGAACGGGGATCATTTTTGCAGTCACCTTTACGTTAAAGTTTTTTTTTTTTGAATGGTCAATTTTTTGTTATTTAAACTGCCATAGAATGGCACATTCAAGCCAATAAGAATACAAAAACAAAAAAACTTCACAAAGCAATGTATTTGTGTTTGTTAGTCTATTCATTTCAGAAATTAAGAGGCTACTTTCTGTTGCATGAAGGTCAATGTTAGACATTGAATACAATGCAGATAGAGCAAAGACTCGACCATTTGTACACGTGCGAAAGGTTTCCAACAAATAAATTGCATGAATAAAATTGTGGAGGATTCCTTTTTTTTGTCTGTTGTTTGTTAGATAGCAAATGTCGTCACTCAAAGACAAATTCCGCAGTTTGATCCGTACCAATTTAATAAGTTCCTCAAGGTTCGCAGAAATTGGTTATGTAATTTAGATTAGGTAATCTCTCTGTTAACTAAACAACCAGAAATCAATGGTGCTTAAAATATATGTTAGCCTTTGGACTTGTGAGGAGTAAATAAAAGAAAATATTCGTGATACAACACTTTGACTGGTTATTCACAGTAGCGGAAACTCTGGTCATCAAACCAGCTGCAATGGAGGGGGAGGGTTGTTGGGAAAATTGTATTGAAAATGTAGCGGTCAAAGTAATTAACATTTTAGCTGCGGTCTATGCCTCCCTCATATTCACCCAAATATCCTCTTCTCCCGTCTGAAAATGTCTTTTTCGAATGGGCTTGATTTTAACGGCGAGATGATGAGGGGTCAGGAGAGATTTGAACAGGGACAATCTTCGCCCCGGGGCAGATCGACCGGTGGCCAGAAAATGTATTCACAGGATGTTGTCCTAGCATCTGCCTTCCTTTGAAGTTGCTCACTCTGCTCTTGCATGTCATACATGAGCGGTTCATTCTCCTCCCGTACTTTGACAAGTGTGAAAAGGCCGCAAATACTGATCTGTGTTCCACTTGGTATTTGTGGTTCTCCAAGTGTGTGTGTGCGTCTGTGTGTGTGTGTGTGTGTGTGTGTGTGCATGTGTGCATGCGTGCGTGTGTGTGTGCGTTTATGCTGTCATGTTAGTGAAAGAAAGCAGCAGAGCGAGGAGAGAAAAAGGGGGGGGGGGAGGGTTAAGATGACGTGAGCCAATCTGCACTTCCTCAGAGAATTCAAGGTCATCCTTCATGTTTTGCCAACCGTCGGCCAGTCACGTTCCAATCAAAGTGGTGCTTTAATTCAGCCGTAATTTCCATCTCATCATGTTTTCACCTCGGTCTCGCTAGAGGAGTTCTCTTCTGATCTGCTTCCGCGCATCCAACATGTCTTGCCAGGTCGAAGCCAGTGGGAAAAGCTCTCTAATGATACTTGTATATTGTATGTGGAGTACAGTTATACAGTTCACCTCCATGAACGATCATTGTCAGTGTGATGGTGCTCCAGTCATAGTTGACTTATTCTAACACATTACTGAACACCAATAGGTGTAATTTACATCTAGACAAATGATAATGACGTTTTAATATTTGTCGTTCCCACATGCTGATTGCACAGTAGTTACAGCAGCACGGAAAAAAAAAAATCAAACATGCCACTTTTTTCAGTGTGCCTTTTTGGAAAATGTTTCCCTCTCATTATTTGTTTGCCACTACTTTGAATGAAATAACAATAACTCCGAGACTGTGCATGTTTACTTTAACGTTCATGGCCACAACATTAGGTACAACTGTATATATGAATAAAATCATCATACTGTATTTCTGGCTTACAAAGCTCATGACTAATGCCCTTGGTTAGTCAGTGGTTTAAGTGGGTGTCGATAATGAAGCGACTATTAAATAATAATGAATCAATAGTGATTTCTCCCCACAAATCAGTGAAAAAAATATATCAATGACCAAGAAAGATGTTACTGTTTTTTTTTAACTATTCAGAATATGATTTAGTCATTGTAACAGTGTAAGTGTGTACATATTTTCCAAAAGTCCCACATTAGAATAGTTTCTAAAAATGAAACAATGGATTGCCTTGTATTTCAAAGCGGAATCAGTGTTTTTTATGAATGAGTCGCTGATGGCATAGGTCCACTCACCTGATTTGTGTTGTGTGTCTTTCACACAAAATAATCTCGGCTCCATCCATCTCCTCCCACCCTCAACAAGATAAGTGGTATCAAAAATAGATGGATGGACTTACATAATTTCACAATGGTAACCAAAAGCACCGTATCGAAATAAACAGTGTTGCTGTGAGTGAGTGTATGATATACTGTATTGTAAAAATTGTTTTAAAAAAAAGGCTCCATCTGTCTTCTCAAGCAAGTTTTTCCTCTTATGTGACTGAGCTACGCATTTTGAAACATGCAAGACAATGACATTACGTTTCACAAATCCCAAAGCAATGATATATACAGTTGACTCCAATTGAGATGAAATTGCATTTGACCTTATTTGATGTGGCATAAAACGATGCGAAATCTATTACCGGTAATTGTCTTTTGAGTGTAGATATGCTCTGACACCCATGTGATGCCCATGAATTTATTTCTTTCTCTGTAGCCTGCTACATGCTTCTGTTCCCTTCTCAACTGCTGTTTCAATGCCAGTATTGATCCAATTCATACTGCCACATCAGAGGATATGGGTGTAGTTCAGCTTCCCATAGTTGGCGTTATGTTGAGGCTGAATCATCAACGCATGTTTTGTGGAAATACCTTTTCCTCATTTGCTTTGTCGCATCAATCAATTCAAGACAATGAAAAAGGATTTTAAATAACCAGTCCTACAATTACTAAGCCCTTCACGAGTGAACATAAAATAGTAACTCATTTTCAATGAAAAGCGATATTCATTGACCCAGCGATGCCATTGAAGTTCACTTCCTCAGTCATTGCGTTACATCTTTCTGGGAGTGGCTTGTGCAGTCGTGAATCCTGAACACACACACACAAAAAAAAGAAGAACCTCATATCCGTTCTAATCCATAGATAGGTCCCCTTTCCTGACTGGTATGGGCGTAAATGCCATTTAAGATTGTGTGAGGTTATGATTAAATGACAGTTTTTACTGCCTGTGGGGTGTAACTGAAACACTAAACAGTGCAGAGGGGGAGGAAATAAAAGAGTGAGTTGCAAAGTTTTACTCCCGCTTTTCTCCTTCTTTCTGGTGTAGTGTTGCATTCACAGGATACCTTTTCCAGATGGGTCTTAACTTCAAGACAAGGGAGCTTTTTCCCTCCGTTGAACAGTCAGCGGAAAGTAAAGATATGGATCGTGTGGAGTTTCTTACAATTCAGTCCCAGTTGCAGTTCCCAAATGTGTGAACGACCACAGTTTTGCTGAACTTTATCCTGCGTGTTTTTAGAAACCTCCAGCAGACAATATATTATTGCCTCAATAAAGTCATGTGGAAATCCTTCGTTAGCAAAAGCCACTTGGTATTTATTAATGCAAGGGTATAAAATGTGAAGGGAAAGAAGACATCAAAAATGTGGCTGTAGTTGCCAAGTAGGGCTTATTCAGACTCTTGACTGAAACACATGCTCATGTTTTCCAGTATTGTAAAGGATGCTTTAAAGGAGTATTATTTTCTGACGACTTCAAAGCTGACCAAGAGCACTCTAGTTTCGGAGCGTACACTGGCTTCAAAGTGTACTACATTTTCCAAATGGACAGGAAAAGGCCTTCACTGGTGAGGTGATGCCATTGTGGTGTGGTGTGAGTTTTCACAGAAAAATGATATCTCTAAACATTGGCTTGCTTTCACCTTCATTTCAATTACTACACAATTTCAATTACTGCACAATTCATTCAATGCGTGAATTATTTTCTGCTGTCTTTGGAAATATATATTTTTATGGTCAAAGTGGAAAAATAGCTCAGCCAACACTATAAAAGGGTACCTCTGTGACCACTATTACACACCCACGGCAATTAAAGCCCCATAATTGACCCACACGTAGTGTGAGTCAGACTCTCTCCAGATGCTGCATTCAAGTTTTGTGCTTTGCAGGTTTTTATTGAATTCATTTATCCTTTGCAAGGTCACAGTCTTCAAGCGTCTGTGTTTTCTCAGCTGAGGATGCAGTGCTTCACATCCTCGGAAGACTGGAAATTCTTTCCCGTGATGTAAACCAAGCAGAAGTGTTAGCCTGTTGACTTCATTGAGTTAGCCCTGCCAGATTTTTATAAGCGTTGTGCAAATGAAATGGTTTGCATTACATGTGAACTATACGTTCCACAGAGCCATGCACGGCTGTAGACAGCTGGAAGTAACTTGAACCCCCCTCGGTCACTTATCACCACTGGCATCCCTGCCATTTCCCATAGCCATCTTCAGGCCAGAAGAATCCAGACATTGTTTGCGTCTCTGTGGGCCCTGTGTTAAACTCGGGCTCATTGATTGTTGCCCATATTAAGGGAGATTGTAGATATGTTTTGGTGTATATATTCTTGCCTTATGTCAGGGGGAGGGTTGAAGGGCTAAAGTTGATGCATTCACAGAGGGTGCCTGCACCTGCACTGTATGTCAGCAGAAGGTTCTGGAGCAGACACTTAAGTAGAGTGGTGGTGGCTTTCACTGCACCGGATTCCAGGAAGCTCCTTATTTTTGAAAGGCAACAATGACCATGCACTCTTCAGGCTCTTTGGCTTTGGCACCTGGTCCGTGTGGCCATGAGATTATCCTCTGACTGCGTCACCTACATTTGAGCTTATTGGGCTTCTCAATGTTCTCCTGTTTTCCTCCTCTCAGGTTTCCAGGATGCTTTTTGACTGTCTGTTTTACACATAGAGACAGGATCCCCTATGGGGGTTGTTAGGAGGAGGTTATAGGAGGGGGGCGGGGGCCAGCGGGGTCAGGGAGAAACTGTCTGTCTATTTCCTTTCTCTGGCCTTGGGAAACTTTCTACCACAAGTCTTTAGCATATTTTTAGCTTGCTTGCTGTTTGTGTCTGTGAAGCCACAGATGATAAAATTATTTCAAGTTCACTGGGACTTTTTGTTTTTCACACGAATTACATATTATTAGGGTTTTGGGCTCCCTTCTACAGTTCAGTCTTGTCCTGTGTACAGACTGTCTGCACAATGTAAAGTATAGCGCCTGGAAGCCATCTATTTTTTTATGTGCTCTTGCAAAAAAACACTTCTAGAACTGCTACACAAACCTCCACTTTCTCATCTTCTAACTGCAGGTTTCAGTGTGTGTGTGTGTGTGGGGGGGGGGGGGGGGGAGTATGTACAGTCACCGGTATGTCCATGTTCTGAAGAGTTTTTGAGGAAGACGCTGTCTATATAGGACCATTGTTTGTGTTGAATATTTCAAATATCAAATTAAGATAATTAAAAACTGTGAGAACCGATGCATTTAAAATATAGAGTTTGTCATTTGGTGATTTTGAAAACAAAAATACTCAAAAATTCTCATGCCTGAGAATCGTTAATTATGAAGTTTATCCACCATTTCCAGGAAAAATATGCCATCCACCATCAGACATCAAATTAAACGTGACATACACAAACATGTGAACAATTTTTTTCGGTAAGTTTGAGCACAATCATCAAACCAGCCCATTCAGTGGTATAGCAGCGTTGTTGATCTGCTGTTGTGTGTACTGCGCATTCATATAACATTTACTGTAAATCGAGTTAAAGATGCTACGACCTGTCACGTTCCGTATTTGACAGCAGGGGGCAGGTGTTCTCGCTTGCCACCTGCACACCTGCCACCCATTTATCGGTGATTGCACCTGCTATATTTAGGCGCTCCGGCAGTCGACTCACTGCCGGAGTATTCCACGCCGTGCCATTGCTATTGCCTATTCCTTCTCGGTTAAACACTGCCTTAAAGACTATTGATAATTGTTGCGTTCCGAGACATCCTCTCGTGTGTAATTATAGTATTTTGCCTAAACTTTCTCCTTGCCGTTTTTTCGCAAGCATTTTCTGTTGCCTCGTTATAATGATTTAATGGTTCTCTTTTTGACCATCGTTTTCTGTTGCCTTGTTATAATTATTTCCGGGTTCTCTTTTTGACCGGCGTTTTCTGTTATCCGTTTGTACGGGGGTTTTGTGTTGTAATAAATATCATTTTCGTGACAAAGTTACTTTCTATGTCTGCTATTTCGGTGATCCACTTATCCCCAGTTTGTTGCGCACGAAGCGATTACTCTGTCGCTTCGAGCTCAACGTGACACGGCCCAGATAATGTTGGTCCAAGACACGTCTTACCTGATGAGCCACATTTCTTTGTGTTATCTCAAGGTGCACAAACACTGCGCTTGCTCTCGTTAACGTCTCGAGTGAATGATGAGCCGTTCATGAAATAGCTGCAGTATGTCTTTGGAATAAATATTCCATATTGAAAGTGCAGATCAAGCTTCCTGCTTGAGCTGTCAACACCTTTGCTTACGTCAAGCTTAGTCTTCGGCTTCGGGCAACAGTCACTATTTGTGTTTGTCTTGCTGTGTTTGCTGTTTGACTCAAGTATTTGTGCTCCGGCATCACACAAGCACGTGCGGCGAGTTCAGTGCGCCAAATTTAGATATAACAAAAAGATGTGAGGATCAAGGGAGACAATACATTTTTCCCAATGTCAAAATGTATTTGATTGGAAGGGCAGATGGACAGATTAGAACAAGGCATGTCAAGTGTTTTAGTCGGGCCCACCTATCTGTGATACACAACTGTGCAGCTGCGCGGTGGAAAAAACAAACAGCATCTTGCAGCTGGGCTCCTATAATACAGCGAATGGGGAATTTTAATCTTTTTTTTTCCTTTGGCACTGGTCAGATGTATTCGCTCATAAAGAATGGAAACCCACCCCACCATATGAGAAGGACTGAGAGGCAAAAGTGCAACACAACTTATGCCAACAGTCATTCTTGCTGACTTAGAAACACTCCTGGAGACCAAGTCCTGCACAAAGCAAAGACGAGATGACTAGTCAGTCCAAATGATGTGACATGACTGCTGGAAATGTGTGTCTCACATGCAAGTCCCGGAACCAACCCCTTTTGCTTCACTCTCCTGATATCATTCACAGAAACCCTTTTATTGCAACACGTGTCTCTCCGACATTGAAAGGTTCCAGGGAGGCTCCAAGCAGTTCCAGCTGTCACGTCCCTCAGCCCCCATATCCTAACCTGATATGACAGGGCAAGACAAGGTGAGGGTCAGGCCTGCAGGATGATTCATGACATGTAACTCAAACTACAAGCATTATGATCACAACCTGTGGTTGAAAACTGAAGACTGCTGTGAAATGCCCCTACTGTCTCTCATGTTACGCTGACTATCATCTCATTTTACGTTAGACATAAGTCCTCTCAAATACAAGGCAATAACAATGGAAATCCACAACAATGGAGCGGTAGCCGTATAAGTGTAACCGCTTGCACTGCTCAAGTAGGTACTGTACTTACCGTAAGTAAAATGTTCCTTTTTTTAACCTGTGTTATTTCTGCAACCTTCTGGAGCTTTGTCATAATTATAATATTCAAATTCTACTTCGACACACTTCCATAAAACTAATAGAAGATCAAAATTTTTTCCCCCCGTTTTGTTACTTTAGGCATATCCGGCTAAGAAAATATACTCGTTATCATAATCAAATATTGTCTGAATAAATAATAACTGGGTATGCTGCTGCTATTTACATTTACAGAGGTAAATATACTGCTAACATTACAGTTATGATTGTTGTACTTTGGAGATTATTTTTTTTTCTGCTCAATGGGATGTAGTTGCCATGTCCCGCTGAGCGGGGGGCAAAAGTATTTTGCACAGTATTTTACACGTGTACAGAACTGGGCGAAAGGCCAGCTCTTTAATCCCCCCCGGAACATCAGAACAACAAACAGCAATGATGATTCAGACGTTAACAATGACATTAATTCTTGTTCCACTGTGTTTTTGTTTTAGAGAGTTGGCTTCTGGAATGTAACATTGTTGTAAATTTGTTGTTTTGCACTCCTTGTATAGGCTTCGCCTTGACTCTCGTGAATGGGAGGTGTAATTCTGTGACAGTAACAATTTTATGAACAAAGGTAATATTACAAGACAAAAATAGTAATATTATGAAAACAGAGTCTCAATAATAAACACATTTTAACAAATTTCAATGCGTGCAATGAAATACTCAATGTTTCCTGCACATTAGAATGAACAGTTTCATTTTATGGTACAAATGTGTGTGTGATTGTTCTTTGTTCTTTTATGATTTCAGCCTTTCACATTTCAATTTTGTTATTATTTTCTTCATAATTTCACTTCCTTTTTCACGATAGCTCTAACCCCTCCTCACAGTTTTCTGAGTGCATTCTGAGAGAAGGCGAAATAATTGTGTGTGTTACTTGTAGTTGCAATAAAAAGTAGGTGAATCCTTTGGAATTACCACAAATGTACATATATATGCATACATTGGTCATGAAGTGTGATCTGATCATCTAAGTCACAATCGGCAAAAATCCTGCTTGAACTAATAGCATACACTTTTTGAGATCCCAACGTGGTTAGTCTAACGCAAAGTGCAGTATAATGCAAATTGCAGTGTGCGCATGGGTGGAGTTTTCTGTCTTTTGACATTTTGATTGATGGGCAGAGTTAGAAATGGGTGTTTGCGCTGTTGTGGAACTGACCACACCCAACTTGATTTGCAGTCCATCGAAGCGGCTCCTCAATCCCTTTAAATTCTGCGCAGGAAAGGCGCCCAGTTTTCATTGTGGAAGCGTAACGGACTCGTGGGTTCCATGAGGAGATTGAAGCACACAAAGAACGTTCATAAGGAACTTCAAGAAGATCTCCACCTGGTTGATCCTTCTTGGGCTTCTGTAGTGGCAGTTCAGACCTCCACAACAGAGAAAAAAATGTTTTCTTATCATTCATCTTTTCAAAATTGTCCCCGTTCAATAACATTTTAGGATGTCTGGTGTGAACCAATCTCTTGACCACAGCTTCTCTGCCAGGTTGAGATTAAGACTGAAACCTTTCACTAGTTAATTTACTTCTGCCTTGGGTCATCCTGTTGTATCACACAGCTTCAGTTCATCTTAAGTTCCTATGCAAAATATCTTGATGAACTTTGGAATGTATTTTTCCATTAATAGCAATTCATCCAGACCCTGAGCTGGCAAAGCAGTCTCAACCGATGAAGCCCTCTCCAATGGCCTTCACAGTTAAAAATGTGTTCACTTTGGTTTCATCTGTCCACATAATGGTTTGCTAGTGGCGCTGTGGAACAATCAGAGGCTTGTTTTAAGAAGTCAAACCTGTAGCAATGTTTTTTGGGACGGTCGTGGCTTGCAAATCTGTGTCTTCCCATTACATGTACTCTTGTTAATTGTTCAACTTTTTATGAAGTTGTGAACAGTGAGGTTGACATGATTTTGGATATGTGACGTGAGTTCTGTAAGTCTTCAGTCGAGACGCTCAAATTCTTCTTCCCTTCATTGAGCATTCTGCTCTGTGCCCTTGCATTCATTCTTACCATTTTTACCTTCCCCCATCTTTGTACAATTGAACAATTCTCAATTTTATTTCTTCTGAGAACTGTTTTGTGCAAGGCATGGTTGGCACTGGCCAATGCTTTTTTTTTCACAGAAGCAAATTCAAATCTTGTGTGTACAAGCTTAACCAACACTTACAATCTCATCAGATTTGTGAGACTCTAGGTTGGTGGACTCTGATTAGCACAAGAAGTGATGAGCCAAGGCGTTGACATAATTTTTCCACCCTGCACTACCAATGTTTTCATGGTGTGGGCAATAAAAACATCCAAACATATAATTGCTTGTGTGGTATTAGTTGAAGCAGAGTCTTTCTCTATTGTGAGTTGTGATGATCTCCTTTATGACCAATATCTGCAGAAATCCAACTTCCATTCCAAAGGCTTCACAATGGTTTTCTTAAAACGATGCATTTTTGTATGCGGTATCCGCATTGTTAAAGCAGCAAACCTACTTGTGTCCTAAAACATTTGCACATTTCCAAATGAGAACGTGAACTCCAACAGTATGAAGATTGTTGGATTGTTATGTTATGTTTTTTTTTTTGTTGTTTTTTTGCAGTGGAGAGTAAAAGGATGATGATATAAGGGTGATGCGGCAAACATCTGGGATATCATTCAATTCTCAAGCTTGGCCCTGTAAAAAAGATAAATGTCTCTTTGTGAATTTCTGGAGGAACGCATCTCTTCTTATCCAACTCCTCCAGCACCTGGAAGCCTAAAACAGGCTGCAGGCCCTAAACTGGCCTGCCCTACATTATGATCTTATTCTTACACTCAATCTCACAGCTTATAGCAAATAGTGGCACACAACCCAAGTTAGTGTGGCCAATTTGAAAGCCGCAACAGTTTCCATTGCAGTATCAAGATGTCTCTGTTCGTCATGCTTCAAAATAGTACTTACAGTATATGCCTCTTTTGAGCTATCTTGTTAAAAGGGTCATTGCAAGCGTCAGTGTGTTTGAGCTCCGTCTGTGGTTTTGTGTGGAAAGGACTGTACAATACAATCACTCCTTTCTTGGATGTTCTTAACTGTTTTAATGACATGGTTACCATCGGTTTGCTGGTTGGATTGAGTTTCCCATATTTGGATTGTTTTTAGACATAAGTCTTCCTCAGGTAAAAAAATAAAAATCATTTAAGTCAGTTGGGATGTTCAATGTCACAAAGTTTGTACAGTATTCTTCTGTTTGTACTTCAGTGAACTCTTGATAGGGACTGGAATTTTGCTGTGATATGAGGGAAAAGAATGATGTCATTTTCATGTTTTGTTGAATAAGAGATATGTATGGGTAGTTGGGAAGGGGGACTCATCACTCCTCCGTCCAACCTCTTACCTCCCCTTTTGGGCCTTTAGGAGCATCCTGTGAACTCTGACCTTTTGGACAATAGAGGCCAGGACGTTTCCCAGTGAGCGGCGATGGAGCCAACAACAGGAACATGAGGGGTGCTCATGGGAAACAAACTGTTTATTGTGCGGCAGGATGGGCAGCCGACCCCCCCCCCTCTTGTCCAAGTTGCTTACTCACACACACACACACACACACACACACACACACACACACACACACACACACACACACACACACACACACAACTCTACTGCACACTAGCAGATACACTTCTGAATTGTCACAGCTTGTTAAGTTATTTATTATGACCATTTATAAACTACACACTAATTTCCCATATCTCGGGGGGGGGGGGATTGTGCCCTTCTGTGTTTTGTTTAAATAAAAATCGCTGTAAATTTGGCGAAATTTAAACCAAAATCTAAACATATTTTTGGGAGAAGGTTGACAGGGTGTTTTTATGAAATCTTAGCAATTCTAGTAAAATTGGGGCGACACAGGATAATTGGTTAGCACGTCGGCCTCACAGTACAGAGGTGCAGGCTTCCAGTGTGGAGTTTGCATGCTCTCCCCCGTGCTTGAGTGAGTTTTTTCCAGGTACTGCAGTTTCCTCACACATTCCAAAATCATGCATGGCAGCCTGATTGAACGCTCCAAATTGTCCCTAGGTGTGAGTATGAGCGCGAATGGTTGTTCATTTCTCTGTACCCTGCTATTGGCTGGCAACCGGTTCAGGGTGTCCCCCGCCTACTGCCCGAAGACAGCTGGAACAGGCTCTGGCCCCCTGAAACCCTAGTGAGGATAAAGCGGTTCGGAAAAGGGATGGATGAGCGTGTGTATACTGCAATACAGTATATTTATTTTTCATTCATCCTTTCATTCATCTTCCTAACCGCTTGATCCTCACTAGGGTCGCGGGGGGTGCTGGAGCCTATCCCAGCTGTCTCCGGGCAGTAGGCGGGGGACACCCTGAATCGGTTGCCAGCCAATCGCAGGGCACACAGAGACGAACAACCATTCGCACTCACACTCACACCTAGGGACAATTTAGAGTGTTCAATCAGCCTGCCATGCATATTTTTGGAATGTGGGAGGAAACCGGAGCACCCGGAGAAAACCCACGCAGGCTCGGGGAGAACATGCAAACTCCACACAGGGAGGCCGGAGCTGAAATCGAACCCGGTACCTCTGCACTGTGAAGCCGACGTGCTAACCACTGGACTACCGGGCCGCCATATTTATTTTTTTCTTCTCAAATTCAACTTCTATGATACATGTAACAAAAAAAGACACAATAAAGACAAAGAAATACCAAAACACATTTCCATAATTATTCCTTTGTTACAATTGAGGTCTTGTGTGGTACACTTAGGCCTCGCATGGATTGCTGACATCTGCATAACCTCTTTTAAAACTCACTTGATGCAGAGTTATATTTTTGTGCAACCTCAGGGTAGTTAGACTATCGAACTTTCAGTGCTTGATTTTCATTGGCATTTTGTATTGGCACGTGTTAAAAAATGTTTAGACTTTTATGTACAGTATGAACACAGTCCACTGCGTTTTTCATAGGCCTGAGCAAAGACCCACTTTTCTGATTTTTCGCTTTCCCACACTGTCTGCACTTCATTCATTGCAAATGGTAAGTTCATATTTAGGGACACTTTTTGTTTAAATAACATTGCCATGCTATTCGTTGGTGCCGCTAAAGCCAGACTGTTACAAAGGAAATCCCTCCTTTGTCTGCCAAGGAAACTCGCCTCGCGAGGAAAACCTGAAATTGACATCAGAAAAACCAACAGCTGGAACATATTTGATCCTAGATGATAACCAGTAAATGTGTTAGTCAACACTATATCGAGCGCTGGTGGCGAGACTCTGGGGATTACTCATTGCATGAACTGCACAGTTCGACATTTCAAAAAGCCATCAATCAGTGTGCAGTGAGACACTTGGGATTGGTCTGAGAGTGCTTCACCGCAAAGGAATACTGCTTCCTTATGATGATATGTTTGGTTTGTCTGGTTTCCAAATGATGTACATCTGATAAGAGAGGACCAGTGGCAATGGAACTGGTTCACGAAGAATTTCAATTCCTAAAAAAAAATTGCAGTGTAAATGACATTGGAAATCATATCTGTTAACAGGAGAGAATGATAAGTTGTTTAATTTTGATTGAAGAATGGGAAAAAAATACCTTACTAGAGTTTGAAACTAATTACGTTCTCCTTAGTCAGTATTTCCTCCATAACTGAAGTGTATTTCAAAAGTAAATCATCTTACATTCCTCCAAAGGCTAAAATTACCACAATGATTCCAGTGTTAAATTATGAGAGGCACACTCCCTCTCCACAAATTGTTTTTGGCTGATTGTTACCTCATGTGCTTGAATGTGCAAAATAGACAAGAGATTGTGAAATTTACTTCGGGTTACTGTGCTGATTATTGTCCTCACTTTAAATCTTTCACATTCAAAATTGGGATGCATTGTAATGTGCCATGCTATTCATACATGCGTGCATTGTGAACTCATGGTGTGTAACAAACATAATTTGTGAGGCCATCTTTTAACGTAGCCACACACAAACAAAGGATTTTTTTCCCATTACAATTACCAAATAAGTTCAATCCCTAAAACAAAGTGAAATGTTAAGGATTGATATTGAGATGTTTCAGGGTCAAGGGGCACCTTAACACTGACAAGCAAAATCAAATCACAGCGAAGGAAATGAGCCATGAAACACAGACTGCTTCACACATAATGACCTTTTTTCCTCTTGTTTAGCTCAATAATTATTTGATTGTGCAGAGTGCTGACTTCACTGTAAACATGAGTGCTACTTGCACATATAGCCTGAGTGTATAATCAAATCAAGACCATTGATACAAGGAGTGAACAAATATCTCTTAGTGTGTGACAACAATAGATCTTTGTTCTGAGGGAGAACCCTCAGAAAGCTGATACACTGACCCAAGGTAGGACACCTCAGGGGACTGTGAGCCCAGCTTGTGCTCAGAATTAATTGGTTCTGCTTTTATTGGATAATTTGGCCATTAACAAGACCAATCTAAGTTAATTAGGAAAATGACAAACTATGTGCCTTGTCATTGCAGCCATGGGAAAAGAGCCATTGAGAGAAGAATACACTCTGGCTCAGAGGTGGAGCATAAATGCCACAAAAAAAGTGAAAAGCTTTCTGTTTTACTATTGAACGAGTATGATTCATGAGACCAAAACGATGCGTCGCTGAGGTCTGCTGAGTCCATTGGCTCACATTACAACACTACAGGCTATTGCCATCATGAGACGGGGCGGCTGAGCTCTCGCCCCCACCCATATCACCCTGGTCCTGACACATTCACACCTTCCCTCATACATCAGTTTAGAACTTGGGCCACCAGTCATGTAACTGAACACTGAAGTTCTAGCTGTAAGTGGGAATTTCCCAGTACGGGACAGTGATATTTTGCCTTTTGGAAACAAATACATATCTTATTTATTACTGACTATTTATAAAGTTGCATTTACCTTATGCCTTGAAGTGCCTCATGAGTGTCAACTACAAATTACAAACATGTGGGTTTAAGTATATGGAAGCAAGTAAAGCAATATTTACTTTATAGAGTTACCAGAAGGCACTATTGAGGTTGGTTGACAACGTGAACCAAGGCTTGGCATAAACAGCACGTGTCTGAAAGCCTGATAAACATTTGTTCTAAAGCTTCCAACAGAAGGCCCCTGGTGCTAAGGAGCCAAAGTGCTACCTCTGCAGCCTGCTGAATCTGATTACAGCAAGGCCTCGGGACAGGCAGGTCATTCAGAGCAGGGAGATGAGCAAACAATAAGATATTATCTGAAGGAATCTTCAGTTTTCCAAAGGAAAATGGTTTCGCTCAGTGTCACACTGACGATAGGATCCTCAACCTGACACTGAATCAGCCATTTAAGAAGAATGAACACTGCAGCCCATTCATGCATGCTCACTAAAATAATGAGAGGTCCTTTTTCACCCTTGTTTAACACATATAAAGGAAGGTTCATGGGTCTTTGCAAAAACAAGGCTGTGCAGAAACCAGTGCATGCAGCTGACTCAGAGAAAAATGACTTTACAATGACAGCATGTGGAATTAGCAACCCTATAGCCTTTGTGTTTCTTTCTGCATGCATTTAAGTTAAAAAAAACATATATATATCTATATAGATATATCTATATAGATAGATATGCCGCTTCATAGTTGTGTTCATCGTGTGGTCATTCTGACATCAAATGAGATTCATTATGACAACGTGCATTCTTGGGGCCCTGGTGTGACTCGTTTGTTCTTCTCAAATAGTGACATCTTGTGGTTACTTGGCCACACTCGTTATTTCGATGTTACATTTTACAGCCAGTGGCCCTTTCAAACACACCACCCGCTCGAGATGCTATGCATTTAACCAATGATAATAAGCACAATTCTGCTATTTTGGAGGATTTGGGAGAACAGTACCTCAGTCACTTCCAATAACCCTAATCCTCTGAATAACCGGACTTGTTTTGTCATTAATTTTTTATGTCATATTCATATTTATATATATTCTGTGCACAATCAAAAATTCGATGTCGTGATCCACAAATTTCAATTTGATCGAAAAACTGATTGAAAATAATCAAGCCGAGAGGCAAAGTCAAGTCTCGCGATGTTTCCCCAATACTCTTGCGCCTGCCTGCAAGGGGGCGAGAATGCGTTCGCAGGGGTACTAGCAAACACCTCGTCAATTTTAGGACTAGCAACAGAAAGAAAATACGTTTTTTTATCACCTCATGTTTGGTGCTTACGTTGCTCCAGAAAGCAAAACACCAAAGTCGTTGTAGGCCAGAGGTGATTGCCCGCATCCTGTTGTAAGGTGTAATTTTGTAATTACGCCACCACCGAATATACATTGTATATGTTCATATCTAACGGTTAGCTGACAGGCTACCCAGCACAGCCATTGGGGCAATGGCGTTGAAAAGAATTCAGAAGGTGAGTGTTTTTCAACCCTCCACGAGCTAGTTGTGTCATACTTGGCAACTGTGTGTTTCATGATGGACCCCTTTCGCGTAAGATGACGAACCGGTCGCCGCGGTATCCTGAAGCTCATCTCTTCCTTTTTAACGCTATTCGGCTTGAAGACAAAGACCAGCTAACCTAAAGTTAACCGGGGTTTCCCGCGTATGTGCGTTGCCAAAGTAACGCCGGCTGAGAAGAACAACCCCGTATTAAGATAATGTCTTTGTTGTGTGCGCGCGAGCGTGTGTTTTTATTTTTTATTTTTTAGAGCAGATAAGAGTATTCGGGAGTCCGCTGACGATGTCTTATCTAAACGTAATCGTCCCACACGGCGTCACCGGATCGCATCGGCTCACGTAATTGTGTGGTTTATACATTTATTTAGAACGTGTGCAGGATATGACTTCTGTTTAGTTACTTCTGGGCAGTTGATATTGTCAAAGCGGGTTTTAGGGTTAAGACAAGTTGTGTGTTTGAATGACAGCTGCGAGCTGGTTGCCGAAATTGAACCCTGGTGTCGCTGTTTCCATATTTGGGCTGGCAAATGGGGCAGCGCGATTGGCCAAGGTGTGTGTATATTTTTATACTGCTGGATAGTTTTTGAATAGTGTTAGAGATGGCAGGCATACAACGAAATGCTGAAATGCCATCTTGTGTAAGTGTTGGGTGTTCATTTTGTCTTGTCTAAACCAAGTTATGTAAGTTGCCTTATTACAAGTTAAAGTAAATGAAGATATTGTGTTATTACTGCTAGTAATAGCATGAGTCATCATTAGCTCCAACCATTTAATCTAATGTGATGTATTATGAATCATCTGTATTTACAATGATACCAATGGGTGTATTTTCACCATCAGTGGTGCACTAAAGATGCTTTAGTTTCCAAAACGGTGTTCCTCTCACAGCTAAATCAGTTAACCAAAATATAAAAATCTTAATGTTGTTTATTTCTACACCAGTGCAACCAACAATCTTCATACCTCTCTGGAAGTGTCTTTATAAAAGCAGAATTTGCTGATTTAGCTTTGTATTGGATCACATTAGCTTGCGCAGGTGTACATAATATCGTGGCTGCCGCGAGTTTGTGTCAGCTGTCAAAGTCCTGAGACAAAATCGCATTTACTCCTATCTTGAATCGTCCGGCTTTCCATTTTATCTGCTGCTGTACGTTGTTGACCAACAGTTGTTCTGTGGGTATAGACAACAACAACTAGTTATGTTTCACACACAGTTATTGAATTATTTGTATCTTTACAGCAACCCGTGATCATAGCAATGTGTGTTATGACTGCTTTTAAAAGTCATTCTTGGCTAAAAAAATTGGTTTCAGCCCAAAGACAAGTCAAACCATTTTGCATGTGGCGTTATTGTATGAATTATTCATGTGACTGTTCTTTTATCAGGAATGTAGCTGTCAAATCATTTATAAAGTGGTTATACCAATTGAACATGAATATATTGGTGTCATTATTGTCTAATTGTTTGCCATTAGGAGCTGTCTGACTTGCAGAGGGACCCACCTGCTCAGTGCTCTGCTGGACCAGTTGGAGATGATTGTAAGAGTTCCGTTAATAGCATGTTGTTTTTCTATTGTGTGTATTGTACAGTATGCAGTAAATTCTCCTCTATTGCGGGGATTACATTCCAGAACACCCCCGCAATATGGAAAATCTGTGATGTAAAAATACAATCTTGGTATGTTATAACATATATCTTTATGACACAATTTTTTTAAGGGTATGTTAAAAACATATTTGCAGTAATATGTTTGATGCGGCCCCACTCGTTTAAACTTGTTATTCTACTTCTCTGTTTGTGGAATATGAAATAAGTAGCAAAATCCACCAGTTTTTATCTATCGCAGGGCACGGCCATTTTGTCACTTGCTGTCAACTGAAAATGACATCACAGTTGCTCAGGGCTCAAATAATTTCCAGTCACAGCAAGGGATGTGTATTGATACGATTTTGTCAAGACTATTATTCTTAACGATACTGCTTGTTATTCCTATCGGTACTTTTTTTGTTTCGGAAAACACCATCAAAATATTTGAACTCATATTAAAAAAAAAAATCAAAATATTTGAACTCATCACTTTTTAAAAAATAAATCTGCAACTACAATTACATTCATGTCAAATAAAAAAAATGCATAAATAATTTGGACAAATCACTACTATACTGTTAAACATTTTATAAACAATTATGATCTCTAAATGAAAAGTTGTGCCGAGTAACAAGACTGGAACATGCAGTTGGGCTGCAAAAAGCACTTCTGTGAGGCAGATGCACATTTTTGATTGCTTGTGTTCAAGGGGAAACCCTGACATTTTAATGATTGATTGCACTTGTGACAACGTGCATTGAGCAGCGACGTTGCGACATCATCCCCCTTCCCGCTCCAGTCTACATGCGTTATCGCTCAAACCGAGAATCACCCAACTTTCACGTTAGTGTAACGG
This sequence comes from Hippocampus zosterae, assembly GCF_025434085.1. Classification (NCBI taxonomy): domain Eukaryota; kingdom Metazoa; phylum Chordata; class Actinopteri; order Syngnathiformes; family Syngnathidae; genus Hippocampus; species Hippocampus zosterae. The sequence goes on from NC_067456.1 coordinate 17,816,110, forward strand.
TTGCATTGACTGTAAATCAATTAGTCATGCCTTGAATGAAACGCTCAACTGCAATGTTTGTAGCAAGTAGCAACAGAGCTAATGTAAATTAACCAGCTTGGGTTGTGTGAGTGTACCCGGTACGTTGTTGACAGCGCCACTTTAAAGCCTGAGTAGGTCGGGCTAGGATCCCACTCATCAAAGTAACAGAAAAACGACGGCATGCTGGAAGTTAAGTAAGACTATGTATTATGTCGTAAAATGATTACACAGCGCAATATTTGCAAAGAAAGGAGTCACGGGTGCCTCACGCTCATGGAAAAGCGTTCAGGCGAAATGGCTCACCTTCAATTGTGAACATATATCGTGACCAAACATATTCATAATTTTATTGTTCGTTAGAAACAATATCAGAGAGATAGAAGTTGCAAAGTAACAGTCATGGAGCATAATCAATCAAAAATGAATGAGTAATTCCTCTAAGACTGTTAACAGAATCATTAAGAGTGGAGTATACTGTTTCTTGTACATTATTGTACAAACACATCATTAATCAGAGTGACGTGTTTAGACTAGTTGGGCCGCATAGATACCCAAACTTTTTGGATCGAAGATCTACTTTTCGATCAACTAACCTCCCGGGATCTACCCTTACCGGCGCGCGCATGCGCACAAACACACACACACACACACACACACACACACACACACACACACACACACACGCCATGATGAGAAACAGCCTGAAACAGAGGCATGCCACACACTTTAGCAGCCTGTTAACTATCGTAGCTCACACGTACCGTTTTAACGTGCTTCCCTGGGCCCTCCTAGATTCCTATTCTTTGCTCGTGCCCTCAGTGAATTGTACAAGAAGCAAACTCTGAATGAGAATCATAACGATAAAAGTTTTAGCGCAACAGCTCTGATCACAAGCTGCAATTGCAAACTGCTGAGCGCTAACAACTTCCGGTGACGTAATCACGCGCCACGGTAAATTTAAGATTTACCTGCTTTATTTTATTTTTTTAAAAAATAGTGAAAATGAAACTGATAAGATGATTAGGGTGCAGTGTATATTAACACAAAAATATATTACTAACATGTACAAAGACACACAAATGGTTGTTTTTTTTTTTTTTTCTTCTCAACACTCCTCGGATCTACTTGGGACCTGTCTTAGATCTACCGGTAGATCAGGATCTACCTAATGGGCACCCCTGGCATAGAACATATTAATGTCAAGAACATTTTTGACTTGACTTCCCCTTTAAACACATTTAAAATTACCGGTATACAAATACATTTAAACATGTATAATATCATTAGGCGAGAACAAGATTGATGAATAACACAAAATGTTGTATAAAAAAACAAAACTGTGCACTCAAACCAGCAAAGATGGCAACAAAGATGATGATGAAGCAGCCATTATAACAGTGTTTCCTTTTCAATGCCGAAATATGCCCTTTGTGTAAAAAAAAGAAATCGATCATAACAAACTTCTTGTGTGTGGAAATTGAACATTGAAAATGTTCCTCTGGCATGAGCATTGCAGTACAACATGGTCACAGCCCTTACAGTTGTTGTTTTTTTTTTTTTGGTGGGGGGTTATGAACATGTTTAAAGGCAGTTGCTGGTTGCCTGTGTATCTTTTGTATACCTGTGTGGCTCCATCAATGCTGTTTTGAAACTGCAGTCACAACCCGTGTCAGTATCCCCCTCAGATAACACATTATGTCACCAATACAGACAGCATGGGAAACGTGGAAGTGATCAGCAAGCGAGCAGAGCGCCATGTGTCGACTGACAGAACACAACAGTCAATCAGCGGCTGATAAAACGATAGTGGCACCCCGATTGGCCGAATCGGTCCATACGTGGAATTTAAATTCAAACCAATGGCATAAAATGCCGGCAAATTAATGAAAAATAATGATGCTAAAATAAACATGAAAAAATGAACTGTGAACAGGGAACCAGTTCTGCTGTACTTCAAACAGGTACATCTGGAAAAACTGAGATGATCATGAAAATGTTCAATATTATTATTCCCCTCATTTGCGAAAGTGAAAATTATATTTTATACACAGAGTGGAATAGCTCAACCTTTTAAATCTGGCAAGTTATATTATTTTGGTTTACAGGTAATTCAAAAAATTCAGTGTCTCAGAAAATGTGAGTGTTAAAGATGATGACGACAAAAGGATATTTTAAATAAAATGTCATGCTTCTGAAAATTGTGTAAATTTCTCTGCACTCAGTACTTTGCTGGGTCTACTTTTGACTGGAATACTGCATCAGCCAGTAGCGCTGCTCAGTGTGTGTAATGGAAGTCCATGTTGCTTCCATAGAAGCATTCAGGTCAAGATCTACATTTTTGGGTTTGGTTCCTCTCATCTTCTTCAGTTTCCGACAGAGTCTGAATGGGATTTAGCTTAGGTGAGTTTGCTGTCCAATCAAGCACACTGACCATCCTGATCATTGAACCAGCTGCTGGTATATTTGGCAAATGCCAAGTCTGGCAAGAAAATTAAATAAGCTTCTCTATAAAGATTGTCAGCAGAGTGAAGCATCATTTGCTCGAAACCTTCGTCGGATTAGATTGCTGCTTTGACTGTCCGCTTTGGAAAACACACTGGACCAACACCGGCTGATGACAAAAGACCTGAAATCATCACTTACACTGGAAACTTGACACTGGACCTCAAGTAATGTGGGTTCTGTGCCTTTCCACTCTTCCACCAGAATGTGGGACCCCGATTTCCAAATGCTATACAAAATTTACTTACATCTGAGAAGAGGATTTTGGACTTCTGAACAACAGTCCAGTTCTTTTTCTCCACAGCCCAGGTAAGACACTTCCGAGATTGTTGCCGGTCCACGAGTGGCTTGACATTTCTAGCTCATGGCGAGGAATTGTCTGACACCAACCTCAGTATGTCTTTGTGGACTCCCCCAAATTCTTGAATAGATTTTGCTTGACAAACCTCACAAGGCTTTGGTTATCCGTTTGTCTGGTGCAACTTTTCTTTCCATGTTTTCCTTCCACTCACCTTTCAATGAATATGCTTCTTGGATACAGCACTGTATGAAAAACCAGTTTCTTTTGGTACGAGCTTTTGTGCCCTCAATGACTGTCCTCTGGACTTCTGTCAAGTCAGCAGTCTTCCTCATGATCGTGTAGCCTGCTGACCCAGACAGGCTATTTAAAGGCTTGGGAAAACTTCACAGGTGTTTAGTGGTAATTAGTTGCTTCGGGTGTGACACTATGACTCTCCAATCGCGTACTTTTTCATGATATTCAAACTCTCTGAGACACTATAATCTCTAATCCCTAATCAGCAATTTGCAAGTAACAGTCTTTAAATGTTCCACTCTGTGTATAATGAATATATATCTTATATGGGTTTCACTTTCTGAAATGAATGGCAAAAAATATTTCACTTTTTCATGATGAACCATACCTCTACTACAATATATTGTGCATTCATCCATTAGGGGCTTTGATCCAAATCCACATGAATTTGTTAATTAAATTCCTTGGGATGTCAGATGCAATGTTATTGTTTTGTCTTTTTCAGTGTTTCATTGGCAGGCAACGATAATGGGTCCAGTAAGTATGTCTCTTCTATAGTTTCATTTGAAATGTGTTACACAAGCACTAAGTGCTTCTGTCTGTATGCCACTAGAGTGACAGCCCTTATCAGAATGGAGTGTTTTTCCTTACCATCCACTTCCCTACAGATTACCCATTCAAACCACCAAAAGTGAGTAACTATCTGACATCAGTGTCACGGAATACGGACACTTAAGTTGTTTCTATTTTATTTGACTTTCACAATTATTGGGACTGACAACTTTCCTGCTAAATTTCAGGTTGCATTTACAACAAAAATTTACCACCCTAATATTAACAGCAATGGAAGTATTTGTCTGGATATACTGAGATCACAGTGGTCACCTGCACTAACAGTATCCAAAGGTAAGTGGCAATAAGCTTGACCGACAGTAGTTGCCCGTCTGGCGGCAACTGCGTATGTCACTTTCAATTTTTTTTTCAGACCAAAAAAAAAAAATGTTGATCCATGTTTCACAGCTAGTTCTGTATGTTGAATATGTATATTCAAATGTTTTAATAGGTCATTGTGCATAAATGATTGATTATTGGGCCATTTCAAATTTTGAAAATAAATAACAGGATCTTAAAAAGAACTCTAAAATGTATAGGGAGCCAGTGAAGGGATGCCAGAGTAGGAGCTATGTGCTGCCTCTTACGAGTACCAGTCAAGAGGTGAGCAACATCATTCTGGACCAACTGGAGACGCTTAATGACTCCAAAGTAAAATGCATCACAGTTAACAAGCTGGGATGTGACGAAGGCATGAATTACTGTTTCAAAGTGCTCTTGAGAAAGGATGGGCTTTCCTTTAGCCAGTTCGGTCAATTATTACCCCCCTCCCCCCATCCCCAAAAAATAAAAAAAAGCTTATCTGCGTATAACATACGCTTGGATCTGTCATTTGGTGCAGTGTATTTCAGACACACCATAAACGACAACACACAAAATGATTAAATCATCGCTCCCTTAAACTATCTACAGAGAACTTTTATAGCATTTAACCTTTATGGCTAGTAACCATCTTGTTCAACCTGCATTACTTTTGCTACATACACTTGACAGTCTAGCTGTAACATACTCCACTTGTTTCCATATTTATAGCAGATTGTATTGTATTGTATTTTGAATAGAATATCAACGTGTGAACCCTGTCAACTCAATGGAGCCTTTTGCGTTGTCAAGGCCCTTACTTGGCCATACGTATGAATTCAGGATATTTTCTAATTTTAATGACAATATGCTTTGGGAAAATGTCCTTTGTGGAGTTGGTTCAGTTTTCAGCTACAATAACTTGCACTTTCTGGGAAGACTTTTGACAAGATTTTGGAGTGTACCTATGGGCTTTTTTAAAGTACTCTAACCTTGATAATTTTAAAAAAACTGTTGGCTTCTTAAAACTTTGATTGTACTTGTATAATTTCCACAGTATTATTGTCAATCTGCTCCCTTCTTTGTGACCCAAATCCCGATGACCCTTTGGTGCCAGAGATCGCTCATACGTACAAGGCTGACAGGGAAAAGTAAGTGCACAAATGCATTAGCCAGCTGACATTCAAAATCGATTGAAAGTGGACTGAAGAGACTGTTTGGGTTTTGCAGGTACAACAAATTAGCAAGAGAATGGACCCAGAAGTATGCAATGTGAGGTTGCCAGCGAGACGGAACTCCAAAAGGAGAACAAAAGAAACATGTTTGATTGTAACTGGAGGCATAGTGAAAACAACATGAGACAACAGGCAACCTTTTGGACAAGGCGGCAATATCCCGATGTGCTGAGTTTATCCGATGCACTGTCCTTGATGCATTTATGGATCTCAGCAGGACCTGAAGGGCTCCTGGAAGCACTCGCTTAGCGAAAAACAGACACTACTCACAGCCCAAACGCCATACTCCAGACTTTAAATTGTTATCCGTGCTATTGTTCTAGCTGCCATCTTTGTTGCTTTACATATACATCTTTCATTGTCATGTTGTTTTACTTTGTTGGGTTATGAAAACCATCACCTTGATTTTGGGGGATGCTGCCTCTGTCCCACCGGATGTCCTCTTCTCTTACTGCATTTCCATGGATATCGTGGCCTTTCTGTGTTCGGCCAACGTGCAATTGAGACAGAATGTTCCCAGTTCAACACAATAATGGTGCGGTGCCATTACCAGCAGCTGATCAAATGGCACACACAAACACTACCCCAAGACAATGTGAAAGTATAACAAAATCAAGACCGATCAGATATATTCCTTTGCTTTTGGAATCGCAGCATGTAGCGTTAATGGCACTGGAGCTTTATCTGCCCTTCTGCAGCCCACAACACACACACACACACACACACACACGTAGGTCAGATGGCAATTGGATTTTTCTCACATTTTGTCATTGCTTACATACAGATATCTTGTATAAGAATGCATTTATGATGTGTCTGACAAACTTTACTGTTAGAAGACTTTGCTGGTATCATCATGGCTACTCCTCGGCATGTAGCGAAGCTATGTGTTACCTCCTCAGTACAGTTACTCAGGTATCAAACCCAATCATCAGCCTTTGGAATAAGCAGCAAAACTTGGTGAGAAAAATGCTTGAGGCCCATATTGTAGGGTGTACTATTTACATCCATAAAACAAAACAATTGCTGAAAGACAGAACTGCTCATCTGCCCTGATGTTTGTTTTATATAAGTATTCATTTTGTTGGGGAGGAGTCTCCTTTTACGCTTTATATTTGTTTTATGAACAAAGCTCGGATGTGAACAACTTCATCACGCTTATGCTACTGAAGTAGAACTATAGTAATGCTTTTTCAGGGTAAATTAATCTGAAATTGTCATCTTTCTTTTTTTGTTTACATTTCAGGTGATGTAAAGCTGCAGTACTCCATGCTCATAATCACGATTACACAAGTATATTTTGGGGTAAACAACCTCAGGTGACCAGTTTGTCTGGTTTCCACTTTTGTTTAGTATTATTAAAACATTTATTTTTAGCCTTCTATTGTCATTTCATCTGGTGCGATCATGTTTGGAATGTGTCATAATAATGTTAGTTTGAATTTAATACAATGTGACTGTTTGATAAACTAGTTAGTGTGTGCTATTTTTTCCATGTACTGATGCTGCCAATATAAAGGGAAATTATTTAATTGCAGAAAGTGGAAGAAACACATCTGAAATGGTCCACAGCAAAGCATGAACATTAGTACTTTCAATGCTAGGTTTTAGACCGCATCTTAGATTTCTAAATTCATTGTTGTTGTAGGAAAAATGTCTGAATCAGTATATATTATAAGGTTTTGAAAAGCTACACTGAATGAAGTAAATGTCTTTTTATGTTTAGACTGTGTACAATGTTTATTTGGCTTTTTTTTCCCCCATACTCCAACTGAATGAATGCAGCCTCAATCCATCGTGACTGATCTTACCATTGACTCTTGTGCTCAAAAGTTTGTATAGGCAGCTTGGCATGCTTTGCACTCTAGAGAACCTTCTCTCAGCCACTTGCCAGATATCAGGGATTTTGTTATAATTCATCTGCCTAATACATTTGATGAAACGTTTAGCCTTAACCCTCATTTTGTATATACAGTACAGGAAAAAACAAATCTTACTGTAAGTGTCAAATGCCTAAACTAGATGTCATGGCTCGTTCATTTCCTTAGAATTGTTTTTTTTCTCTATATCCAGGGCTGGCTTTCATGCATTTAAAATTTTGAAATTGTGCTTGAACTGTAACATTGAGCAACCACATATCTTCACTTTGTCCATCCATGCAAGCTAACTGTTGACATTGTCATTAAACATTAATAAAAGCAATGGCTTTACTGTCGTTTTCAATTTTCTGTCATGTATTTTCAAAGGTAATGATTGTGTAAACTGCGAGCATGTTGTCAAACAAATGCAAATGTACAATTAGACACTGATAAAAATAACTACTCGAATTTGAAACAAATTGGCTTTTTTACCTTTAGTACTCAAAGCGTACACTATACTTGCTGTCCCGCTGTTTTGACGCTGCCCCTGGCCTCTATGTAGCATTAGCATAGCCGGTTTAGCTTCCTGGTTAGCTGAAAGGCAGCGTCAGCGCTGCCACTCCCCCAACAAGGAAGGGCGCATCCCGTATAGGAAAGCTAGCTGGCTAGCTCAGCCCAGCCCACTCAACTCAACTCAACACAACCATGGCAGTAAACCTGAGCAAAAATGGCCCCGCGTTAACAGCGGCGTATAAAGAAGTCGTTAATGAAAAATCCGATACCAACTGGTAAGACGCAGCAAGTTCAAATAACGCGGAAACGTTGAGGCTGATGAGGAGAAATTGCGATATGATGCTGGCTAGCATGGGAGCAGCCAGTCGTGAAGTAACGTTTTAAGTTGTCTGTTGGGTTCACGAAACCTTAATCTTAAACCTCAACATATGTTACATTGTCAACCTCTATGTATATTTGTTCCCTTATCTATGGAGTTTTTTTGGCCTCGACGAATGGTAATTTTATATACTCGAATCGAAGCCCATACACCATTATTCATTGAGAATTTTGTTTTCAAAACGGTTGAAGATTTGTTTAATGTTTTGCGTGTACGTTGTTTATTTTTTAACGAAGTCTTTGTGCGTCTGACAACCCCCCCCCCCCCCACTTCCTGGTTAAGCCATGATGTGGAAATTGACAAATGCAGTACTGTGTGACTTTTGTTGTCTTTGAACATCAACTTCATATAGTACTCTGACATCCGCTGCAGTTTAAATATTCCTCGCTTTTTGTCAATCTATCTCTGCATGTCCTTGGCTGGACTTTCAATTGATAGATAGTAGCACCATCCTAATATAATATGTAGAATAAATGTGTCTTTGATTATCTCTTTATGCCGGTGACATACAGAACAATTAAATGTCCTTCCACTACCAATTTGGTTGTTATTGCGACTATTGCAACATTTGTGAAATGTTGCAATTGTAACATGTCTTGGCTCAATAAAAGTTGGAAAACACTGTTATAGATAATAATAAGACATAAGGTAACATACTGGTTTAAATGAGTCAAAAGCAAGTATTTGCCTCAAAAGTTTAAATGGTTCACTTTCCACTTATTTACATTCTCTTCTTAATTGTTAGCAGTTTGTGCTGAGAAGCTATGGTGGAGGCCTGTGTTTCACTTTTCCACAATGAATGTCAGCTTTTCTATCTTTGTTGTCATATATCTCTTTGTTGTCACTTGGACCCACACAAATAAACAAAAGTCACACAGACTTGAGTTCAAAAGATTTGCTGTTTGACCGTTGGAGCTCACCCGCTCATTTTTTCTCTCAAAAAGATTTGGGTTGATTATCAAATTTATATGACCTCTCGGGTGTTCAGTCTTATTATAACAATTGGAATGTCTGCCTTGCAGTGTGGATTTATTTACTGCTATTTTTCACCGTTTTCTGACATTTTATCTGCAAATTTCCCCAGTGTGGGAGAAATAAATAAAGGTTATCTTATTCACAAACAGGAAATAATCACTTGAAAATGTAAGACAATGTATTTCTGTAAAAAAGTGTCATCTCACAGCAACATTGACCTTTACAAGGATGGTGTGTCCTTTGTTTTGATCAGAAGAAAAAAATGCTTTTAACCACCGCGTTGTTAGTTTGTTTAATAACTGGATTGTCATCTTTGCGCTCATTGTTTACACTCATTGTTCACAATTCTTTGTGTCATTCATTGTAAGGTGTAATGATCAGCTTGTTCTAAACATTTGTCATATTTAGGTCATCACAGGAAGATTTAAAGGCTACATAATGTGCAAAGTTGACCTTTTCATTGTTTTTATGGAAATAACTGGTTCTCTCGAGTGCCTGCCCACTCATCAAGTGTGAAAATACACAAAACAACTAATGTCATAAAATGTATCTTGAAACAGGCCATTTGGATTTTGGTGGCATTTGTGTTTGCTGGTGTGTCCCTATTGTAGGATCTACTCAGTAGTTGACAAGTGAAGTGCCACCTCCCCAAATGAAAATACAATTGATGAGTTTACTGCCATTTATATGCTTTCCTCTTGTGGAATAAAATTTATTTTAAGGGTCTATGCTCTAATACGTCTTCATGGTAACGCAAAGCCACCTGACATTGACACACCTCAAATTAGAGGGGGGCAAGGAGAGCTGTGTCATGGTGAACTGCCTCCCACCACCAAAAATATCTTCTCTAAACATTGCTGTTAAGAGAGAGTGACTAATGTGCTGTAATTCTAAATCCTTTGGGTATTTTGACTGAAGCTTATCACATACGTGTTATTGAGATACCAAGAAACTCTTTAAATTATGGAAAATGGCATAATGTCTAATCACAAATACAATTGCTTTGGCTCATTCCACATGCGACAAAAAAAAAATCAAAACATCAATCTAAGCCTTAAAGTAACAGGTCAACTGTTACAGAAAACAGCCTTGTAATATATTTTACTGACTCTCCTCCTCAGGGCCTTGTTCACCTATGAAGGAAACAGTAATGACATCCGCCTGGCAGAAAAGGGAGGTGAGTAATTGGTTACGTCGTTCATCAAGCTTTTGTCATCTCAACACAAAAGTATCAAATGTGTGTTGGAATGTCTCTGTCAGCATGCAACCGCAGCATTGGAAGATCAGCACAAAGCAACCGCTTGCCCCTGCTGTCTCAACCCGTCATTTGCAAAGGCAAAAATGTTCCCTGTTATACAAGTAACCACAGCAGCCATTTGACTATTGCCACAATGTTTGTCTATCAGATGGTGGATTGGAGGAGATGGTTGAGGAGCTAAACAGTGGAAAAATCATGTATGCCTTCTGTCGGGTCCAGGACCCAAACTCAGGTCTCCCTAAATATGTCCTCATCAACTGGGTCAGTACTGCATTACACCGCAATGCATTTGTTGTATCACACTAGTCAAGTGGTCCTTGAGAACCAATTGTTTGCATCTTAGACGGGGGAAGGAGTAAATGATGCCAGAAAAGGACTTTGTGCAAATCACGTGAGCTCCATGGCAAACTTTCTTAAGGTAATGCTGCACTCATTTAAATATACATTTGACTTTTTGCCTACCATCTGTTTGCATTTAAAACATGCTGAATTGCACATTCTTCATCTTTCGAGGGCGACATGAAGAAAAGATTATTCATCACAGCTACATGCCTGCTGTGGAAAATGGCTCAGTTGGAAAAGTTTCAATGTCAAGACATCGTATATCATAGACGCAAGAGCTTGGAAAGACAAGTTCACACCAGCTTTTTTCAGACTGAGCAGTAAATGGAACTTGAACTTTACTGTTTTTCAGGGGGCCCACGTTACAGTAAATGCCCGAGCAGATGAGGATGTCGAACCTGAGGTGATCATGGAGAAGGTGGCCAAGGCCTCCGGAGCCAACTATAGCTTCCACAAAGAAACCTCCAGCCGCTTCCAAGACAGTGGCCCTCAGGGTCCCGTGGTATGTCTCATTCACTGCTCAACCTGGAGAATTAGAAGTAGTTAGTAGTTGGGAAGGGTAAAAAGTTCTTTGTAGGACCTATTAAGTTTATGTTGCCCAGTGGCTACTTGTTTGAGGTCTAATTCAGGCTCTAATTGAGGTCTATCTCAAAAAGTGAGTCAGTGAGGTACAAATTTTAACCCCACCAACTTTGGAGTTTCCAGAGGAGATGTTTTCACCTGCTGGACTTATTAGCATCCCATTTTGGCTTGAAACATGTTGTCATGCTTTTGCATATTTCTATCAAACAGAAAGAATTGGAACTTGGTTACAGTTGCCCATTGCATTTGAATATTAAAGCATCCTAGCTTTTCATTTTATGGACTCTTCTGCGCTGAGCATAACGTATTACTACGCCGACCATGCCATTTATTGTCTACTGTATGTGCTGCCTCTCTGCTATGACAGCTGATGTAGCGTATTGGGGAAAAAAAGTTCAATTTGGGTGACAGCATGCTGTGGCAACAAAGGCCGCACCCAGGAGGACAGGTGGTTTGGCGGAGTTGTACAGTAAATGGCATGGAGAAATAAAACAAAGGACCGTGTCCCGGCAGGGTGTGTGCCCCCGATTGCCCAAAGTGAGGCTTAAACTAACCTGCCGTCCTGCGACAAGGCAGCAGTATAGAAAAGGGATAGAAAGGGAGGGATTGAACATATTCACAATTTAAAATGTATTATTTAATCTCATCACATTTGTACCCTGCATTGTCGAGTGATCTTAATTCTAAAATCTGATGTTCAGCTAAAGACTGTGTGATAGTGAAGCATTCAGGATGCATTCCAATTCGTTCTGCTCTGATTTTGTTTTGTTGCCCTATGAATTCACGTTAGGTGTCTTTGCCGTAGGGTTCCGTGTACCAGAAGACAAATGCTATGTCAGAAATCAGGAAGACCAACAAGGACACATTTTGGGCACAGGCGGAGGTAGGCAAACTGTTGCTGCGCCGGGTTTTCATCTCTGACACATACACAGGGTGAATCGCATTTTGCAACACATCGTTGTGATGAAGTTTGCTTTTTATATTCATTTGACATGTGTTGTCCCTGCCATAGCACCCTTCGGTCTGTGTTTTCATTTTGTCCCCCAGAAAGAGGAGGAGAGACGTCGCCTGGAGGAGCGGCGCAAAGCAGATGAAGAGCGCCAGCACCTGGAGAAAGAGAGGAAAGACAGGGAAGTCAAGGAGGCAGCACTGAGGGACCAACGGGACAAGGAGAAGGCCGTGCAAATTGAGCAACAGAAGTCTGTAGCAACAACCGAGCATGCGTCTTGACATTTGCTCATGACATTGGTCTGATTTGATTGTTGCTTTGACAGGAAGTACCAGCAACAACAGGAGGCTGAGCGCAGAGAGCAAGACAAACAACGCTGGGTGAGTGTCTCCTTTTATTTTGTGGTTGGGGGGGGGGGGAACCAGAAAGTAAATTTGTTTTTCATGTTGTCTTTGTCTTCAATATTCTCTTGGTTGGTTGGCCTTTGTTGTTTTCACGCAAGTCTTTTATGATTAACACACACATTTTCATAGAGAAGTTGCAGGATAACTGATGAGAACCAACATTTAATGTGACCAACAGGAGCAACAGGAGGAGATGCAGGTGGCCCAGAAGAAAACCGTCAAACGGGGGGAATCTATGGAAAAGGCCAATGTTAGTCTCACTCCTTCAACTGGACGGCACAATTATTTTTGATTCGCTGCCATTTTAAAGCGCATATGCAATGGCGTCACCCTGCGTTTACATCAAGACAGAGCATGCGCAAACTTAACGCAGCTCAGCTATTCTGATTGAACTGTTTACATCACACCCGTTCGGACTGGCAAAAGGAGTATGCCACCTCTGTGATTCCAAATAAAATTCCATTCAGCCTTTTTATTTAAATCGAGGTGTTTATATGGAGCTTTTTCATTCTGTTTAAGTCATTCTAATTGGAATACATGTAAATCTGGCTGTAGATATTAGATTGGTAAATGAAGCATGAAGTAATACAAAGGACCTGTTTATTTCTCTGCTGAAAGGACAGGTTTCAACTTATGAAATATTTGTGGAGGCACTTCACCTGTCAACAAATGTACTGCAATACAACCTGGGCAATTTCATGTGGCGTTATTTTCGCCGAGTGTTTTTCTTTCCACTAATCTGCTGATGTCTGTGTCATAGGAGGCAGCCTCCCTCATCTCTCAGCGAGCTATGAACCCCAGAGACATGTTCAAGCAGAGAGAGAGGGGAATAACTCCCAGTGATTCAAATGTGCCGTCTGCTGCCCCTGCTAGCCCCCAGCCAGGTATTATACCCCCCCATTCCCTTTGCCTTAAAGGTCAGCATCTGCTACCTTTCCACTCTTGGCTAGCGGTGGCTACAAGCTACATTTGTCCAAAACCGTCTCCTTGTGGAGCTCTGCCTGTCCATGATCACACTTAAACCTGTTGGTCTGTCTCCATTATGTGTCTCCTCCTTTCTTTTCTCTCCTCATCCATCTGTGCATGCTTTGGATTCTATGTGCGCCCCTACTTAGGGCGTCTGCAAAGCTCTTTCCTATCTAAGTATGAAAGCGAGCCGGCCAGCTCCCCTCACCGCCAAGCCTCCCCCGTGCCGGCAGGCTCCGCCTCCCCTGTCCATGCTGCAGGTGTGAGCTTACACACACAACACAACATATCAGGTGATGGTTAGTCTGTACCAGTGTTTCCCAACCTTAATTGCGCCAAGGCATTTTATTCTTTTGTGTGAATGGCACTAGGGAGTTCCCCACCTTATTGCAGTTTACAATCATACTAAATAATTGAAGTGCATGTTATTATGGGTTTTTACAGCATTCTCAACTCAACTGTATTTATAGAGCACTTTCAAACAGCCATCACTGCATACAAAGTGCTGTATAGGGAGCAATTTAACATATACAACAAACTGATTTATTTTAAAGCCAAATTCCCAGTTGGTTGTGCACTTTTGAGCCATCTATTGCGCGCTAGAAGAACAGTAAGGCGCAGTTGAGCGTCTTGATTCGGAAGCTGTTATCAGCCACAGCACTCACTGAGAGACTCACAGGCACCTCGCGTCAACCAAGCAGGTTCCTGCTTTTTAAAGGCGTGTGCACTTATTCAAACACTACAATAAGTACAATATTTTTTAATATTTTCTGTGGTTGATTTTTTTTCTTTGTAGTCAACTGTGTTTACAACAACTATGTACTGTATGTGAAATTGAAGTGTGTTGGAATACATTTAAAATGTGTTCAAAGCATATCGTCGCTATCCTGTTTTTCACAGGACCAAAATTGGGCATCCCGTTAATGTAAAAAATTTTTTTTTTAAAAGGACAAAATTGGACGTACGTGTTTTTCATAGGACATTGTTCATACGGACGTTGGGCTGAATGATTCATTCATTCATCTTCCGAACCGCTTGATCCTCACTAGGGTCGCGGGGGGTGCTGGAGCCTATCCCAGCTTTCTTCGGGCAGTAGGCGGGGGACACCCTGAATCGGTTGCCAGCCAATCGCAGGGCACACATAGACGAACAACCATCCACACTCACACTCACACCTAGGGACAATTTTAGAGCGTCCAATCGGGCTGAATGATTATGCAATTATTATATAACATGCGATTATTTTTTCTATGTTTTCTTCCCAGTTTTTTAAATAAACACAAACAATGAAAATTTATCTGTACAATGGTACCTCTACTTCCGAATTTAATCGGTTCTGGAAGAAATTACTTAACGAGAAAGCATAAAAACGCATCAAAATATGGAATAAATACATGTTACAATTAGATTATTGCGCAATAAATGAGAATTGTTTATAATTAAAATAAAGAATAAAAATTATGGTCATTTAACTTTTATCCGTGTCCTCATCGTTTTTTGCTCTCTTTAGTCAGTGTTCTTTCTCAGAAATGGGTTTTGCCTGGCATTTTGTAAAGAACTGATTCAAGGACGTTTGCTTTTGTCGGCTTTTAACTATCCCTTGAAAATGTCCAAGGCAAACATCATCAGAGTGAGCGACCGCCCGACTGGACAACAGTTTTCTGGTTGATTCACATTTACATAAAATGATTGGAACACCTCATGGCCTGAGGGGCGAATGACGAGGACACTTCATAGACACACATCTATCTCTCTACACATTTAGACACATATGGTAGAGGTCCCAATGAGATGCCAGAATGATGCTCGGGAATAGCTAATGGCAGTTCAGGAAACTCAGAGGTGCGAGAAGCAGGCCATTCTGTATTTTTACCTTTCGTATCTTGACACTTCTTTTGTAACGAGGCAATATTTTCCTGTTGAGACATTTCATAACTTGAGAATTTCGTATGAAGAGATGTTCGTAAATAGAGGTACCACTGTATTACAATAATATTTGTTATAAATGTTTTGGTCTTAGAGGTTAGGCTTCAATCATCATGGCAACTTACTATCCACACAATGTTCACTACGACGGCTACAAAAATTTCCACAAGTGTGAAAGTCATACATTATGACAATAACAAAAACAAATGTGTGGCTCATCACTTCAGTTTTTTTACGTCTCATGAAGCAATGATATGGATGCATGTTTGTGTGTCGCTGGCATACCGAACGAGCTCTCACTAGTTTGGGAATCACTGGTTTTAATGACAGCTATTCTTTGTTGCTTTTTTGCTGTTTCATCACTTAGTCATTTCACCATTGTACTTCCAATCACTCATGCTGTTTTGACATTTATTTATTTTTAATCACCCCTCCCGTCTGCTACTGGTGGTGGTTTTCAACCTGTGTGGGCTTGTGTGTGTACATGCATGTCTGTGCTTGTGTTTTCGGGTAAAAAGAGCCAGATCTGGATGATGGACAGTCCAGGTGTGAGTATGACGCGCAGGAGGTGGCCCCCGAGGAGCACTCCAAAGGTGGGGCATCGGCTGTCGTCATAACCCTTTCACAGACACCAAGTGGCCCTCTCGTTGGCCTCATATGCTCTAAACATGATTTGCCTTCAGCTTCTCTGGCCTCCCAGTCAGCAGCTGCAGCAGCTGCATTTAGCTACCTGCTGGTAGCTAAATGCATGACAGGTTATTTTTCTTTTCACAGAGGAAGCGCCAGCCCTTAGCCCCTGTGTGCAGGAGCCTTTACACGAAGACCCCCCTCAGGTGGCTGTTCTGTTCTTTGGCAGCATAAAAAATATATATTTTTAGGACACAAATAAACCAAATTCTTTGGCAGGTTGAGGAGAACAATTATGAGGTGACTGCTGAGGAGACACCAGATAGAGGAATCTGTGCTCGGGCCTTGTATGATTACCAGGCTGGTAATTACATTTCATTTTAACGTTTTATTTTTAAAGCGCCATGCTTGCTTGGGTTTTTTTGCCTGAGTATTCCAACTTCTTCTTGCATTTCCAAAACATGAATTAGTACTTAGGAAATTGAAAACTGTAAATTATCCAAATGTGTGAGTGTGAATGCTTTTTTGATGCAATTATATTTGGCATTACACCATCGTGAACTTTTCCTATTTTCTGAAAGCCTCATAAAACTATGGTAAGGATAAATATAACTTTTGATTAATTTACTGTAGCCTGGGTTTAAAATGAGATACGAAGCTTTGACAAAGTGGGATTCAAAGGTACATCAAATATGTCCATGTACTTAGTTTATGTCCTTGTCAAATGTGTAGGTTTTTTTTACATGCATTACAAAATATCCCAGTATTTTTGTTTTTTTCCAGATGTGTTTCTTAAAGCATTGAAATCCACATGACATGAAAAGGTGGGGAATGTGTAGGAATATGATTTTATACCTAGAGCAAACATGGAATCAATTGTGCCCCGTGGTTAAATTCAGCTAAAGTAGACTCCATCTTCGCTGTGACCGTAATGAGGATAAGCACTATCGGAAATGGAGAAAGTGTTTGGATTTTTGTATTAAATGACTCTTGTGTTTCCTAGCGGACGATACAGAGATCTCCTTCGACCCTGATGAGATCATCACCGGGATTGAGATGATAGATGAGGGATGGTGGCGGGGCTACGGCCCCGACGGCCATTTTGGAATGTTCCCAGCCAACTACGTCGAGCTCGTGTAGGCACGTAGATAGGCACGGTAACACAGGGAACCTCCCACGAAGAGTCCTCCACTGAACAAGCTTCTCTACATCACGGACCAATGAAAGGACAATACAGTAAAAGGCCTGGCCATTTCAAGAAATTCTCATTTCCAGCTGTGAAGCAGGTACCTCCACCTCTTGACCCTAAATGTGATGAGCCTTAATTTGAATCTTGATCATTTCTGAACATACGCAGCACTTGAGTCCACATTCCTTTCAAAGTGACCTATTTATCTGGTGTCATCGTATTACTTGCTGTAGCAGCGGGGTTGGGGGAGGTAATTCAAGATGGTGGTACTAGTTTCGTTTCAATCCTCTTTTGTTTCTTGCATTTGTTCCCAGAAAACCAGATGTTCCTTTTCGTGTGACTGACCATAAATTACATTATGTCTAAATGTCAAAGCTTTTTGAAGTGGATTGTGTTAAAATGTCACAGTCATGCTCTCGGGAAGGGTCTTTGTGATTAGGGAGACAAAGTCAGTTCAAGTTTCCTGGAGTGTGTTTTGTGTCTTTTTGGTCTCTCCATTTCAATGTACAGTATTCAACATTTCTGAGGTGTACTAAAGTGAAAAAACATCTACAAATAGCACCTTTTCCATGATGACTTTAACATGTGAGATGTGAGAGAGGACGTAAGTACTCAAAAGCTTTTTGTGATATTTTAGAGAAAAAGAAAGTTGAGTTTGATCTTGAAACATTCTAGCTTTTCAGAGTATCATTCCTGATCAGTTCCATATTGATTTGGAATATAGTGTCATGTGCCATTCTATGCCAGAGTCTATTATAATCCAGCCTTTGTAATAAAACAAATAAATCCCCTCTGTGGTCATATCGTCTCATATTCAAACACATGTCGTCGATGAGATAATTGCTACAAAAAAAACAAGGGATTTTCAGAAGTTAAACAGATACCCTGATGTAAAGGCAACATATCTGAAGTCAGTTTCCTGGAATGAAATGGCGTGTGGGGAATTCACCCACTTAATGCATAAGTTTCATTTCATTTGAAAAAAACACTTTGCCTTTCCTGCATGCTTACTTTTTTTAATACAGGGGCGGGAAACTTTTTTTCTTGAGGGCTGCAATTGGTATTTCAAACTAACATATAAGCCAGGTCATTTGCAGGTCAAATGAAATACATTTCTTTTAATAAGCTATTTAGTCTCTCTAATTGTTGTGAGCATAAGTGGGGCAGATAATGATGAATTCATGTTTGCGGTCAAGTATCAACCAGTTTATCAAAAAGTGAAATGTATATGTTAATGTTACAGAATTTTTCAAATGTCTTATTTACAATAATCAATTAACAGCATGAAGAAATACATTTCACGTAGCCAATTTTATCAGGGAGAAAACTGCTAAATTAATGTCACAAATATCACTGACCCCTGGTAATTGCAAATGCTAGGTTTGTCGGATTTAAGAAGACCGCAGGTCATATGTGGTCCGTGTGTGCCACCCGTCTCAAGAATTGCGGAGGTCCACTTTGATACATATAACTGCGGTTTACAAAAGTTTTGTGATTTGAAAATGTTGATGGAATTCCAAACTGTGCAATGCTATCTAGAGTCCTCTTTATTCCTTCTTTGCTTCCAAGGAGTTCATTCAATACCTTGTTTTCACTAACTTGATGAGTGATGCCAATTATGTGGAGATGTTGCCATGTAGCTTTAAGGCACTATTACTATCTCTGTAAATTTGGTATCAGAATCATCTTTACTGGCCAAGTATGTAGAACACAATAGGAATTTGTCTCCGGTATAACACGCTGCACTAGTATCATCGTAAACAACAAAAACATTGAACCATTTTAGAGTAACCAGTAGTTTTGTAGTACAAGAAGGGTGACTACGTCAGTGACTGTTTAAGGAGTTAATGGCTAGAGGGAAGAAGCTGTTTAAGTGTCTAGTGGATTTGGTGCACATGGATCTGTAGCGTCTGCCTGAGGGGAGTATTAGAATGTGTTAATACCATTCCAGCTTCTTTGTGGCCATTTTGGTCCAACTACAGGCAGTTTGTCAATTTTAATATTTTCCATGCTTTTTGCTTCTTTTAGCAAATAGTTTTTAATTAACCTCATTTTTTGTTGTTCATATTAAATAAGATAAGATAAGATATCCTTTATTCGTCCCACACTGGGGAAATTTACAGCCTCCAGCAGCAAGAATGTATGTAGAAAGAAGAAAGGAGAAAGAGAAAAAAAAAACAACAAACATCTTTCAATTAAATACAATATGAACACAATGGATAAATCACAGTACTATTTACAATTTTCCGTCACATAATTTAATTATTATGATTGTTATTTTTTATTCATCAGCCTGACAGCAGTCGGTGGGAACGAGCGTCGGTATCTCTCCTTCTTGCAGCGCGGGTGTAACGATCTCTGGATGAAGGAGCTACCAAGTGCTGTCAGGGCCACCTGGAGGGGGTGGGAGCGACTGGCCATCATAGCTTTTAGCTTAGTTAGCATCCTTCTGTTGCCCACCTCCTCCAGAGTGTCAAGGGAGCAACCCAGGACAGAACTGGCCTTCCTGACCAGTCGCTCCAGTCTCTTTCTGTCCCGGGCTGAGATGCTGCCTGACCAGCAGACAATGCCATAATGGATGGCCGAGGCAAATGTCTATTTGTTTTAATTTTTAACTCTTCAAACCAGAAATCTAAAAAGTGAAAATGTACAATTAAAGATAAAACGACCAGAATATGAAATGGCGAAACCCTTTTCTCATTTTCTGCGAATGCCTTTTACGCCACCCATCTATGCATGAACACATCCAAGCTCTCCACAATCTAATGCCCTTTTAGGTCGAGGGTCGGCAACCCACGGCTCCGGAGCCGCATGTCGCTCTTTAGCTGGGAGTGCCAATAAACAATTTGAAGCTCCTTTTCTGAAGAATTGGTCAGTCTGCAAAAATGCTGCTTGTTGGTAAGTCAATTGACTTGAGTTCACTACCACAATGCGACACATCTCAAAAATGGCGTATCACTAAACACCATGGCGCCACCCAACAGTTGAGCTATTGGAAGGGAGAAAATGTGTTTGAACTGTGTTTATCTAGTGCATGGAATTCTACCAATGAATTCAATTGTGTCAGCTTTAACAATATTTCGATCAATTCCTTAAGAAGAAATTACTGAATTTTCTTGATTCATTTTGCTGAAGCGCCATTTCTATCTCTGCATCTCTTCCTCCTCATCAATGGCCTTCGTGGTGGAAAACTTTACTGTTGCGTTCAGGTCTTTAAAGGGGAACATGTATATTAACACTTTGTTCCCAGGAAGGTGACTCATTTTAGCCCATCATCGTATTTTACAAACGTGTAGTGTTGTTATCGCTTACCCTTTGTGAACAATAGGAAAAGCACATTTAACATTTCTATTTCTGTAAACTATGAAAAATAAAATAAATCCACATGGCATTTCAACTCGGGATGGACGTCATTTGTCAACTTGACAATTTGACAAAAAGTACCGTACACTAGAAATATTTTGCGATTGTGACATTTCATTAAAATGATTTGGAGATGTCATTAAAACTGTTGCACCTACCGCAGAGGGCATCCCCTTTCTGTGACAGATCAAAGACAAGTAGAGGAAATGTGGAGCCTGCGTTGCAGCTTAACGTGTGTGTTATTTGTGTACTTTTGCTTGTTGTTGGTCATGGGAAAAATCTGGAGCTTTATATGACACTGAGCAGATATCAGATTGACCTGATTCTCTCAAAGTGATGACAAGTGTGTGATAACGACGACGATACGCTTTAACAGCTACAAGTCCGCCACTTGGATCGCTGTCATGGAAATTGTTATGCCCTAATATTTCTCTTTCTCTCTCTTCGTTTTTTTTAAGCATTCGGACAAAGGTACCGATAAAATTTGAGAAAAAAAAGCAGTGGTCCTTTCATCTTTGTTAATATAATGACATGCCTTTGAATACATTTCCCGGTGTTGGATGTTACAAAATTAAATGCAAGATGAAATATTTCAAATGGCACACTTTATGATAATAATATGATGCCCTGTCCCTTGTACTTACCTCACCTTTACTTTCAAAACCCCTTTATTTAATTCTTATCCTGGATGATTTTTGAGAATGCACAATGTTTTGCAGCAGTCTGAAATATCTCAACATTATTCTAGCTACCATAATCATAATGGTTAATAAAGTGACATTTCTCACACACACACACAAAAACCTAATCACCTCCCCCAAAAATCATTTCAACTCAAAATTGTCTCAAGGTGTGATTTTCTGCTTAGTATCCACTCAGTCATAATTACAGCTTCTAAAAATCTTGTCTATAACTGTATAGGCAAGACTTTTAGAATCAATGACAGTGTGGCTTGGTGGCAGGAACGATACTTCATCTGTAAAACCCACATCAAAACTAAAATGGAAATGAACAAATTGGGGAAAAGCCTATTCAAAATAGCCAATACAAAAAAGCCGGGATAAAGTACAAATTCTGACTGATATCCACTTTTACAGTATAAAATGTTGGTCTCATACTAAGGAAACAACTGTAATTACTCACCATAATTATGTGCATGCTTTCTCGAATATTTATGCATACTATCAATGTGTTCATTGATTCATGATAATTAATTGTCTTGGTTCTTAAATGTGTTATTTTTTATCTAAGAGGTTCTGTTTTTTTCCACAGTTTGTTTAATATATATTGGTTTCCTAACTCATCCTAAATACCATCCATCCTAAATACCATATTTTGTATAATATTAAGAAAAAATAGAGATTTGGCTTGATTGGTATTTATAGACATGACATACTGTAAGAGTTGAAATCTTAGAGGAGAAAAACAATGTGTGTGTGTGTGTGTGTGTGTGTGTGTGTGTGTGTGTGTGTGTGTGTGTGTGTGCGCGAGAGATAGGTGTTAACCAATGAGCATGTGCAGTGTTAGAGACATCGTCTTATGTCAAAGCTTAATCTACAGTCACAAAAAACACTACCGTTGGAAGACGTCTTCTATGGGTGAGAATCACTTTTTAATTTTTATTCACATCAACCAGTTAATTCAAAATTCAGTTTTTAACGTAACATCATGTGTTCTGTGAAAAGACAATGACTCATATCACAATGTATATTTAATATGAATAGTTGGTTCCATGTTCATGAAAATAAAACATTTCATTCATGAGCGATGAAAATATAATTTGACAAAAAGAAATGTTTTGCGTCTATGTATTGGGTCAAGTAATTAGTTGAAATCATCTGTAAAATAGAAGTGATATATTTGAAGTACAACTCCCAGAGATTAAATAGAGAAGTCGGGGGTTATATTGAAAGCAGAATGCGAATCTGAAGCCGCAGCACAGGAAGCAAGCGATCTCAAAAGGAACGTATTGGTTTTACACACAAACAAAACAGCGGTTGAAGAGATGAGAGGAGACACTGCTGGCCTGAAGGGACTTTCATTCATTTTAAAATGTAAGTCTTATATTCTCCCCAAAAAGTTTTTTTTTGTTTTTTGTTTTTAAATGGTGCTCTTCATTGGACTTCATTTGCGAATATTTTATTGAAAATACAGTTCAAAGTTTGGGGGTTGATCATGTGTTTTTTTTTTGTGTGTGTTTGTTTTGAAGAAACAGTGAAAGAATGTCACATTCTATTAATCAGAAATACAGATTTTTTTTTTTAATGAGGACATTTCTATGTGACCCTAAATTAGACACAGTATATTCGGATGATGTAGTGCCGTGTTAACACAACTGTAAACTACATGCCAAATTACAAACATCTTGTGAAATGAATACCTCTCTCAAAAAGCGATATCCGGACGCCGTGTGGACTCTCTTGACACGAGAGTGCAGTTGTACCAAATATAGTGGCTGCAGACTGATCCAACGTACAGTTTACTCTATGTATAACAATATTATACAGAGCTTGTGTTCGTGAGCAGGAAGTGGTTTGTCACCTGTGGTTTCATATCAGACTCCAGTGACAATATGTTCAGACAACCGTTTGAATATTATGACAATTACAGTTATGGGAACAGCAACTCCATTCAAACGATGCACAGTTGCATGTCTATTATTTGATGTGAAGTGAACTAACAAACCATGGTTGTCTTTATTGTTTAGCTCATGAGGACCAGAACGCCATGGCGCTCGGTGAGGAAGATAGGGAGACAGCGGCCGAGGTAAGAAAAACTGTCGGTAAAAGGTCTGTTGGCCTGCTGGGTGCTCTGTGAGCTATTTTCATCAGTTACAGTTGAGTTGTGACTGCAGACATGACTACACACAGACGCATTCTCATTTCCCTTTTTGACGCATTTCATTAGGAGCGCAATTTTGAAGCGCTTGATCGTATGTGTCATTTCTGCTCTGCTTGTGAAATGAGTAACAAGAATCGCGTGATTCTTCTTTGAAGGCACAATTTAGTTCTGGTAACTGAGAGCGAGCTGCAATGTGAGGAAGGCAGACTGTTTGTCAAATTTTCCCAACTTGGTGGTTTCTGCGCTGACCTCTGGCCGGCCTGTAGCAACGACTTTGGGGAATGTCGCCCACGCCTAGGTCCCCGAAGGTTTCAATTCAACAGCTCTACCCGTGCAGCATTTTGGTCGAGGATATTCAGTGCAGCTTCCAATACCAATTTATCAAAGTTCTAAACAAATTTGGTCAATCAGTGACAGCATATGAGCAGGAAGAAAAGCTTGACATTTTGTATCCTTTCTTCTTGAAGTTACATCACAGTTAGAGTAGATACATCTGCTTCTGCTCAATAATGAGATCCAATTCAAGAGCTTTACGGTGATAAAGCCTCAGCATCAGCTAATTGTTGCTTCCAGGGCATATTTCTGTTCCCCCCCAGCCTTGTGTTTTACTTTATGATAATTTATTCAAAATCTGAAAAAAAATCAAAGAATTGTGTTTAAATTGTAAAGATCCATGAAGTGATATAATTCAAACCCTTAAGAACC
Source organism: Hippocampus zosterae (assembly GCF_025434085.1). Lineage (NCBI taxonomy): Eukaryota > Metazoa > Chordata > Actinopteri > Syngnathiformes > Syngnathidae > Hippocampus > Hippocampus zosterae. Next base: position 17,840,193 of record NC_067456.1, read on the forward strand.
AATACAAAAATACTTGCATTTTATATTTTCTGAGGACAGTTACAAAGAAAATCAAGTTTTAAAAAATATAAGTCCCTGTTAAAGCGTTTGAGAAAAAAAAGTCACATTCAGCATGACAACAACAAAAACAGGAAGGTTACTTGTCCAAAAGGTTCCATGCCATCAAAATCAATTTTTCCCAATGTACTGTATATCAGAGGTCAAAATGAGTATGTGATGTGGTTTATGTTTGACATTTATGCAGTTTCTCAATTTTTTGCAATAGGCAATAAAAGGGGAAATGCTTGCAAAATGAGCAGATCCGATTTTGACGTCATCATTCAAGTACCTGCACACTTTGAGGTTGTGACACTGTGTGTGAAACTGGCTGAGCGGCGACAATCTGCCTGATTTACATCGGCCGCCAACCAATAGCTTGACCAAACAATGGCAATTGTCTCATTGCTGATATTTCAGTGCATTGATATATTGCAGAAAATATTAAATGCAGTATTACCACAATTACTCTTTCTATCAGTAGTGTATTATCCATGTAGGGTACAACATTCATTCATTCATTCATCTTCCTAACCGCTTGATCCTCACTAGGGTCGCGGGGGGTGCTGGAGCCTATCCCAGCTGTCTTCGGGCAGTAGGCGGGGGACACCCTGAATTGGTTGCCAGCCAATCGCAGGGCACACAGAGACGAACAATCATTCGCATCACACCTTGATTTCATTTCTTCAATAACAAAATGGGTTCCATATGTTGAATGCAGAGGCGATTGCTCTAAGACTGCAAGGGCATCTCAGCTTCCCCTAAAATGTCAAAAAATAAGTGATCAAGTAAATGTGTGGACATACAATTGTGTGTACATGTCATTGACTAAATATGCGCTACAACGTGCTCAACGTTTTTCTGAATCAGCTTCTTATTACTGGTTACGACGCGAATCTCTTCTCATTCATTCCCACAGCTTCACTGTGCTTTAAACTTTACGGGAGCATTTTTCAATTCTCATTCTGTTCTGAGTTAAACTGGAGACTTCTCAGCTTCTGAGCGACACTCTCTTTGTAGAAAACGACTAGCCAAAAATTAATCTTTTATTTCTGGTGGGTTTTATTGTAGTTGCTGTAGTTAGAGGACACTAGTTAAGTCCCTGGAAAAGAAGCCTTGTTGGTATGACAGGGTCACAGATCATTTTCTTGAAAAAGAACGGAGAGTAGAATTCACGTATAAATAAACTGACACATTTTAAGATTTAGGCCGAAATTAAGCTTCCCCTCCTTGACAGACCAGCATCCGCCATTGGTTGAATATTTCTTTTTAAGACATGGCAAACTCCCTAACTGTTGAGCTGGCATCTACGGAAAAAGCATATCTGGTTCTGAATACTGTACTATATATTTGCGTTCTTAGTCAAGAGTGGTGTCAAAGGGATAAACTTCCCTTTTCGATCCCGTTGCTGTGCACTGCACAGTGTGCAGAAGTGACAACAGGGTGTAGTGCCAAGTGTCAACCCAAACACAGAGAATGGGGCCAGTCACAACTTTTGACAAAGGAAACAAAAAATACTAAATAACCACAGGAAATGGATTGAGCTGCTTGGTTGAGTACATTGAGTACAGTATCATTTTGGTAACAGTACAACTGAAAGCAGAAGTCCCCGGATGCAAATGTACCATACTTTTGCTGCAACCCTTTGGAAATGTAGAAGTGCACAGAACTCTCATTTCGGATCATAAAAACAACATGGGATGTGTGTGTTTTGAAGTAGACCAACGAGGGGCTCAAAGATTGCAACGACAAAACTGGAAAGAGCAGTGCCGGGCGGGAGGTTGACTCAATCGGGGCTCGCCTGGAGGCCCGCACCTTCACTATTACTCACGGCGCTGGCCGACTTCTCGGAACCAGGAACCACAGAGAGGAACTTGATTCAACGTGAAACTACCTTGAGCTGTTTATTGTTGAGTGGCCGCCCTAATTTTTTTTTTTTAAAAAGCATTTTCATGTGTTGAGTCAAATGAAAATATCAATAACATCCATCGTGGTTTTTCAAACTTCCAATGTATCGAAAGTGACGGTCTGATCGGCAATGTGAAGTTTCGTGTTTGAATATTCGCCCTGACTCATTCTCATCCTTTTCACAACCACTCAGTATTTGTCTGGTCACAATAGTTCACGCTCAATGTCATGTGCACATGGAACACTTTTAATAGATCCTTCTCTTCTTCTGCGCACTGGTACACTTCTCTATTAAGACACTTTTGTGCAGACTCGCATTGTTTCGTTTCTACTTCCTTACAAACCACAACTAGTGACAATGTCAATTACTTGCACCAAGTTTGTGGCCAGTTTGAAATGTGTCAGGGATGCAATAACTACGTATAGGATGTTTTGTAGATTTACATTTTTTTAAATGAATTGTGAATTGTGTTTTTTAGCAAGAGACGTATACAGAGCAACCCCCTTCAAACCTGTCACTTTTGTTGCAGAAAAGATATGTGCTGATATGGTGGGAAGGAGGTCACTTTTATCGATCCGATACAGCCAAATTGGGCCTATACACTAACGTAGAACCAGCCGATTCTCATCAACTCGAAAGAATATTTATTGTAAATAATGAAACTTGAGGTAAATATTTTCCTAAGAGCACGGACTGATCCATCATGGCCTCCTTTAGGTGACCACCAGAGTGCTGACGAACGAGCCGTGACTTTTCCCTATTAACTTGACTTTTACTTTTGTTGCTGGATGCCATAATCGTGTGAATTTAATCAACATCGCATTCCAGTCCTATCCGAGGAATTCCAACAACTTTTCACAGTACTTTCAAAATCGCGGACGAGATGAGGGGCGACCAGCGGGACCTCCGTGGTTTGTTGTCGGGTCTGGATGGCGCTGTAGTTGGCGTAGGCAATGTAAACAAAGGCGAGCCAGTGGAGCTTCACCGCACTTTTCAACATCCCAGACGAGATAGCCAAACAGTGCGACCTCTGTGGTTGTTGTCGCGTCTGGTAGGCGGCGAAGGCGTTGTAAAAAAAGTGGACCAGCCGAGCCGAGCTATATCGCTCAAATAAATGCTAATACAGTGATCCCTCGCTATTTCGCGGATTCGGTGCATCGCGTTTTTTCAAACATATTCATCATTTTTTTCCCCATATACATGGAGTACAGTACTGTATATGTTGCTCTATGTGACTCGCTGTTGTTTTGCAGCTTCTCCTGAACTGTTTGCGGACTTTAAAATTATTATTGTATTTATTTATTTCTTTATTTTACCTGTATATGTTAATTGGTCGATACTTCGCGGATTTTCATTTATCGCGGGTGGTTTTGACCCCCATTAACCGCGATAAACGAGGGATTACTGTCGTGAGGAGAAGTGGTTCAGAAAATGGATGGATGGAGAGGAAAAGCCATGACATTGCTTTGTGTCCTATTGTACACCGGCATACACTCGGCCGCGGCTCGTTGAAGTGGAGTTATGTTGAGTGATATTTTTTAATATTTTGGTCCGTGAAAACGTCACCAGGTAGACATGTAACTGTATTAATTTATCATTCGCTGAGTAAAATGGATAGATTCTTTTTTGCGGGTGGGTGGGGCAGGATAAATATGAATTGTCATGCCTGTTGGTTTGTATACATCAACATGAACTCGCGCTGCTTCCCTCTCGTGTGTGTGTGCGGGTGATAATAGTGCATCACTACTTTTAATCCATCTTCAGTTTTGCTCTTTGCCTTGTTTATAGAACGCACGTGTATTTTTAATACAAATACATATATGTGAATATTCTCATGTCACAATTCAATTTCCCCTAGGGAATTAAAGTATATGAATGGATGTATGGTTGTCCTAATGCAGTGCTTTTGTCCACCTTAGACATCTCCCCCGGTCACTGAGGTGCATCACAAAAGTAAAGAAGGATCCAGCCTGTTGCATATAGAGGAGAAGTTATTTGTATCCAGTCTGCACTCCTTCATGAAGGAACGGGGTTCGCCCATTGAAAGGATTCCACATTTGGGCTTCAAACAGAGTGTGTGACTGTTCAAAAGTGTAAGAATACAAAGTTATAGCCAGTGTACTTGAGTTAACTTCTGACATGTTTCTTTTTACTTCCAGTTGACCTTTGGATGATCTTCAAGGCAGTTGAGAAATTGGGTGGATATAATTCAGTAAGTCAGTCTAATGCATTGAAATATTCATTTACTGCTGGTGCAAACAACACAGATGTTTATCAAGTGGAAGACAAGCATTCAACAAATACTAAGATCTCGATAGATTACCATGACTAGCTTGAATGGCACTGATCTTTTGCACAGCGCTATTTCGTGGCATTTAGCAGTCAATTTACCACTTCTCGTTCCCAAACTCACAGAAAAGGAACATGAATATATGCACCGAGCCCATCCATCCATTTCTCAATCCCTCTTATCGCCACAAGGGTCACAGGCATGCTGGCCCATGAATTAAATTTTAATCTTCCGTTCACACACAGCTGCAGAAAAGTGTCACCACTTTGTTAATTATATTGAAGACTTGACTACAATATATTTTCGAGGCCACAATAAAATGATAGGACGGGTGTTAATTCCCACAATGGCCTGGACAGCTCATTCTTACTTACTTATTCATGTTCTCTATTTGTATCATTCATGAAGCAAATATACTTCATCAGTGGTATGATGGGGCATCAACCACTTTATCAAGAAAATTACAGTGATCTGTTATTCTCTACAAAGAGCAGTGTAGGAGCGGCCCCAAGCAGCCACTAAGCTGCCCTGTGCCTCAGGCCACCACTGGGGACAAAAGACTGCTGGCCCTGCAAGAGAAAGGACAGTGTTGACAAAACAGGCACACACATTATTCATCACAAATATTTCCTAAACAGCACCGCATGGATTATGACTCATTTGTTTATGCCTGTTAATTTCCCAGGTGAATCACTCCTCAGCAGGAACCCTTTTTTGTTTTTTCCACAGCATCTCATGTTGCCCCATTCGCAGATAACTTGCAACTTATGTCTAAATTCAGGTTCTCTCACGACTGTAGAATGAAACTTCACCGTACACCGAGACCAAATGTACTTTTTGATTTAGTTTGATATTTGCACAATATATTTTGAATCCACAATTACGCTACACAGGATGTAACTGATACACCAACACATGCACATGATATTTAGATGAGGGGACTTGACATCAACACATTAACATTTTAGCTCCTTCTACTGGGAGTATACTTAGAACCCTGTGCCTGCATTTCTTAAAGTATGATTAAGAGAGGGACTATTTCCGAATGGGAACATTCTGAGTCTTGTCCACTATTTGAAAATGAGTCTTAAAATGGATCTTCATGAATTTATATTTTTACTAATTCCATACAAATGCTACATATGGTTAGGGCAAACACATGTGTATTGAGTCAAAACAGCAGTGGTGGGACCTGTGTGTTGTATTTGTGGTTGTCCAACAAAACCAAGTTTTTATAATTTTTAAAATTTTTTAATGTTTGTCATGAATAATGTCACAAAGTGATATGGTCAACAGGTGACAGCACGACGCCTGTGGAAGAAAGTGTACGATGAACTGGGAGGGAGTCCCGGTAGCACCAGTGCTGCAACCTGCACTCGCAGACACTATGAGAGGTAAAGCCAATCAGATATTACACGTATTAATTGATGTTTATCCATACATTCTGACTCATGTTGCAGGCTAGTGTTGCCTTACGAAAGACACCTAAAAGGAGAAGATGATAAGCCTCTGCCTCTCAGCAAACCAAGGAAGCCTTATAAAAGGAATTCGGGAGGGAAAATAAAAGCAGCGTGGAAGGGGAAAAGGAGCAAAACAGACAGAGAAAAAGATTCGGAGGTATCAACACGTCATGCTGGATGAAAGCAGATGAAAGTTTTCTGTGTAGTGATTATTCAGACTTTCAACTCTTTTGTTTTGCAGAGGCTGCTTTCAGAGGCTGCTAGTCGGAGTGGAGCAGTGGTGCATCCTGATTCTGCTTTCTGGTCAGCTAACACTGACAGGCACCAGCCACAAGTGCCTCTTGCCCCCGACTTTTATGCATATTCACACCTGCTGCACAGCCCCGCAACAACAGCGTGGCCTGCGAACATCTCCTCAGCTGTTGGAGAGGTCATCTCTCCTCTGGAGAAAAAGAAGCGCGTAGCAAAGGCCAGCCTTCGAGCGGATCCGCAAGAGGAGAGTGACAGCGCTTCTGTTATCCACCGCTCTACGTCACCAGCCTCTGCCAGCCACAAGTGTGACTCCTCTGACAGCTCTCCTCGGCCTCTCTCTTCCTCCTCCTTCTCCTCCAGGAGCCCATCCCTGTGCTCCATCTTATCAGAGGACGAACAGAACTCTGCACCGAGCTCAGATTTGGACCCCGATTGTTTCATCCAAAATGATGACACCCCCAGGGGACAAACGTCAAAAGATACAACAGGAGAGAGGAAAGATAGATATCAAGTCAACTCCTCAAAGGATAAAAATCACATTAGAGAGCCTAAAGCGTCCACCAAAGACCTCACATATTCCTTTCACTCTTCGACCAAATTGAAGTCTGACTCTTCCTCTGGTTTCATCAAAGTTTTGACCAAATCGGCACAGTTACCGCGCCCCGCGCCTATCTGGCCAGGCCACAGAATCCAACATGGGGCTTTGATGCATCACAGCAAATCTTTAAAAAACATCCCTCCGGACTCATTGCCCTCATGGGAAACGTTCAGGGCAATGCCAACAAAGTTTCCTCCCACCCAGCAGAGGCCATGCCACGCCACTTACACCACGCCGTCTTACAACATGTCAGTGAGAGACTCTCATCTCCAGACCACGCTGCAGCAAACGGCCTTCCTCCCCAGAATAAGAATACCTCAGTCTCAGGTCCCATACCGCCATCTTCCTGTCAGTACGCCTCACTCTGCTCTCATTTACCCCTACCCGTACACCATCCCTCTGTGGGGTCCCCGCACTTCATACACCATTCCCACCTTTTATACTCAACACAAACTGTGATTATTTCATTTTATCTACAGGTGTTAGCAATTTCAACTTGTGGAAAAATACCTTTCTTATAAATTCAGTGGAATCTCCAAACACTCATGGATTTGCATATTCATGGATTTCATAATTTGGATTTTCCCCATTTTTTATGGGATTTTAACTCTTTGTTCCCTACGCTTTTTGTGGAACTGTTAATTGTGTTTTTAAACCCCAAAATAGGGGGAGGATAATTACCGGTAGTTGCCCTTGCACTTGACAAATCTAGTGCAACCCACCAATTGCCATTCATACAACAGATTTGTACCTTTTTGTTCAACTGGGTCGTAGATTTTACACTGAGAAAGTAAATTTGTGAGTAAACGGAAACAAGTCTATCAGTATTTCGGATACTTTTTGGAAAATACGTGTGTTATTTAGTATAGTTTATTGTTTTGGTTCCTTTTTAAAATGTACAAACATCGACTGCCAAAAATGTTAAGACCGGAGTATCGCCTTCAATTTCATTTGAAACAACATTTATAAATATGTCAAAATCCTGGGACAAGCTGCAAAGTTTAATAAAAGTTAAATATACTATCATCTTAATTGTCTTCATTTTTAATGTGTACATAGCTCAAATAATTCAGGCTGTAAGCTTATGATTATGATGATTTTAGAAGAGCAACTGCTTGATGTTGTGATATGCTGCGATTTACATTATCTGATTCCTCGATTTATTGTGACTGCTATCGGTCAATAGTCCATCCATCCATCCATTTTCCGAACCGCTTGATCCACACTAGGGTCGCGGGAGGCGCCGGAGCCTATCCCAGCCGTTTTGGGGCAGTAGGGGGGGGACACCCTGAATCAGTTGCCAGCCAATCGCAGGGCACACAGAGACGAACAACCATCCACGCGCACACTCACACCTCGGGGCAATTTAGAGCGTCCAAACAGCCTGCCATGCATGTTTTTGAAACGTGGGAGGAAACCGGAGCACCCGGAGAAAACCCACGCAGGCCCGGGGAGAACATGCAAACTCCACACAGGAAGGCCGGAGCTGGAATCGAACCCGGTATCTCTGCACTGTGAAGCCGACGTGCTAACCACTGGACTACCGGGCCACCCGGTCAATAGTCCACTTCCAAAATAATTGTTGGTGGTAGCCCTTTTCTAAAGTCTACCTACTACTGTATGCATGTTTTTGAAATGTATAGCCAGAGTACCCGAAGAAAAGCCACACAACCTGGAACTCAGAGTTGAACCCTGAACTGCGAGCAAAACATACTAAATGTTATTCACCGTGTGGCCCCCTATTTAAAAAAAAATATTATTCATGATCACAGGAATAAACTTCAATGTTATGCGGTGATGTTAAAACATAAACATACACAGTTAAGTAGTGTCCTCATCCAGCAATTGTTGGCTTTGACTATTGTCACAAGACATGAATGCATTAGATGTGGCAATGTCATTCCATCAGAATAAAATTACAAAATCTGAGACCTTTTTTCAGGTAAGGAATCTTGAATTACATTTTCTGACTCTTTGTCATGTTACCCTTTAGATAAGAAACAGAGCTCTTAATTTCATGAATCTAAGTCACAGCTGCACTGATCTCTTTCAAAGAAAATAACATCGTCTATTGGAACCACAAACGGTAAATTCACATTTACATCAAAGTCCTACTCAGTTACAAAGCAACTGTGTGACCTTTTCACATACCACACAGCTTCTGATGGTCATGGAATTTTACTGACAGTGGAAAAAAACATGAACATCTAGGTTAATTTTTTAATTATCATAGGCAAGACTGGCCCTAAAAATTTAAGACAGTGGAAGTAAATTTTTCATGTAATTACACCCGTGCGACTAGAGATTTATTTTTTAATAATCTAGTGAAAATGAGTGGAGTGAATAATTACTTTGCAAGTCGTCTGACAGTGTCTGGCTCTAAATTTCCTACTTGCCTCCCTATAATTTTAGGTGAGGGGCCAATGTGATGCTAGTAAAAAAAAGTTCGTCTGGAGCCCTGATTCTCAGTTCTTTTGGTTGACACATGTCTGTGTCTCATCATTAACGCTCACAGGATAATGTATTTGGTCTCATGTTCAACCATGACTATGTTTCCATAACAATGCTAAGACAATAAGGATGAAATAATGCAGGAAACATATTGTTTGATACTTTAAAAACGTTTGGGATCAACATTATTTATGTATTGTCAACTGGACAGTTTGAGAAACGTTTCTCCTGCAATTTTTCAGTTCCAAACTCTTCTGTATTCTTCTGGAGAAAATTAATAATCCCACACAACAACCAAAAATACAATTTCCGCCAGGCTTCTGGATATTATAAAATGAGAACTATAATAATAATGTTGTAATAAAAGCCACAATAAGCTCCTTATTATGGTATGCAAAATTATGCATTGATGCACATGGCACGACGAGAACTACAATAGATCTAATTTGACCATTGCGCATACAGTAAAGTAGCCAATGTGTTCTTTTATATGCTAAAGATTCAAATAGTCACTTATAATAGTAACTGGCATGGCATGTTTTGGCTATTAACCACTTCTACGATGAGTTTATTTGCAATACCTTTGAGATTAAGCGCCGTTGCCTTTTTTAAAAATCTCTTATCAAGCATTATTTGGATGTTACATACGACTACTTCAAACACTCGTATTCAATTGCTGTACGAAATTAATAAGACAAAATATACTAAAGTATAAATTACGAACCGCAAAACGCTATGCCTTGCAGTCTAAAATCAGGTTAACGTTAGCGCAATGGTAACATCTCGCGAGAACGTCCGCAGAGGCGCGAATATACAAGCGACTTGTTGCTGCCAATTGTGAGCTAGCAAATCAAGCAAACCAAACTTCGGCTGAGCTGCTTTCATTATCGTTTGAAATTAAAACTCAACCTGATAACACACAGGAAATAATGTCGAACCCGCTCTTTGACAACGACCCCAACCAAGAAGAATGTCAGGAGGATGACATGACTCCGGCCGACTTGATCGCGAAACTGGAGAAGGCCAGTTGTAGTTGTTTTTGAATAATGTATAATACTGGACCCGTTCTAATGTTTCTCTCTATCGCAGGCTTGGCTCAATGAAAAGTTCTCACCGGAGCTGCTAGCCAACCAGGCCGAGGTGGTTGAGTGTGTCATAGAGCAACTCACACACATGGTATATTGACCCCCGCGCCCCTCTTTTTTAATTTTTTTTAAACCTCAACGTTCAAGAAAGTAATAGAAGGGAATCCTTAAACATCTAATTGATTTGCTGTCATTTTGAATGAGGGTCCAGAGACATTTCTTATAATGGACACCGCATTGTCACCATGGTAACAACTGTGCTTGCTAACTTGACTCACGAGAAATTTTTAATTTTGCTTTGTGACTCTGTGGACCATGCCATGATCAATCAAATATATTTACAGACCCGAGGTCCAGGCATAAACAAATAGGATAAACAAGATAAAGCATTTAACAATTTTCATACACATACAGATACATCAGTAGGAGCAAGTCTCTCTTGTTAAAATGACAGTTTTGGGTGATGTATGGAATGACACCAAGATATGTAATTTCAAAATTCTTTCCACCATTATTGTAACTTATAGCGGGGGGGGGGGGGCAGTAAGTATGCACACCCTCTGATGACTGGGGAGGTTACTGTGTTCAAAATTTTGCAATCTTAATCATACCTATTGAGATGGGATTCAGCACACAGAGACTACTTTTTAAGTGCTTTTCATAAACCCCAAATAAACATATGCTTTTTATTTTTGACATCCCACAGCATCATTGGGAGTTCATTGTTCAAAATTTGTTGGAGTCAGGAAAGCTTGCCAAAGAATTTCCAATACAATGAAACTCAAACGAGACAATCATCAAGTGGAGAAAATAATGCTGAAAAGATGACAGGAAAATTGTTCAGGGAGATGGCTAAGAAGCTGACAGTAAAATTTGAAGAGCTGCAGAAATTTATGGCAAGTACTAGTTGTCTAGCACTTGTGACGACAATGTTCCATCCTCTTCATCCTTGGTGTCGGACAGTTTTTGACCTGTTTACCCCTGAACCTTTTTTTTCATTCCAGAAGTACCACTGTGACTCATACATGTTGATGATTCTCCAGACGTAGAACAAAACGGATTATTAAATAAAATCTTTTTATTTCACTTAATTTGAACATTTAGTTTTTTTGCCATTGTCGTTTTTTTAGTTAAAACTCAACATGAAAAAATATGTATGTTGCCAATTGACAATAAATAAGTAACAAAGGAAAAATAGGAATGCATCTGTTTGAAAGCAGAATTTAACAAATGGAAAAGCCTACCAGAATAGCTCAACGTTATTTGGGGTTAATCAGTGGCAGGAGTCTGCTTCCTCCCATTTAACATGAGTTGAATGTGATTGGTTCTTTTTTTTTTCTTGGTTGATTTGTACAGTTTGTAGGTCACATTAATGATGGACATTTGTTTTACATCTTTTATCTTGCCCTCATTTTTAATATCACACCCTGTCAAGGTTTGGCAGACGTTTTATATTCATGGTGTTATACATGGTGTGTTTGTATATTCCACTCAGTCAAGTCACCCCTTCCTTTCACCAGGAAGCAAACCTACAGCGGGTGAAGAAAGGTGACCCCAAAGCCAGCATCCATCGCATGGAGATTGACCGCATCCGCTTTGTGCTGTGCAGCTACCTGCGCTCTCGCTTGCAGAAGGTCGAGCAGTTCATCAAATGTTTGTACACCTCAATGTTGCTACATGCTATTTGACAACATGGCTTTGTGTGTATTTTGGGGTTTAGATTGAAAAGTTCTATCCGCATGTTCTTGAGAAGGAAAAGTCCCGCAGCAAAGGAGAACCGGCGCTGCTTTCACCTGAGGAGTTCGCCTTTGCTAAAGAGTGAGCAGATCATAAGACAGGACAGCGGAACCTACATCCACCCATGTACTATACGGCTTGTTGTCATGAGGGCCGCGGGGAAATTGGACCCTTAAAAAAGTCCTCAAAGTTCCTCACCTTCAGAGTCGGCATGCCTGCTGGTCTAGCGGTTAGCACGTCTATTCCTGTGTGCAGTTTTGCATGTGTAGTAGGAAGCCAGAGTACCTGGAGAAACTCTCCAATTTCCTACTATCACTCAAAAAATATGCATGTTAGGTTTATTGAAGACCATAAATTGTCCGTAGGATCATTTAAAAGTCTTAAAAGGCATGAATCCATCCATTTTCCGTTCCGCTTTATCCTCACAAAGGTCGCAGGGGGTGCTGGAGCCTATCCCAGCAGTCTTCGGGCAGTCGGCGGGGCACACCCTGAACCGGATGCCAGCCAATTGCAGGGCACACAGAGTCGAACAACCTTCCATGCTCACACTCATACCAAGGGACAATTTAGAGTGTTCAATCAGCCTGCCATCCATGTTTTTGGAATGTGGGAGGAAACCGGACTATCCGGAGAAAACCTACGCAGGCCCGGGGGAGAACTTGCAAACTCCAAACAGGAAGGCCACCGGCATTGAATCCATGAATCTAAAAATGAGTGCTTAACACATGCTCCACCCCTCACAGATATTTGAAAACGGCACTAAAAGGTGGCATTGCCTGGAGGACCATTGGGTTTGGGCTTGGGCTTGGGCTTGGGGTCGGGGTGGGGCGTGTCTGTGATTGAAAGCAACAATGACCAACTACGCTACACGGTCACCCCTTCCTAATAAACAACAGTACAATAAACACTATAGACTAATCCTACACACACAACAAAGAATGGAATAGTACCAACTAAGACTAAACTGACCTAATTAGTTTATATACTAGGACAATCTATGCTAAATAAACTAACCAAATGCGATGCTCATAAAACACTTATCTGAAACTCGATATAAAGAAAATGATCACAAACACTCCTATTCGAACTCACTACGGAGGCGCGTACGAGACTGAACCTCTTGTGTACCCCATGGTAGTAGAGCAACTACGTCAAGATCCTGAAAATGACCTCAGAATTCCTTACCAGTCCTGTCCACAGGACAGAAAGCAAAATTCACATGCAGTGCAGTGCAGTGTTTATCCAGAAGATAGCGCCATACAGACAGTACTGTATTAGGCCAAATTCAAGAGTTCAACAAACATGCACTAAAATGTGAAAATAATGACCAGGGGATGTGCACAGTATTACGAAACACTCGTTTATACAGTTTCTAAAGCAAAAAAAAAGTTGTTTGGGGGTTAGAATACGTTTCAAGGCACTTCATTTATGTACTGCAGTAACATTCGACAACATGGGGTGGAGAGAATATTGTGAAGCTGGTCTCTAATTTAATTTGATATATAATTTAAAAGTCTTGAATCTAACTTGAGTGAAGTTGTAGGAACCCTGGTTAGGTATAGGTTCACTACTGTGCTTCTCAACATCTGGTACAAGTACCATTGATGGCACATGGGCTTGCCGTACTCGCTTCTGCCACGCTGTTAAGCTCCAGCATTCCTGTACTCGTCGGCTTGATCATTTTGACTGCCTTTCAGTTGTTACCACCTCGACCTGTTTCACGTCCTGGCAATAAAATCCTTGTGCGTTTTTTGTGTCTGCGTCCAGCATCTCAGCACAGTTTGTGTTGTTCCTAGTATTCTGTTTTAGTTGTGTGCTAGCTTCTTATATGTGTGTATATTTTTTTTGGCCCTAATATTCTGTTTTCAGTTGTGCGCTTGCTGTTTACATGTGTGTATGTTTGCATTCTCCAGGTATGCTGCAAACACGGAAAGCCACTTGAAGTCTGTGGCACTGAGCCACATGCCCCCCATCCTCCAGACACTTGACATGCTCAAAGCAGGTATGGTGTTCTAATCTTGTCTCGTTTTAGCACACATGGCCTGTAGACACCTTTGAATACTGATTCTGTTCTTTCTGATGGAAACTCAGTGCCAGCGCCATGCCTAGATTCCTTTGTTTTCCTCCGAGTGAAGGAGAGCCAAGAGAACATCTTAGTGGAGCCCGAAACAGATGATCAAAGGTACTTCACTCTTGTGAGGCTATCTGAACGTGATTTTCAACACATAAGTAACATCACTGACATTTTCATCTCTTGTCTCAGAGAGTACGTTGTGGATCTTGAAGAGGGCTCTCAACATCTCATGCGCTATCGAACCATAGCACCACTTATTTCGAGTGGAGCTGCACAGCTCATCTAAATGTCAAGGTAAGTAAGCCTCAAGTCCGCGCTGCCCCTCAAGCTCATGCACACTCTCTCCGATTTTTCTGCCTGTCTTATGTAAGTGGCTCCTTTGTATTGCCAACTTGATTATTTTTAGCTCTAAGATTTATTCCTGCATAGTTTCTTGGCAACAGTTTAAGAATATGTGTTCTAATTGGGGCAGCAGAGTGGATGAATTGCCACCACACCTGCCTCATAGTGCTGAGGTTCTGGATTCAAATCATTGAGCTTTCTGTGCACAGTTTAAATGTTCTTTCTGGTTCCTCCGGCTCCCTCCTGCATTCCCAAAAACATGCATGATCGGTTAATTGAAGAATCAGAATTGTCCATGACTGTGAATGTGAGTGTGAACTTCACTCAACGATAAAATGCAGCTCATACAGAGTGTACATTGTGTTGCAGGTTTGTGTTTCTGTTCTGGGCGCTTTGGCCTTCAACAGCTTGTAAAACAAGTAGCAGACAGTTTTACAGATCTGGATGCAACTCAGACCTTATGCTCCAAGCGTGATTGGTGTCCCAATCGTGGACCCATAGCTTCAAATGCAGGCACATCCAATCCACTTAATATTGATTCCTGTTCCTGTGTCCACATTTTGAAGTGGAGTGGACAATTTCTGTGCTGCATTAAAAGCCCACAAATACAAACATAACATGGTAACTTAACTATTTTGTATTTTGACCGCTGGTTTGAATGGGGCCGTCTATTGCGTGTTCGCAGAATGATGTATTGGTGGGGAGGGTTTGAGGGGAGAAGTACTGTGTTTAAAAAAAAAAAAAGAGCCCTGCCATAATACATGTCTCAGACATGATGGCAGTGGCCCAAAATATGGAATGTACTGCCGGAATTATTTTCTCTGGTGGTGAAGGCTTATTAATTTCATTAAATGAATTGTGAAGAAATACAAAAGGCATCTGTGTATTTCCTTTTGTGTCAAATCCTTCGTTGCCATGTGAACAGGCTCTACTCCCTTTTGCTGTAAATCTACCCTGGTATTTCATATGTTGCTTTGAGACTCCTAGAAAAGGTTTTGCTTCATAGTGTCTCTTCATTTTTGTCCTCTAAACTGCGTGTTATTAATATTACCATATCTTCTCTGAGACATAATTGTTCTAATCGTGCCGTTGTGTAATTTTCAGCGGGAGCAATCAGTTTTCATTGTGTGCACTCGCTCTAATTGCGAAATCATGATCTCTAACAAGGGATGAAGCACTGATTGAACTGAGCGCAAAGGCCTCATGTTTGTGATGAATCATTGCATTAATCCAGTGTGATCAAATTATTAATGATGCTAAATTTAGTTTTGCTCAGAGCTGCTTAAAAGCATAAATGGTGGAAACTGGATTGTATAATGTGCCCGTTAAAATGTATACATAAAAGATTATGACAATTTCAATGACTCTTCTCATGATCCCAATTACATTTAGAGATCATATAACTTCCATCTGCAATTAATTTGATGGCTCAAATTGCTCGTAATGGAAACATTTATTTTTATCCAAACATCTCAGCACGCATCCGGTTTCAAGTGCACACTTTCACCCACTGACTGCAGCCAGTGCTGACGCGTTATATGACAGTCATGCCGAGAGATGGCTTGTAATCTTTGGCGCCACACATGCCAACATAATCTGAGACAAGGATCCCTTCAGGACACAAGCCAGCCAGCAGAGTGCTGCATTTTCCAGATGACCCCTGTTGACTCCTTTACCATGCTCATAACAACTCATCAGGGATGAGATCGATGCACTTGAACACTTTGTACTCATCAATGAGACTTTTAAGGTTGAGCATTTCACTCATGTGCTGTCAATAATTGCTCTAATGGCCCGAATGGTCCTCAAGGACCATGTGCAAATATTAATAATAATAATAATGCATTTTATTTAAAAGCGCCTTTCATGCCACCCAAGGACACAGTACAGACAATAAGAAAATACAATGTAAAAATTTGTAAACGAGATATTATATAAAAACAGGACAGAAAATCATAAAAACATAGGAAATGGAAGAGCTATGTGTTGTAGGCAATCCTGAACAGGTGTGTTTTTAGACTTGAAAGTGGAAAGAGGTGTGCAGTTTTGAAGGTCCGGAGGTAGGTTGTTCCAGAGCTTTGGAGCAGCGTGACTGAAGGCTCTGGCTCCCATGGTGTTCAGTCGGGCAGGGGGCACTGACAGGTGGAGGGAGGACGAGGATCTGAGGGAGCGAGAGGGGATATGCACCTGGAGAAGGTCGGATAGGTAAGGAGGGGCCAGGTTGTGGATGGCCATATATGTATATAGAAGCAGTTTGTAATTGATGCAATGTTGAACTGGGAGCCAGTGGAGCTGTTGGATAACGGGGGTGATGTGCTGCTGGGAAGATGTTTTTGTGATGATACGAGCAGAGGCGTTTTGAACCAGCTGGATTTTATGAAGGGACTTTTGAGGTAGGCCGAAGAGGAGAACGTTGCAGTAATCAAGGCGGGATGTGACAAGACTGTGACAAGAATAGCAGTGGTGCGGGGGGTGAGGGAAGGCCGAAGTCTGGTAATATTGCGGAGGTGGAAATAAGCAGTGCGGGTGATGGTGTTGATATGTGAGTGGAAGGTGAGCATGCTATCCAGGATGACACCCAGACTCAACCTGGGGGCAAGGGGACACTAGGGAACTGTGAATGTTGAAGGAAAAACTGTTTACTTTAGATAAAGTGGATTTGGTGCCAAGAAGGAGGACTTCAGTTTTATTAGCATTTAATTTAAGAAAGTTTGTTGTGAACCATGTTTTGAGTTCGGAGAGGCAAGAGGTGAGGGAGGGGGGTGGGAGTATGGAGTTTGGCTTGCAGGAGAGGTAGAGCTGGGTGTCATCAGCAAAGCAGTGAAAGTGGATATTAAATACAAGCTTTATCCACATTAGCAGGTCGACTTTGGCCTTCCAGCAGGATGACAATATGTTAATAGTGAGGCACATGTTGGCACCTGTGTGCAACCCAGTGTGCTGTCACTTTTCTATTAGTGCACTGAATTGACTTACTAGTGAGGACAATTGGGTCTTAAACTGTATTTATCCTGACACTCAAATATGGAATTCGGTCACAGGCAAAGGTCACGCATTCCTCACTTGACTGTCATGCATCAATGGCAGTTAGTACTATATTGTTAGAAGAGCAACCCATCCCATCAAAAAAAAAACTGGTCAATAGAACAGAGGGGGCGGAGTAGTACAGGGTAGCTGGGTGAGTATAAATGGGACATCACACAAGAGTCCTCTGTGGGTGAAGGGAGCCCAAAGACTTTCGCAGGAGTACTGGCTGCCCACCATTTCGTAAGTAAGATGGGATGTGGTAAACTTTATGTTTACTAACACACTCACATTTTCGTCTTATTCAAGACTTCTGTGCACCACGCCAGCAGCATGGAGACCTCCAGCACAACGTAAGAACTTAATAGAGTTGATGTGCATGCACTCTTGGCATGAGCAAATGGAAATGTAATTAATTTGGGGGGTTCTCCCATCTAAATACATCAATGTAAAAGAAATATCCAGAAAAGTTGTAGTCATTGTGCCACTTTGATCTATTTCAAGTTTCCTGCCCATAATTGGCCTCGGCTCAATGGCTCAGTCAGCCGGACTTGTGGAGATTGCCGTCAGGCTGTGTCTGAACCAACGTAAGCAATTGTGTCCTCATGTTTGGGTGCCCATCTTGAAACCCCTGCGGCCTTGCATCCGCTCCACATTTCCAAAGGCCACATCAGCTGACATCCGACGCCAAGTCGGTTCAACCCAGACGCTCGCAGGTTACTTTGAGGACTTGGATGATGACAATGATGTTTTGGCCCCGGTCAAGAACAAGCATGTGGTTTTCGCTGACTCCAAGGGCCAGTCGTTGACAGATGTGCGAATCTTTTCTGACGAGGAAGACCACTCCGACCTCGACCCTCTGCCGTCCCTCCAAGGTTTGGTTAAGATGACTGAGCTTGGTTACAGCTGCACGGTCAGCACCTGCTGCCCAGGTACACGGCTCACGCTCGGTTTCCCGCAGCCCTCCGCTAATTTCCAGGCCTTTCGTGCAAAGCTTGCTGAGAACATGGTCACCCTGGAGAACTGCACGGTCACTGGGCAAAACCTCAGAGGCATCGCCCGAGTCCAAAACCTCAGCTTCCAAAAAGATGTGCGTGTGCGTATCACCTTTGACTCATGGCAGAGCTACAGAGATGTGCCCTGCACGCACCTGCCGCAGCGCTTTGGAGGGCCGCAAACAGACATCTTTCAGTTTGACATAGACATACCCAAAGTGCTTGATGCAAAGAGGAAGATAGAATTCTGCTTAAGTTATTCACCAGGGGGGCAGGCTAATACTTTTTGGGACAACAACAGTGGACGGAACTATGCAATTAAGGTGTGTGTGAGCTCACATCTTTGTCACAATTAAAGAAGTCAAACAACATGACATCAAGCTCAACTTTAATGTAAATTAACTTTTTTTACTTATATTTACAAGGTTCTTTTATTTATTGTGTGTTGTGTTTTCTTCGGACTTTTTGTGTATTAATTAAAAAATACATTGTTGTATAGTTGTTGATTTTCATTGAAAACCAGTCTTTTATTTGTGTGAGTCAACACGACACTCTTTTACTTTTGGTCCATTCATCCCTGTTATAACAGAGGGTGGGTGATCCCTTTCACTTTGGACATATCTAGAATTCCCAACAGGTCACAGATACGTTGTCAGGGCCAAATCCAAGCCCCTGAGCAGGATACAAGCTAATCTTAGCTCAGGCCTGGTCGGATAAACTATCTGACTGATAGCAGGAGGCTTTGCGCACCCATTGTCTTAATCACAGCTGTAACTGGAGAGTGTTTGTGGACTGAAGTCCCGTCTGATGTGTAAAACACACATTTTCAACCACATGACGAATCAGACAAATGAAGGACTCACATAAGTAAATCAAATACTCTTAAGTCACACATAATAATTAAAAACAGGCATGTGCAGTATGTTTCTAGGGCGACATTACTATAAACTCGTGTTCATCAATGTGAAAGCAAACCGAAAACAAGTGCAACTTAGTGTATAAAACAATTCACCTGACCACCAAATAGAATCTAACCTTCAAGAGGTGGTGCAACATGAGTAGAAGAGAGTGAAGTGATAGGGGACGGTCAAAACAGGGGAGCCAATGTTGTCAAAGCGTCCGTTGCTATGCAAAATTACAATTGTGGCTATTTATTCCACCCATCCATTTTCTGTAGTGCTCGTTCTCATGAGGGGAATGGATGAGCGAGAGCCAATCCGAGCTAGCTGCACATGTACATGTACATGTACACTGCAGACAACCTTTCACATGCACAGTCACACCTATGGACAATTCAGAGTTTTCAGCAAACCTAACATGTCTATTTGGGGAGCGTGGGAGGAAGCTTGAGTACCTGGAAAAATTGACACTGGCACTGGGAAACATGCTAACTCCACATAGGAAGGTCATGGCTAACATTCAAACTCCAAAGGCCAGAACTATGATGCAGATGTGAAACTAGAGGGCCATTTTGCCACCATAGTATTTATTGTTTTTCTTTCTTTTCCAATTTTGAATCCCTATAAATGTGGCTGCTGTGTGACTGCAACCAATATGACACCAGCTAAAAAATAAATTAATAAAACAAAAACACCATCAAGAAACCAGGGATCACGGATAACTTTGTTTAGTCTGGTGAATGTCAATAAAATGTTCCGTTTCTAGTTGCTCATGAGATTGACTTCAATTGGACACACCTACTCTAGACTAGGAGGGAGGGAGAAGCGAAAACGGCATGCACACCTCTGGGAAGCAGGTGTTTTCCTCTGGCCTTTGGCCAACACGCGACAAGCTTCATGTCTTTCAGCCTGAGACGCTCGGCTGTCCCCCGGCCCGTCCTAAATCATCATGTGGCTCAGCGGCCTACGCTGATGTTGCATACTTTGCAGCTGGGATCTTTCTTGGCATTGGCCGTTGTCAAACTCATGAGCTGGTGGTGACCACTGATTAGCTCCACGGTACCTTGATCCAAACTGACCGGCTCTGTGAAAAGCACCTCAAGGATGACATCACTGGCATGGCAGTAGTGCGGCTCCTCCCCCGGCCTCTGGGGGGCGGTGTATGTTAAGAAGGGGTTGCTGGCCAAGTCCAGCATGGGGAGGCGGCTTCTGCAGAAATGGTCTCCTTCCGTTCCCACAGGGGCAAGCACCAAAACCACATAGTGGTAGGCTGTGTACATGCAGTAGAAGTCAGCAAAGTACAGGGA
This sequence comes from Hippocampus zosterae, assembly GCF_025434085.1. NCBI lineage: Eukaryota > Metazoa > Chordata > Actinopteri > Syngnathiformes > Syngnathidae > Hippocampus > Hippocampus zosterae. Next base: position 17,860,652 of record NC_067456.1, read on the forward strand.
GATGTTAGGGTTGAGCAGGTGTCCAGCTGGGATTTGGAAGCGCAGGGGGCCATAGGGAGAGTCTTTGGGGGGGAGTCCTGTATCGAACTCAGTGTTGCAGCTAAAGAAGACTCCCTGCAGTTTGCCATTTATAGGAGAACCATGACTCCCACTCGTGTCTTTAAGGGCAGGATGCATCAGACCTGCAAACTCCTTTCTAATCCAATCATCCAGAGAAAAAAGCGCCATTATTTCCATGATTATTTCTCCACTCAGTAGTCATTCATTCTCGTGCCATTATAATGCTCCACTTACCTGACGCAGTCAAAGTAATCTGGATGCTGATTGCGATAAAACACAGAGAATTTCAAAAGCCTTCCCGCAGAGCCTTTGGCCTTGTCGAGAAGCTGCTGAAGGTGTTCTATGGCGTAGTCTGCCAAGTTAAAAGGAGCACTATAATCATTTCAAAAGTCTGCTCTGCTTTCAAATGCTAATGACCCGACATACAAAGAGAATTTTTTTTGGCCACTTTCTTTTTGTCTACGCTTACGTAACAATTTATGGGATACATTAGCATCACTTTGGCTGTCAGGCGCCTCACCTCCTGTGCAGAACTCCACCACTTGGCTCCACTCTGACACCAAGTATTCGCCATCGGGCTGTCGAACCGCAGTCTGCACGGCGACACAATATTCCGTGCAGGGGCTGAGGAACCAGTGGCCCCTCACCGCCATGGGCAGGGGCACAGCCTTCGCCACTAGTTTGGTTGGCACATCCTGGAGGTCAGAGCAGAAACATTGCTGCATGCTGTTTCATTCATTAACATTTCAAAGGAAATTTTAATGGCTATGTAAATTCAGCCTTTCCCTCAATAGGATTTGCATTAATATCACAATCTTCCTTTCAAGCCCAAGCGGCTGTAACTTGGAGACGCTTAATCGAACCAGTGTGCTTTGTTTTGGCCAAGGTGTCTAAGAATTGCCACTAAATACTCATGAGGCCAGCATAGCCATGGCAAACATGGATGATAATGTAACTTTCTTTTGCTCTTTTATCGATGTTCAAGAAACAGTTTTCAATCCGTTTGTACTATTGAAAAAACTTTTTTTAAACTACAAATTGTGAGTCACTCTGAAATTGTGTGTTATCTGAAATGTCAAGAAAAGAAGGAAATAGAATACCACAGCGCCTTGAAGAAGTATTTTAGCCCCTTCAACTTTTCACATTTTTTATTTTCACAACAACAAATGTTTTGTATTGCGATTTTATGTGATTGCCCAACACAAAGTAGGGCATCGTTTTAAAGTGAAACAGAAATCATGTGTTGTTTTACAAATTTTATGCAAATTAATGTCTGAAAAAGGTGGAGTGCATTTTGTATTCAGTCCCCCATGTCAATACTTTGTAGGGCGACCTTGCGCTGCAGTTACAAAAGCAAATCATTTGCAGGATGTTTCTACTGGCTTGGCACATCTAGACACTGACATTTATGGCCATTCTTGCTTCACATTTGGCACAGATGCTCAAAACCATTCTATTGTAGCCTTATGGTTTGGAACATTACTTACTTTGTACTACGCCACGGCCCTTAAAGGCAGATATCCAAAACAACAATGCTACATTTTTAAAAGCAATTGTGTTTTTTTATTTTTTTGGGGGGAGGGGGGGGGGGGGGGTAGCTGAACAGCTAAATGACATTCAGATCAATTACAATGGAGAAGATTGATGTGATATCCAATTCAGGGTAGCACTGTATTTTGGTGTCAGTTGATGTTTGGACCGACAAAAACAGTAGCTTATGTTTCCCAAACAAAACTTTCATTGGTGAGAAATGGGAATGCTATTGGCATTTTCGCCCCTGCCGAATAACATGTTCTGCCAGAATTCACAATTCAAAGAGTTGAGTGACATTTTCGTATAGTCTGTGTGCATGGGCGGAGTTTTCTTTCTTTTGGTACAGTGTATTTTCATAGACGGGTGCAGGTAGAAATGGACGTTTGCGGCATTGTGGGACTGAACATAGCCGACTTATTTCCAGTCAGTCCTTTATTCTGTTGAAAAAAGTTACAGGCCCATTTCCAAACTGCCTTTCATTTCCAAAATTCTGGAAAAAGTGGTGCACATGCAGTTGAAACTTTTCTTGGATGAACATAACATCTTGGAGGTCTTCCAGTCAGGTTTCAAGACGATGCATAGCACGGAGTCAGCTCTGTTGCGTGTTTCTAATGACATCCTCCTGGCAAATGACTCTGGAAACCACGTGTGTCTGGTTTTATTGGACTTAACTGCAGCATTTGATACAGTGGATCACAGTATTCTGCTGACTCGTTTGCAGCACTTGGTGGGCATTGGCGGCAGTGCTCTTGAGTGGTTTAGGTCCTATATAGCTGACAGGACCTTTTGTGTCAGCCTTGGCTGCTCTGAGTCACGCACTGCTCCCCTGTCATGTGGTGTTCCACAGGGCTCAATTCTGGGGCCTTTGCTGTTCTCGCTGTATCTGCTCCCATTGGGTTCCATCTTAAGGAAACATGGTATTCCCTTCCACTGCTATGCAGATGAGTGCCAGATCTATGTCCCACTGAGCAAGAAAGACACCTTCTCAATAAGGCTACTCCTATCCTGTCTGGAAGAAATCAAAACCTGGATGGCACAAAATTTCTTGAAATTCAACGAAAAGAAGACAGAGGTGATATTGTTTGGTCCCAGTGGCCCTTGTACATTCCATCCTGTAGACTTGGGCCCCCTGTCTCCTTATCTGAAATCAACGGTCTCAAACTTGGGTCTTAAACTGGACAGTGATTTCAAACTCGATCGGCAAATTGGTGCCGTTGTTAAATCAAGCTTCTTTCACCTTAGACAGCTGGCCAAAATAAAACTTCTCCTCTCACATGAACACTTTGAGACAGTAATTCATGCCTTTGTCACATCCCGGCTGGATTACTGCAAAGCCTTGTACTTTGGAGTCAGCCAGTCCTCCATTAAGCATCTTCAGCTGGTCCAGAATGCCGCTGCTCGCCTCTTGACTGGTACTCGTAAGAGGGAGCATATAACTCCCACTCTGGCATCCCTTCACTGGCTCCCCATTCATTTTAGAGTTATTTTCAAGATCCTCCTCTTTGTTTTCAAATCTCTGAATAATCTCGCGCCACCTTACCTCTCTGAGCTCATCCGCCCCTACACACATGCCCGGCGCCTCAGGTCTGTGGACCAGTCTTTGTTAGAGGTACCAAGAGCTAAACTGAGGCTCAGAGGGGATCGAGCCTTTTCTGTTGCTGGTCCCTCTCTCTGGAATGACCTCCCACTGAACATTCGCCACGGCTCCTCGCTGCCCATCTTTAAAGCCCTCCTCAAAACTCACTTGTATTCTTTGGCGTTCGACTCGGCATGATTTGTCCTTGATTTTACTGTTTGGTGCTTTCCACCGCCTTTATTACCGATTCGTCTTACTGTTTATTGTGTATGTTAAATCGCTCCATGTACAGCACTTTGTATGCAGCGATGGCTGTTCGAAAGTGCTCTATAAATACGGTTGACTTGACTTGACTTGACTTGAATTCAGCGGAGGAGAGGCGCTTGAGTCCATGCAGGAGATCGGGGCACGTAAAGTATGTTTGAAAGGAACTGCAAGATTTCCACTTGCGGATGATGTACAGTTGGCAGCTGCTAACTGAGGTTTTGGTGACTGCCTTAAATTGCCATAATGCGTCTGTGTCTGACAACTTGGACTAAGGTCTAGTCTACATTCTGACATCAAATTGTCAGGTGTGCCGGGGATGTGTAACATAAAATGTCCTTGGTTCGAAGTGTGGCACGGTCCACCAAATTCTCAAACGCGGTAAATTCAATTTGCCCTGGCAAGAAAATGAAGATGCCCCAGTTTTTACGCCGAGCGCACTTGCGCCTGTCTATGTAAGCAAGGCACTTGGTGTGTTGCTGACTTAAACTTGGAATCAAAATGGAGTTAATGATGTGCATTAGCAGTGGTTACCACAATAACTGGTCTGTACTGCATGTGTGGTAAAAACACAAGTGCAAGTGAGTCACAGGCCCAGAGCTGTTGACTGCACTCATTTTTCCTTTTGCTTCAATTGGAACAGACTGAAAGGGCACATCCGCTGCTTTCTGTGCTCAGATTAGTCTAGAAAGAATGTCCGTTCACCCTACCACATTTGTGAATCGGCTTTTGACTATTTAAGCCTTCTGTTGTCATTCCAAATGAATTATATGAAGACAAACAATTTCATCCAGGTAATAGACATAGCCACAGGCCGTTTGGTGTCATCTCACCCTGTGTTTAAAGCGGTTGGGATCCCTGCATTCTTTGCGGCTCAGGTCAATGAAGAAGTGTGTGGCTCTGGCTGTGTCCTCGGGAGTCATGTCCCACACGATGCGAAACGAATCGCATGTCACCTCACATATTTGAATGTTGCAAGGGGTAGCAAGAGGGGTGTCCATTTCTGTCAGGGGATAAAACAGGACATTTGAAAGAAATAGGACGGCATATCATTTTTGAAAGCCCTTTCATTAAAATCATTGTCACATATTCGCAATGAATAATCTCTTGAGCCTTGTGAATATTTAAGTGTGTAAATATGCTCTACATCCAAAGTAGATAGATGCAAATAAATACAGTTCAGTGTGTGTGTGTGTGGGGGCGGGGGGATATGCATCAGGGAATTTTAAACACAGTTTGGAACCTTATCCATCATGTAATTGGTTATACACTTCATGTTTTACGAAACATTTGGACAAACACACATTTGTATTCATTTTCTTTCTTACCTCATTGATACAGTACATTCTTGTTCTATTCGCAATACCACAATTATTCATTCATTCATTCATCTTCCTAACCGCTTGATCCTCACTAGGGTCGCGGGGGGTGCTGGAGCCCATCCCAGCCGTCTCCGGGCAGTAGGCGGGGGACACCCTGAATCGGTTGCCAGCCAATTGCAGGGCACACAGAAACAAACAACCATTCGCACTCACACCTAGGGACAATTTAGAGTGTTCAATCAGCCTGCCACGCATGTTTTTGGAATGTGGGAGGAAACCGGAGCACCCGGAGAAAACCCACGCAGGCCCGGGGAGAACATGAAACTCCACACAGGGAGGCCGGAGCTGGAATCGAACCCGGTACCTCTGCACTGTGAAGCCGACGTGCTAACCACTGGACTACCAGGCCGCCCATACCACAATTAGACTATAAATATTTTAAAAATAGGATTTACCACATCTGCATTTCACACCAATGTCAAGTTATAATATTATGCTCTTTCTGCCAATTTAATCTCTTATACAACAAAGTACACTCATTTAAAGACTTGGAAAGTATTGACACAATGCTTTGAAAGTTTAGTAAGGTTTTCACGTTTGTAAATGGTTATTTGCAGATTATTTATCATTTTGAAGTGTATTGCCATTGATTTGATAGCAATGGTAGTGTGTTACATGCTGCTGTCTTTTGCGCAGACGGTGCGGTTTCGATTCACCGCCAGTGCCCCAACACCCTGCCGGTTCCAATCCTGGATTAAAGAAATTGGATGTGTTGCTTCAGGAAGGAAATATGCCATGCCGGACATATTACGTGAGTGTCACACTGTGGCGATCCGTAATGGGACAAGCCAAAAGTAATAACAAAATTGCAACAGACCTTATTATTGGTGGTACCGCCATAGAGTGAAGCATATGTCTTCCATTTTAAGTTTGGTGTAAGATACCAAATATATATACCGGTATATACCACATGAAAATGTCAAACTGAAATATGGAACTGCATGCTCGCAAGATGGAAATACGCCAGCAGTGAAAATGAACTACAAAGTCAACACTGTGGTCATTATTTCTTGAAGCTGAGACAAATTAAACTTTCATCCATGGATCAGCTTTCATTTTGTCCTTCGCTGCCTTTTCCCCTCTATTTGATGGCCTTAACTGACATTTCTCATCATTATGCAACATGAGACGCTTCCAGATGACACGCCTTTTATAATCACCTCCATCAGTCTCCCAGCAACTACATGTCAGCAGCATCTCTTTAGCTCCTCAATTCTAAAACAAATCTTTTTTTTAATGTTTTTATTTTATAAGTTAGTAACTGCTGAGTCTTGTGCTTACAATGACAGCTCTTCTTTTATTTGTCCGGCAAGACAGGACAACGGGGAGATTTAGGTAGTGACTGTGGAAGGTGATGAATCACTCCTTGGTCACACATCAGCCATTTCACTGCTGCACAAAGCCTTCGGTAGCAGCCCGGGGTCAGACACTTTTTGATGTGTGTTTGATTTGCTATCCGCTTCATTTATCTGCAGCGCAGCACATTGCATGTTTCCTTTAGTCTGACCAATCCGTCCCTCTTGAACTGAGCATTATGCATATGTGTGCTTAAAATAAATGACATAGCCGTTTTGGACGCTCATGATGCTGCATTACACATGGACAAAGATGCTTTCACTGGCAGACTGCGAGGTCTGCAGAGGTGTTGTCCAGGCCTTACATGATGGACAGGCTGCAGCTTCTCATTAAAGCTTGTGAACTGTGAAATGTGTGCATTAGCCCATCCTTCACTGAAGCCTGAGGAAAAAGACAATTGCTCATGTTTCACCGCTGTTTATGCGCCCCTCATCTCCCAAGTTTCTTCAGGAACAAAAAGTGGGCCGACAATAGATTCTCACAGGGCACTCATCAAAGCTCGCTGTCTTTGAATGTTCTACTTAAAAATCCATCTAGTGCATGTGAGCACAGTTCAGATTCCGGTTTCCAAATCACTCACACATCCCTATTGCCCTCATTTGTGCATCAGTCTGTGAAAAAAAAGAGCCAATTTTCTCAACTGCAACGCTAACTGTAATAGCCGGCTGCTCCAAATGAGGCAATTTGGGTCTGCCTGATGGATCTGACAGAAAAACACCTCATTAGTTTAATTATTTGTGTGTGGTCCACACTCAGATTAATTCAATCGTATGCACGCCAGCAGATGGAGCTCAGTAAGCAGAGATCAAAGTATTTTCTTTTGTGTCCATTAAATATAGAGACAAATAATTGCTTGTTCCATTTGGACAACCGGGACTTGTTTAATGTCCCAGCGAATGTATGCATGTTTAGAATGCATGATGCTCGGGATTTGGAATTTGAATCTCACCCTTCCTGCATTGATGCTCAGTCGACAATATACCTGTATCTGGTAAAGTTTGATTTGCGTAGTAGGAGAGTGTAATCAGCATCGCTCTCTGTGTAATGACAAAATATTCCGTGGGAACAAAGTCCTAAAGGGGCAGAGTGTCAGTGTACCTAACTAATGCAAGCATTGATGAGAATAATATGAGGATAAATGTACTGGAAAATACTTATGAGAAAGGCTTGAAAGGTAACAAATGCTGAAAAATATGCACGGACACTTACACGACTGAGAATAATGACAACAATTGTATAACATCTCACTCAACGGAACAGATATTACAGCACAAAATATTATGGAAACTGTGTTCCTTTCTACAATCTCAAGCTTGATCATACAATAGAAAGCAAGTCCTTACTTGTTTGTTGTTTAAGGTGTAATTGAAGATTTTCTTCTGAGTCTCCTTATTTGCTGCAGTCACCAATAGATCCCCCTGCAAAACTGATTAGGAGGTGAAACGAACATACTGGAGCCTCTCTCACTCTGTCTCTTTCTACCCTGCTCTCCGTCTGTTTCTCTCATCCATGTGTGTGTGTGTGCCACACAAACACTCTCACCCTTCGCCCCTCCACCCCACCGCCAGTCTCATTTTTGCTGTGGGCTTTGAGCATGATGTTTATTTGACTCTTACGCAGCTGCACGGCACATGATGCATTCAGAGCTAAATGAGGTGAAGCGAAAAGAGAATTGTCAAAGACGACAAGCTCATCGGCATGTTTGCAACACAGCATCACTCCTCCAAAGTGTTGCACTGTGGCGCTCTGATAGACAGTACACCGAACTCTGCTACGCTGATAAATGTCGCCGAACACATTTTAGTGACTTATGGATACAGAGGTTGTGATAAAATAAACAAAACGTAAAACAAGACATTGAGGTCGGAGAATATTCAAACCATAGTGCGTGTGATGAGATGCCCCAGTAACTAAAAAGCATTTATGCCAACTGCAATGCCATATGGATTTACTCCACAGAGTATAATCCCCCTCCCCGCAGCCTACCCTCATAGCCCATCCTCTGGCAAATGATGCCACAATGTTAGCCCAGAGTAAGCAGATTTGCACTAGGGATGTTTTGCATTGCTTCCTTGGGTCAACATTTAGGATTTCACCAGAGATTAAAAAAGCGATGTCAAGAGACGCTTTTAGAGACGCTACTCAGATTAATGGCTGTAATCTCTTTTTAAACAATGGGAATGGATTTAGCACAAACATGACAATAAAAGAGGTATTGACAAACTTCTATCTGCTATCTTCACAAACAAATAACATCAAAATGAACTCTATGAATAAATTTAGATGTACAGTTTAGATCCAAGGCATAGAGAAAATTAATGTCTGTACTCGCCATACTTCATTAGGTACACCTGTAAAGACCCTGCTCAGATAATATATATAAAATAATTTATATATAAAATGTTTAAGGGCGGCCTGGTAGACCAGTGGTTAGCACGTCGGCTTCACAGTGCAGAGGTTCCGGGTTCGATTCCAGCTCCGGCCTCCCTGTGTGGAGTTTGCATGTTCTCCCCGGGCCTGCGTGGGTTTTCTCCGGGTGCTCCGGTTTCCTCCCACATTCCAAAAACATGCGTGGCAGGCTGATTGAACACTCTAAATTGTCCCTAGGTGTGAGTGTGAGTGCGAATGGTTGTTCGTTTCTGTGTGCCCTGCGATTGGCTGGCAACTGATTCAGGGTGTCCCCCGCCTACTGCCCGAAGACAGCTGGGATAGGCTCCAGCACCCCCCCGCGACCCTAGTGAGGATCAAGCGGCTCGGAAGATGAATGAATGAATAAAATGTTTATTTATATATATATATATATATATAGAGAGAGAGAGAGAGAGAGAGAGAGAGAGAGAGAGAGAGAGAGAGAGAGAGAGAGAGAGAGAGAGAGAGAGAGAGAGAGAGAGAGAGAGAGAGAGAGAGAGAGAGAGAGGCTGATATGGGAACATTCACAAGTGGGTTATGCGTCGGTTTGCGCAGTGGTGAACCGCCTCAACTTCGGCTGATGACACCCGGAAGTCACATGGGGACGGCGTGTGAGTAAGCAGCATTGAAACAAGTCTATATGTCGTGACGTTTCTCCCAAATGAGTTATTGTCGTCTCGGGGTGAATACGCTCCATTAACGTAAGTTTCTGTACGTGTGTCAAAAGACAAGCTTAACAATAAGACATTTCTTGTCGCCGGTGTTTGCCGGTAGTGTATGTCGGCCACGTGTGTGGATACATTCTCAAAGTGTACTGTGTCGTTGACCCCGCATGAGTTCATGTAAACCACGACTTGTCACTGAAGGCTGTTTCTTTTGTTTTTTTTTTTTTTCAAAATATGCGTTGTATGTTTGCTCTACAATATACCTATATGTTAAATGCAAAACATTGGTCATTGGGTTATTTTACTTTTAAGTTAAATTTGCACACTTGTTTTTCAGATACTGTACATCGGTCTGCCCACAAACCTGACAATTTTGCCAAAACGATTCATTGTCGTAAAGTGAACGTTATTGTTGTTGTAAAGCCAGAATATTTTATGGATCTATTGTACTGTATTAGGGCTGACTACAATTTCATAGTGCTACAGTAAGCTTGTTTTCTTTAAGAAATAATTGAAAGTGGAGAGTGGACGACTGATTAGCACGTCCGCCTCACAGTGCAGAGGTGCAGGGTTCGATTCCTGCTCAGGCCTTCCTGTGTGGAGTTTGCATGTTCTCTCCGTGCCTGCGCGGGTTTTCTCTGGGGACTTGGGTTTCCTCCCACACTCCAAAAGCATGCATGGCAGGTTAATGGAGCACTCTAAATTGTCCCTCGGTGTGAGTGGTTATTAGTCTCTGTCCGGGACAGGCTCCAGGACCCATCACATCTCTTGTGAGGGTAAAGCGAATCAGAAAATGGGTGGATGGATGCACTGTATTATTTTTTGGTACTTGGGTGGAAATGTTGTGGCTTGCAGGTGGCGTCACCTAATTTCTATCACATTCATTTTTACTTTTTAATTGTCTGTTAAGGATGGCCGATTCAGGCAAAGGTGACCCCAGTGCTCATCGCATGCCACCACCCGGAGGAATCGGGAGGAGCCAGCTCATGGGCCGCCGACCACCTGCTGCCATCTCTGGGGGCCGCCTCCCTACGATGCGTTCTAGAGATCTCACCCTCGGGGGAGTGAAAAAGGTATCCGTTTCCCAAAATATTTGACTGAAGGGGTCTCTTTTCCTTCCCTTTCCATAATATCTTATTTTTCTTTGCATCTAGAAAACGTTCACACCAAACATTATTGGCCGGAAAGTTAGAGAAGAGTAAGTTCACAATAAGATTACAGAGGTGGAAGGATATATGTAAAAGTTCTTCTGATTAATCTTGACTGATTTATGTTTGAAAGTGTCAAGGATGAAGGTGTACAAAAGAGAGAGCGGATGAATGCGACCCGAGGCAGAGGTCCTAGAGAGAGAGGCAGAGGCCGGGGTCGCCCAGAGATGATCCAGTCCCACTCTATTTTTGAACAGGGTCTAGGAGAAATTGCACTCAGAAAAAAAGGTTGGCATTTACAGTAGCATGTGCAACTACCATGTATTGGGTTTGGATGATAACGTACAATTAACTAACTTCCCTGCTTTATTTAAATATGCAATAGCTTATGAAAGTGAACGAGATGCCCCGAGTGTAGGACCATCCCCCATCATCAATATCAAAAAAGAGAAGAGAGAAACTGAGGAAGAGACCAAAGAAATCCTTCGCAAACTGGAAAAAGATGGCGTATGTATCATTTAATACATATATGCACTATTTTATACTTTTACTGATTGATTCTTCCATTTCCCCCTCCATGTTTTTCAGTTTATAGATGATCCATTCCTGAGGGGTGAAAAGAGGAACTGCCCGGTCCAACTTCCTCTTGCTGTGTCAGGATGGAGTTTCAAGGAGGAATTCAGTGCTCCTACTATTAAAATTGAGAAGATGGATGAGGATGATCACATGGAACCTGCAGTGGAAAGTACTTACTCGCTTTTGCAATACGCATTCTCTTATTGAAGATCTCACGGGTTAACAGTAAGAAGTACATGTGTGAACTCCCTTCACAACTTCAAACCATTAAAGATTAAGTAACTGCTGGGAGAAACAAAATTCTGTAAATGGCAGATAGTCTCTCCTCCCCAAAATCTTTCTGGAATTGTGGATGTCTTTTTAATATAACTTTTTTATCATCTTTCACTTTTTATATCCTAATTAAAACAACATAATTATGCCAGGGATACACAATGCCATCTTATTAAAATTATACTATTTTACTATAGGGGTGTTCACACGGCAAGATTTGGTCCGGTGCTGCGCCGGGGCTGCCCCAGTAGAGCGTTCACACGTGCAAATTAGCTCCGGCTTAGCCCCGGAAAAAGGCTTACACCGGACCAAATTTGATCCACCTCAGAGAGATGGTTTAAAAATTTGCTCCGGAGCAAATGCTTGTGAAGAGTACAGTACGTATGGCGAGAATGCGTTGCTTTCGTGCTCTGTGGGACTTCCGTAATGTGTTTGTTTAATAACGACACAAGACTTGGCTGGTAACATCTTTCCTTTTGTAGGAGACTGGGCTGTCTCTGAGTTGTTTGTTCCTTTGTTGTTTGTTCACAAACCCACACCCCCCATATCATTTATTTTGTGATTTCCTCTCTTGATTTTCTGTTTGGTGCATTAGTGTTTGCTTTTCTGAGTGTCATTGAAGTCATCGTTGATTTACGTTTTCGTGGGCGGTCACTCTCGAGCAGAAGGCACGGAGACCGAGAAGGAGAAGGACGTGTCTGTCCAGTAGTCGCTTGAGTTGTGTATATACAGTACGTTTTAAAAAGAACCAACACGACAGCTCTTTTGTTTTCTGTCGTTTTGCTCCGCTGCAGAAACTGCCGTGTGAACGCAAGTGGGGCTGCACCGACGCTGTGCCGATGCTGTCACGCTCAGCGGCTTTGTACGTGTGAACGCTTCACACAATTTGCTGCGGTGCCAAATATATTGCAACAAAATACATCGGTGCAAAGCCGGAGCAAATGTGTGTCGTGTGAACACCCCTTATGTGATACAAAAATACATTCAATACATATTTAATACAATGAAGTTGCATGGCCCGTTCAAATAATTGCCCACCTTTGACTTGCTGTATGGGACCCTGTGATCAGCTAGCTAGTCTAGCACACTTGTCTCAGGCAGCAGTCTAGTGCCCAATTGTTTTTGTTTTTTTAACCGAAATAATAGACAGCTTACTAAAATTGCAAAAAAAATAATGTTCATGTAAAAAATTAAAACAAAATTACAATGCTTTAAACTAACTTCATTGCACTTATGAGGGGGAAAGAAAGTTCTTCATTAAGATTTAAAAACATTCGCAATTGAGGCTGACTTCACTTAGGTTAGAATCATATTCCATTTGTGTGTATCATAACGGATAGATGCTGCTTCACCATGTTTGGTTTGAAATGAGAGCACCACTATCTGACCTGAGTCTATAGACCTGTCAAGCAATAAGGAGACCTCTGTCTCTCGTTAGCTTATGTTTTTAACTCATTCACTCCCAAAGCCATATTTAGATGCATTTTCAGACTTCACACATTCAATCCCATGTACTTAGGTTTTCTTTTTTCCAAGACTGAAAGTCAATATTTTTTTATACGGGTCTGAAAATGGCTGGTACAGAATGAGTTAATTAACCACTCGGCAAGGTAAGAACACGGATACAGTATCCCTAATTCCTTGACAGCTGTTTCTCTCACTTCATTAACAAAATCTTCGAAGTTCCTCTTTGTTTCAACAAGGGGGTGAACATTTCCCATAAAAATACCAGTACTTTACATGTCTTGAGTTGATACCAATATAAAAAAATGTCATAGCATTTTTCAGGCGCGCGCATTTTCTACATCTTCGTAACTGTCACTGGGCGGCGGGGTAGATGCATTTACAATTCTCCAGAAGACCAAATTCATGAAAATACATAGTAGGTAGGCTTCCAGTACTGTACTGTATACAGGAGAATTTGAGAATTCAAATTCACAAGTTCCAATTAGAAACCCATGAGAAGTGAGGGTCTGCAATGTTTGAACATCAATATAGTGTGGGATTTCTGTATGTTTTAAAAAATATTATGCTAGTCGTTTGTGCCCACTCACTCGCGCCACTGAATATTAAACATATCAAAGTTCCTTGCTCATGTTTTTTTTTAATACTCTCATGCTGTTAGAAAGGTGTGAAAAGGCAATCCCTTTTAATTTCAGTGAAAGAAGAGCACAGGGGAATAGCAATAAAGAAGACTGAGGCTGCCTTTAAGCCTTCTCAACTCCCTGAGCCGGATGTTTTGCCGGATCTTCTTCACAAATGGAGTCTGAGCAAAGGTGAGGAGCTGTTCTTCATGCAACTGCCCGACACGCTGCCTGGCCAGCCGCCTACCAAGGAGTACAAGCCAATAAAAACTGAGGTGAAATCTGAGGATGGTCAATCTGTCCTCCTGAAAACGGAGTCTCAGGTAGCTAAATGTCATTACTAAATAGTAATAAAATTCTGACATTTATGTGTAAGTACGTTTTGCATATTTAATAGGAGGAACAAAATGAAGAAAACAGCTGTAATTTGAAAGATCTGCGAGAAGGTCTTGTTGGAAAGATGCTGGTGCGAAAGTCCGGTCGGGTGCAGCTCATAATGGGACAGATCACGCTGGATGTGTCGCTTGGAGCATCATGCTCTTTCCTTCAGGTATGACAGATGATAAATCATTCAGCTTGATCATTTTCTGTCTTTATTACATGCTACATAAACAACACTAAATTCCATGTTTTAAAATTATATAACTACTGAATGAGAACTCCACCCCACGTGTCTGTCTTTTTAATTTGTTTCAGGAACTGGTTTCCGTTGACACTGAGGCACGAACAGGTGACATGACTGTGTTGGGAAATGTCAAACACAAAATGGTTTGCTCACCAGATTTTGAATCTCTGCTGGAAAGCAGGTGATGATCGTTGATGCTCTTCAAGGTGGTCATTTGCTCTGTTGTGTCATATGAAAGTGTGCTAACACTAAACTGTAAAACTTGAAACAAGACCAAAACGTTTTTGCTTGAAAAATTCAGTGATTTGCCATATTTCGAATCTTCAATAATTTGACTGTACATGGGTGTAAATGTGTGAATAAAATAATTTCTATTAAATGATGTTTGTATTTTTTTTTTTACCCAATTGGCAAAAATCACATTTTCACATCTTAGTCTTAGTACGAAAGGCTCTTTAATAATAGTAGTTAATAAAAACATCAAAGCATACTGCGGGTGTATAATCCACATATTGCAATTTCACTTCAAGGAAATTCAAATGTTTTTGAAACAGTACATTAGAGCATACCAATGGGCTAAAAAAGATGAATAATGAAATAAGGTTAAATATATAATCCATTATCTGAGGCACTTACCTTCACAAGAGTCACGGGCGCGCTGGAACTTATTCCAACTAACCTCGGGCAGTTGGTGGCGTATACACACTGTACACTTTATTGGTGGTTAATAAAGTCCTGAGTCGAATATGTTGACATGGCAAAAACACTAGGGCAGCCGCACGCTGTTCTATTAGCCATAATGTAATGTAACGTAGTACCCATTTTAAGCAGGTGGTGTCGCTGTATAGATGTCCATGTCCTGGGCTGGCTATACGAAGGCAGGCAGCTTGGCTCCGACTAGTGGCCTGTTGTCTGTTCGCGTTGTACGCCGGGTGGAGTTTGATTTCAGTCTGCTGGACAGAGACAAATGATACACCGGTGTCACGCCAGAAGGTGGGTCTATCATCCATTATTTTATCCTTAAAATGCGTTTTGATAGTTATTGGGTTCACTCCACATAAACATAGTCAGACAATCCACGCTGACAACAAAAGGTTGGCTCAGCGGCTCATTCTCAGTCGTGGCGGATAGCAAAAGCTAACCAACCCAAAGAGCAACAGCACGCCTGGGATCAGATCCTGTATAACATACGGCTCGCTAGAACAGACTTTGGTCCATGTTGCTGATGGCGTAGTGGGCTCCTTAGACTGTCGAGCATCATATGATTGCGATGAAGAACATTCATTACGTTGGTACGTGGTAGAACTTGTGGTGTAAAATGTTAGCTGCGTGCCTGTTAGTGAAGAAGCTAGCCGTGGCCGAGCTTATGTCATTAGCCGTCTCGCTGAATCATCAGTAGAGAAGAAGCAGGCCGGCACGCTACTAACATCTGAAATCTTTTCAAATCTAGTTCCAATTACCGGTAAGTTTTTTTTGCAACACCAAATACGTAATGACTCAACCATGGTTAATGGTTAAACCTCGACTGGTACGAACAAACACATCGACGATGTCAAGTTGAACAAACATTCACACGAGACATGATGATGATCAACTTTTTATTCTTTCCAAGGCCAACTTCCCACTGAGGAGCAGAGCGGCTCTTCACCACAGGCAGCTACCTGCTGAGTCCACCTGTTTTTTGTTTACATCTCCCTAATGTGACACGTGCTTTAACCACAGGGACATCGGGATATTACATACAGTTAAAAAGACTGATGGACCTGTTTCTACTTTAATATTGCCCATGATGGCAGCGTTAAGATGATCCTCCACTCTGTGCAGTGAGAGGAAGATCCATCCCCAAGTTGTCTTTATGGAGACCTTGTGCTGATGCCAGATAAGGGCCAGTTTAGGCCAAGG
Organism: Hippocampus zosterae; assembly: GCF_025434085.1. Taxonomy (NCBI): domain Eukaryota; kingdom Metazoa; phylum Chordata; class Actinopteri; order Syngnathiformes; family Syngnathidae; genus Hippocampus; species Hippocampus zosterae. The sequence goes on from NC_067456.1 coordinate 17,876,505, forward strand.
CGTGGAGCCCAAGAGTTCTACTCTACCCATCTGACTTGACTTGGGACGATCCAGAAGACCTCACTGTTCAGCTGTCTTCAAAATGGAGCTGTTCTTTAACCCCTTCGACAGCTTGGTGTGTATCCTACTGGGTATCTCCTTCACTGTGTGGTTCACACTGCTGCTTGTGTTCATCATCGTGCCAGCCATCTTTGGGGTATCATTTGGCATCAGACGCCTCTACATGAAATCGTTGTTAAAGGTCTTTGAGGTAAGCACTCACACTAAAATGTTGTCCACACAAAATAAGGACTTTTTAGAAAGTTTAAACAAGGCCAATCATTAATGTAAAGTTTTAAGTAATGTCGTAACATCTCAAACTGTCATACAAACTAAAATAGAAGAGATGAAATACTGTACAAACAAAAGCTAATCACCATTTCAAGATGCCTGGCAGACATGTAATGGAGAGCAAACGGGAAGATGTTTGCAAAGGGATGTCACATCGTGGCATTTTATTTGTTTCACTGGAATTGTTGTTGACTTGGAAGTTTTATGATTATAGACAATGGAATAAATAGGCATATATTCTGAAAATAAAAATTGTGTTTGATGAAGGGTGTTTGACTTTGGATGTTCACTTGTTATTTTATGAAGCATGTAAGCATGGTTCATGCCTTACAGTGGTGGAGATGGATTAACATTGCAGCCTGCTGTTATGTAACGTGAAGGGGGGCAGGGGTGTTGGAGCTTGTCCCTAACTATAGTCAATAACTATAGTATTTCAAAGCTCCAGCTGCTTTAAATGCATCAAACCGTTGCATTCCTCCATCATGGGACTAATGTACTTACCGTACATTAGTGTATGATCACAATTATTTGGTTGTGATTTCTTGAAGTAAATTCTGGAAGAAAACTGAAAACTTGGAGCAGATCATATGCCAGAAAAAAAAGTGAGCCAGTGGGAACTGGTGCAGATTTCCCGAGCTCGAAATTCCAATATCAAACATCAGGAATGTGGAAACTGTGGAAAGGACAAGCTGTATGAAACTGAATCAAGGTTTCTCAGGTTGTTCAAGTACGGCAGACGATTCCTCTAATAACACTTCTGTGAAAATTGTGACCATATTTAAATGATTTAAAGTAATTGCCCCAGTGAGATTTGACTTTTATGGAAATAATTTTTTGAATGGCATTTGAATGCACCATAAGACAGTCAAAGCAATGCTAAACATTCTTCACCTGAGCCTGTTTTTTGACACATTTTCTTGATGTTAATATTCACTGAATTTGCTTCCATTGTTGCATTCGGGTGTATCACGCCGTGTAATGTTGTACTATCAAATGTAATTGTGTGGGCTGCGGACGTCCCAAACTTTAAGAGAACGTCATGTACTTTTCCTCTCTTAGCAGATTTATGTCCGTTCTGTTGTTGCTTAAAGGAAGGCCTTTTGTATTGAAGTAGACTACAACAATGCATACGTGATTGCAACTTGTAAAAGACTGGAGAAATAAAATGTTCGGCAATGTAATTTGACTCTGTAACGTTGATTCTGGATAAGATGTGTAACAATCTTTCAACTCTTCTGTACTCTCCCACTGTTATTTTTGTAGTGGGCCACACTGAGGATGGAGAGAGGAGCCAAAGAAAATAATCATCCCTTGTATAAACCCTACTCAAATGGTAAGATTGAATATTATTGGGTTTCATTCTGTGTTCATGCCCCGTGTGCTTCTTGATGACAAGCAATGCCCTTTACTTTGGAGTCAGCCAGTCCTCCATTAAGCGCCTTCAGCTGGTCCAGAATGCCGCTGCTCGCCTCTTGACTGGTAATCGTAAGAGGGAGCACATAACTAATACTCTGGCATCCCTTCACTGGGTCCCCATTCATTTTAGTTATTTTCAAGATCCTCCTCTTTGTTTTCTCTGAATAATCTTGCGCCTCCTTACCTCTCTGAGCTCATCCGCCCCTACACACCTGCCCGGCGTCTTAGGTCTGTGGACCAGACATTATTAGAAGTACCAAGAACTAAACTGAGGCTCCGAGGGGATTGAGCCTTTTCTGTTGCTGGTCCCTCTCTCTGGAATGACCTCCCACTGAACATTCGGCAAGCCTCCTCGCTGCCCATCTTCAAAGCCCTCCTCAAAACTCACTTGTATTCTTTGGGATTCGACTCAAGCATGACTTAGATTTCTTCATGGTTTTACTGTTTGGTGCTTTCTACCGCCTTTATTACCGATTTGTCTTACGGTTTGTTGTGCATGTTAAATTGCTCCATGTACAGCACTTTCTATAAATACTGTTGACTTGACTTGACATCACTCTCCCCTGGATGGCTCTAGCTATCATTGCAAAACATCCCACTTCCTTGGAAGAAGAGATTAAGGAGATTCGGCGCAGTGGCAGCAACAGAGACCTGGACTCTGCGCCCGAGTTTGAAATGTCGGACATCTTCTATTTTGCCCGAAGAGGAGTAGAAAGCATCATGGACGACGAGGTGACCAAGCGCTTCTCGGCAGAGGAGTTGGAGTCTTGGAATCTGCTGACACGTAGCAACTACAACTTCCACTACATCAGCCTGAGGCTGACTGTGCTGTGGGGACTGGGCCTGCTGATCCGCTACGGCATCCTTTTACCTCTCAGGTATTGACTGTGTACATAATACAAATGTTTGATCAAGCTTTGGCCCACACAGTGACAACACGCAAATAAGTCAACAGATTAATGCTAATCCTCTTCTTCATTATTTTACAACCATTGGAGTAATAAATAAACGTTGACTGTTAAGTAACACTAACTGATATAATCGTGCAACTGGGAACTGCTGTTAGTGCACCTACATCTCATTTGAGCTAAGAAAGAACGGAGAAAAAAAAGTAACATCCTTGTTTGGGACTCTGTTGATGGAAAAAGTGCTGTCCACTGAGACACCGTGCCATTTCATTATTGAGATATGAGCCCTTTTTGCTTTCAATTGAAAGCAAAAGTTTGAAAAGCAGCAAGACCGGTCGCCGCTATGAAAACTAGTTAGTAACCCCCGCAGCCCAAGCGACGTGGCCCAAACTCACTGAACTGTCGAGCAATGTCCGGGATTCGGCAACTGCAGTTCAACTGCAGGCTGCCTGGTGTTGACAATTAGTTAAACATGCAGACTGTTCTGAAGTAAAACACGAAAATTGCGGTTACTGTGTTTAGCTACTCATTAGCTCAAAATTTGCAACACCTCGTCACGTGATACGGTGCAGTTCTACCAACTCACTTTGGTACCATCATGTCGTGGCTGGGTGGCGTTTATATACTTCATTGCAGTCACTGGCCTTTATTAGGAGTAAAATGTTTCTGGGGGCTGGTCATTTGTACAAATCCAACATTTCTTATGTATAATAACGATTTTATCCATCTCTTATCCCCCTCAGTAATCTTTGCGAGGTCAATGATGACATGTTTAGCTTCTTTCATTTCACTCTGGAATGCTCTTTGTTGCATGTAGCAGCACTTTCTCTTTTTACTCCCACAGCTACTCCTCGGTAAACTTCATCTTGAAAAGAGTGGCTGCTCTGAAGGCATTGTGTAAAATCGTAAAATGCTTTTTTATATGCTGATAATTAATGAGGCCAGTGCAGCGGAGACTCTTATTTACGGGGAAAAAGTTTATGAATGACTGATCATGAAATGACCATTACTTCCTGGCAGAGGGCAGATGTTTCTATATAGTCTGCAATGCAGTTAGCCGGATGGTGAAGCATACCTAATGAGGCTTTGTGAGTGAGTGTGCTGTTTTTCTGTGTTGGCAGAAGAAAAAAGTGTCACAGTCATGAGTGATGTAGCGTACAATTGTCTTTAAAGATGTGTGAATAGTGTGTCACGTTTATAATCACGCATTAAAAATTTGTCATTGAATAGCCATTGCGATAGATACAATGTGTCACAGATAGTGACTGGTGACTCACTACTGAGCCTGGCTCGCACACATCCAGTTTCCAGTAGGGAGACAAAACAGGCCACATGACACAGACACGCATCATTCTTTTGGTTGATGTTTTTTTTCTCCCCCACACAAATGCGCACTTTTGTCTAATCAGAAATATCAAATCTTCACACCATTTAATAAGCGCCCTCTTTGAAACTGTTTCAGGTTAATTTTGTTTATTGGCCCCCTCAAACACAGCCCAGTAAATCCTCTAAAAGGGTCTGTTTATGACCAGTGACTGTAAGAAACTTCTGTCTGATGGTGCAAGAGCTTCCCTATACTTGCATGAGGCCCAGTCCTGTTTTCTATTGAAATGCTGTTACCGGTACTTGTCCCACTGTTGTCAATAGCCCGCATCTGTCCTATTTGTTTCAGGGTAACCCTTGCCTTCACTGGCGTTGGCCTCCTGGTATTCCTCACTTCTTTTATCGGCTTACTGCCCAATGGAAGGTATGCGTGTCTGTTTCTAACTAGTCAAAAAGATCTTTTCATCTTTTGCTGAATTAATTGGCTGGTTAAAACTCTGTTACACTGCTGCGAGGTCGCATTTGATTCAGCTGATCCAGCATGCTTAAAACAAACTGAATAGTGTCATTATGTGGAAACATGACTCAAGTGACCATTACCGTTGTGCGTTCCTTTTTGCAGGATGAAAAGCATCCTGAGTGAAAAGGTCCACCTTATGTGCAACAGAATATGTGTCAGAGCGCTGACGGCTATCATAACATACCACGACAGGTAAGGAGAAATATTGTGGGTTAAGGAATTGTCCCCGGCATGGTTTGGTATAACCTTAGCTTCCTGAGGGTGTCTGTGATTGTATGGATGATCGTGTGCTAGTGTTGGTGAACATGCAGGCAGACGTATGATCCATCACCTTTCAAACAATACAAAGGGATGATTCCCATCATAACACACTTATTTGTTCATTATCTGCTTGTTTGGTATCAGGAGAAATAAAGCAAGGGTGGGAAAAATGAAAATGTGTCCTTTTACGCTGAGTGTTTCTGTGAAAAGAGTCAAATCTTTTTTATTTTTTTATCTTTGTAAAAGATTGCACTTTCTTGTAGTCTGGTACAGGTGTTGACATGGCTGCGGTCATGCTGCTGCTTGTTTATTGTCAGTGATTTTGTAATTGCCCTTTACAACAGGTTTTTATTGCACCAATAATGTTTGTATTGTTTCTGCTTACTACATCTTACGGGCAGGGAGATTAGATGACACGTGGCACTGTAAAGGAAGAATGACTTGATGCTCGATAATATCTTCACGGTTGCAGCCATAAATTTATGTGTGCTACATTGTATTGATTAGGAGTTTAGACACACGTATGAACAACTTTTATGTACATAAATTCTCTAAATACACTCTTGTTAACAATAGTTTGCAAGTTGTGTGAATGTTGTGAAGTTATTGAAAAGAGGGCTAATTTTTACCAGTACCTGCATTAATTGCTTTGCAGTACTTATATGGCCGCGTCCTTTATTTGTCACATTGGCTTTTGCATGTGGACATTCCCTCACCTATTCCCCGTCATACCTCATCCACTACGGTCTACCTAAGATTACATAATGCCAGATGGCTTTTCTCTGAGGTGAGGAGCCAAGGGTGTGGGTTGAGCACGCAGCCAGAAAATGAGTGGTTGTGCAAGCGCTTGCCATAGGCGCAAACATTTACATTTGACATCTTATTGGTTTTGACAACACATAAAACTCTCAATTGTAATGTGCCTTCTATTAACTGTTTGAAAATCACATCTGATTCAAGCCATGTAGCAAGTTGCTGATTTGAGCCTTTTCAGCAAATGTCACTGTTCTGGAAGGAGGAATTGTAACATGGCTGTTGTTACCGCAGTGTCTGAAAAATGGCACAAAGTATATACAGTAATGGCTATTAAACTGAAACGCTACTCTCTCAATTAGGGCTGGCATTAGCCAATATTTTTTGAATAGATGAGCTGATCGTTTTATTCCATCAATTAATTGATAGCATTAAAATATATTGCAAAACCATTTCCCCTCAGATTCCTGTACTGTATATTCACCAATTCTTGTTTTTCTTTCGGTATTTATTAGTGATTAAAAAAATAGCCATATAACAATTCAGGCAATATCACATGAGGAGGATTGCTGTTGTACTCACCACCCTTTTTGGAATTGATTCAGTTACTCTTTCTGTCATTGTTTTCCAAAGTAAAAGCAGATCTTTGCAAATGTTTTATTTTTTGATTCACTTTGACAAGCAGGCTTTAAATGAAGTGAGATTTGATGATTTCTCACAGCAAACCTGCTGATGTCTTACGATACCGTGATTTGGAATGATGCTACACCTTGATTGGGAGTCATTCTAAAGGTTGTTGTTTCCCAATTAAAATGCGTACTCTATGGATATGTGAAAATTAAAATTTTTTGTTGTTTAATTTGCATGTTTTGCAATGCATTGGTACCACTGCCAGAAACCAGATGAAGCAATGACACTGGTTTGTTGTCCGAGATACCAGGCCTGTTGTAACATACCGTACTCACTCTGGCACTGTGATAAAAATACACCAGTCTTTTGTAATTCAATCTCTGGATTGAAGCTTTGGTCTGTGCAAGTGCTGCATGTCAGATTATGTACAGCATCAACATGATTTGCTTTGTTGCCGTTTAGAAAGAACTGCTTCTCTCTTTTATTGTGTAAAAGAAACTAAATTGATGTGTGACTGCATCATCATGACATTCAACCGCATGTGGTTTGAGTTGATGATTGTTGATAGTTGCTAAAGGAAGTGCTCACCTCGTTTTTTTTATTTTATTTTTTACTTGTAGTGAGAATAAACCCAAAAATGGAGGAATATGTGTCGCCAACCACACGTCACCCATTGATGTCATAATTCTGGCCAGTGATGGCTGCTATGCAATGGTAAGTGTTGTCTCTTTTTCCATAATAGATTTCTTTTGGAATTACATCTCCAATTATATCTACATTTGTACATGTACGTGTGTGTGTGTCAGGTGGGCCAAATCCATGGGGGCTTGATGGGAATCATTCAGAGATCCATGGTGAAGGCCTGCCCTCACATTTGGTTTGAGCGCTCAGAGGTCAAAGACAGACATCTAGTGGCCAACAGGTAGAACTGCTACTTTTTTGTCTACATGTTTTATAGCGGTTGTTATTGTCATCGATAATCAAGCAAATGTAAGAATGAATTGAAGATAGTGAGATATGCGTTTTTTTTCTCTGCATAACAGGCTGAGTGACCATGCACAAGATAAATCCAAACTTCCCATTCTTATATTTCCTGAAGGTCAGTTTGATTCTGCTTTATTGGGTTGAGTTTCTTTAAAACACAAGAGTGTTGTGTTTGTAATAAAGTCTGTCTTTTTAACATTTTTTTTTTGCTGGCAGGTACGTGCATTAACAACACATCAGTTATGATGTTTAAAAAAGGCAGTTTTGAAATTGGCGGCACAGTGTACCCGGTCGCTATCAAGGTGGGAGCAATGTCTTTGTCTTACGTCCTTACTGTAATTACAACTATGTGTTGACAGTGTAATTTGAATGCTTATATCCTTTGCAGTATGATCCCAGATTTGGAGATGCCTTTTGGAATAGCAGCAAATTTGGAATGGTCAATTACCTGTTACGTATGATGAGCAGCTGGGCTATTGTCTGCAGTGTATGGTACCTTCCTCCTATGTCTAGAGAGGTACTGACTTTAATTGTACTATTAAGTCAAATATGCATGCTTACGTGAATCAATATTTTCCATAGGAAGGGGAGGATGCTGTACAGTTTGCCAATCGGGTCAAAGCAGCCATTGCCAGACAAGGAGGATTAGTGGACCTTTTATGGTAAGACAGACTCGCATGCATTTTTTTCTTTTTTTTTAATCAAGGTCGCACATCAGCCATGCTGTTGAATGTGTACATCGATGAGGGTTAAAGACACGGTACGAACAACGTGCCATTCGCATATGAATCCAATTTTGTTTAGGTTTGCCCGGGGAGAAAATTGTGGCTTACAGTCAAAACATTATTGTAATCAGTAGGTGAGCTACCTGACCTGCTTGATGATTTCAGAAGTTTTTTTCTCACTCACTAGCTCAGCCCTTGATGATGTTAATCCACTAAAAAGCTAACATATTTTAAATGTTTCTACCATTGGTTATTCAGAGGGAGAATGTTATACCCAGCAAACATGTGCTGAATAAATCCTTCTTTGCAGGGATGGGGGGCTGAAAAGAGGTAAGGTAAAAGATACCTTCAAAGAAGAGCAGCAGAAGCTCTACAGTAAAATGCTGGTGGGCACCCAAGAGGATCGCAGTCGCTCCTGAAAGACTAGCGAGGAGGTGGATCGGCTCAAAGCCCTCACAGGGAAGCTCTGACTGCAAATGAAGTCAGCTGTGCAACCTCTCCAGTTGGGGTTCCTCGACTTTTCTCTGCCTCACACCGACGTATGCTGTTTGCAGCGTTGTATCAGGTTCATTGGAGTTACATGAAACAAGACTTGCCTGGATTAGAATGGAAAAGTAGAAGCGCTCTGAGATAGAGCCATGTCTTCCTTGTGGTTGAGGGAAAACTTGTAATATATGTGTCATTAAGTTTCAGATTTTTAAGATTATTTTACCATGTTTGTATCTCAGTCATATTTTAAGTTAACCCTGATTCTACCTGGGTATATAACAGAGTTATAGATGATGTTTTGAGAGTTTGCATGACTGGCTTGTGTTTGACATAATGCCAGACTTTGTTACATTTTAAACTATTTTTATGAGATTTTTTTCCAAGAGAAAGAATCCTGTATTCTCAGCTTTGTCTTACATGAAGAACCTGTTATTACAACAGCAGTAGTTGGCTCTTGTTGCTGGTTCTTTTTCCATGGAATGTGTTGAATGCTCACATTGTAAAGTGGAAATATTGCACCTGTTCCATCTAAAGTCAGTGAAAGAGAGTCAAGTGAAAGAACATACTTGGGATGTTTGCATCTCAATCATCAATGCCCATGGCGAGCAGGTAATCGAGCAGGTTGAAGCAATTACAACGGGTCTCTAAACAACCCACTTGGAATGGGAAGCAGCTATTAGTTACACCCTGTAACAGACTCCTTGAGCCACCTATTGGTTTAATTTATTTTAACTCAACTCTGGAGGGCTTTCTTATTTTCTTTGCTTTGGTGATACTTGGCCTATTGGACGGACTTCAAAAAGAGAAAGTTGCTTTAGTCTGGTCTCCTTCAGGCTGGAGTCAAACAACATGAACTCCGCATTTAGATTACACCAAATATGTTTATGAAAAATAAACCGTCATGGATGTCACTGTTTGTCTCTGACTGTGAATTTACTCGAAATGCATAATTCATAATGATTTAATTGAGTTCAAATGAGACATTTAACACAATAATGCTCGTGCTGTATTCCGGAATTCACGTCTAAAAACGTGGGAATTTGTCAAAGCACTGCTTTCAAACTGGTGATTCACACAACTTCATTCATTTGTTTCCCACAGGAAGAGAATAGACTGCACTCTGCTTGTAGAAGAGTGAAATGGTGATGGAAATGGACGTGGTTGAACAACTCCCAACACCGCTATGGAAACGTCATGGGGTGCTTGCTGAAGCCGAAACTGCACAAACCATGTAAGACAAGGGTTTCACAGCTATTAAATCCGCTAACATTCGTCCTGAATACTAAGGCGTTTGCTGTTTTGCCCGAATCTGTTCTTCGCAGTAATTCACTAAACCTTTGTTAGTTTGGAAATTCGTTAAGAAAACTCATGATGTTGGGCTTTACATAGTGAGTTGCAAGGTAGGAAATTGGGTCGATTGTATCGCCGACAAACGTTTAAAAATATGAGTTTAACTTAAACGGGGAAACAAGAAAGTAGAGGTGAAGGCTCCATTCAAATCTCTTTGGTAAAAGAAAATGACTACTTCCTGTTTTTTTCCCAGTTCAGTGGTGTGTTTGTGGTTGTGTGAGTGGTGCGTTCAAGTTCTTCCGTTATTTTTTAAATCACTCAGTACTGTAAACCGTAGACATGTTCGATATTACTGTATACATTTTGTCCCGTTGTAATAAAACACGTGAACGTCACGTAATTGACGACCGCGTAATGTCAACATTGACGTCGTTCGGTGTGGTGTGTTGCGTTGAAATTTGCTTTGGTGACGGTAAGACGACTTCAAGATGCCCAGCGCAATAGGCGGAGCGCCAATTGAATAACGCAACAGTACTTGATTTTACTGTTTGTACTGGTAGGTGGTCGGAACAGGTTGAGCCTAACAAACAGCTTTGGCTTAGTCAGCTTACTTGTGGGGTACTTGGAGATTTACGCAAGAAGAATACTGAATATTTGAGTGGCTCTGGCTGCGCTCGATGATGGCAGTGAGTGCCTCTGCTGCTTTTGACAACCGGAGACCACGACCACAGTCTGTTGTCAGCAAACAAGTTGGACCAGAAAGCGGCTCAGGACCTTTATACTTCAATTATAGCTTATTTTAAGCGCTAACTACTCTGGTTCTCACAATAAGCCTTTCTAAGCTGCTGAGGAAGTCCCTTATAGGCTTGATCGTGAAAGAGGTTGCCAAGTGAGTGTGCGCGCGCGTGTTTTATGTGACTGGTCTGGACTATGGAGACACACACCGAGGTGCTTCTTGTCACCGCAAATGTCGGGTCACTCTTCGACAATGTAAGTAAACCGACTCTTGTCAATGTACAATTAAAAAAACTACACAAAATAGGCCGAAATTATTGATTTTAATTAATGTCGGCAATGTTACGTAGAACTAAAGCAAACTGTACTTCGAATGGGCGCCATTTATTTTCTACGTCACGATTTTTTTGTCACGCGCACACCTATACGTGTTACGCCCATCCAAGGTGTTTTTACATTACGTTACATTACAGTTCCAATTTTGTTTTTACTTTTCCTCGTAATGAGGTTCCACTTGGTAGAGTTAAGACTCGACTCTACAGGGTTAATTTCAGTTAATCTTTTGAAGCAGGGTGGTAATAATCAAGTCGCTGGTGACATGTTGACCTGGTTGGCGTGAGTGAGAACGTTTAATACGTCAGGACCTGAAATACGTCAAGTTCCAGATGTAGTTTAGTCACAAACATGGGGGTTTTACCATATTTCCCAACAAAATTCTTTTTTAAATGTGAATTATTATAAACTATGATGCAAATGTAATAACTACCAAGTGATGTAAATAAATTTAATTAACTGACTACAGCGTTGATGTAACTGCATGTGTTGTGTTTATTATTTTACTTTATGTTAACTGTTTTGTTAAGCGCTTTGTTACAGCTGCCGCTGTTGTGAAAACGCTATATAAATCAGCATGTATTGTATTGTACATGGCTAAAAGTCTAAGCACATCCAAATCACTGAACTTTTTTCAAGACATTTTGGACAATTGTATGCTTCCACCTTTTGTGGATAGTTTGGATGCTCGGTGTGGAGGCGCAATTCTTATTTTTTGGGATTAAACGAAACAACCCGAATGCACAATAATATCAAAAACATTTTATAAGAAGTGGGGTACATTCTGCACTGCCTGACAAACATATTACTATTACCTATCAGTATGATTAAAACATAATGCAAATATTCTTAAATGACTATCACTCAGACAGTATCAAGCAAAAATCAGCATTGTTATCTTGAAATTTCGCTTCCTTTAATTGTAATGGTCAAGTGTCCCAATACTTTAGTTACTGCGTATAAGTGAGGTTCTGTATGTTCCTGGTAAAAAGAGTTTTCCTATTTTTCTAATAGTTATTTGCACCTATTGGTTAGCAGTCTATTGTAAATACAACATGCAGTTCAATGTATTTCAGTTTTAGCACATTTGAAATTTGGTTTTAATATTTCCAGCTATATTTTCAATAGCTTTTAGTTCCGGTTGAGCTGACAAAGTTTGAGGTGAGGTCAAGTGATTCAAGTGATTATGCTCATGGAAATTTGGCTCAGGCCCATGTTTCCGGGTGCCAGATTGAGCTCCAGTGGAAACATGTCAGAAGAGCCCATTGTGGGAGATATGTAAACAGATGATAATCTTTACTGGTGGATTCGAGCTTTTCTAGTTGAATACCACCCGCTTCCATTCATATAAACAAACACTCCAAAATATTCCTCCAGCTTTCAGGATATCGGCACGGTTTGATGGTTTTGTTGTTAAATCTGATAGCTCGTCAACATCATCATCATTATAATGATAGTACATCCTGAGGTTGATAAAACATGGTTAGCAAAAAATGAGACTCACAACTTTAAGGAGCTCAGATTTCAAAGTACTGTATTTCCTCAATAATTAATGGTTGTCATTTTCAAATTGTGGGATTAGTGGAACGCCAAAGAATCGCTGAATTAAATAAAGGTGACATTTATTACAGTCACTGATGGTGAGGTGGTACACTCGCCTGACTTGTGTGCAGACAGGGTGAGTTCAGGTCCCACTCACTGCATGTGTGTGTAAATGATTGTCTTTGTAAGTACCCTCTGACTAACTGGCAGCCAGTTCAGGGGGGAGTCTGCCTTTCACCGGAAACTAGTTGGGATAGGTTGCAGCACCCTGTGACCCCAAAAATGAATAAAAGTGTTTAAAATGGATAAACAAATTACTTTTTTTTCCAAAAAAATCTAGTAAACTACTCCACTAAACTACACTTGAACTCCTTGAACTTTTTGACCTTTTGCCACATATACGATGGAGATCATTTGTGAACATCATTTTAAAAATATTTTCAAAGATTCTCAATTGAATTCAGGTCTGGACTTTGACTTGGCTATCTTAACATGTTTAGTTTTGAACCATTTCATTGTATAAATTGAGCTTTATGTTTCAGATAATTGTCTTGTGAGAAGGTAAACCTCCATTATAGCCTCAGGTCTTCTGCAGACTCAGGCAGTTTTTTTCCCCTGAAATAACCCTGCATTTAGCTCCATCCATCTTCCCATCAGCCATAACTTCTTCCCTGTCTCTGCTGAACAAAAGCAGCATACACCAAGAAGCTGCCACCACCATGTTTGATAGTTGGAATGGTTTGTTCATGGTGCAGTGAGATTTCTTACGTCAAAATTGGGCCTTATTTTCGTGCCGAGTGCAAGTCTAGTACAAAGTGCAGTCTAACCATGCGCTTGGGTGGAGTTTTCTGTCATTTAGTATTTTGCTAGACCTTGCACAGGTAACATTGGATGGAACAGGGTGTTTGTGCCTTTTTGAGCTGTTGTGGGATGGAAGTAGTTGTTTCCCGGCCAATCCCCGTGGCGTCCCTATTTGGCTGTGCTTGGCATTGCAGAAACAGATATAGAGTCGTGAGGGTACGTGCATGACCCTGGCAAATAAACTGCAGAGAGGGGCAAAATATAATATGAAGCCGCTTTCAGGATGTTGCAATTTAGCTCAACACCACTGCAAACTCCACCCACCAGCCTCATTGTTATGAGTACTTGCACAATATCTCATGGTTATGCGTTATGTCATGAGATCCATAATTGTAATGCAAGAGAAACCCTTTAGGGTAAAATATTACTCCCTTTCCAGATGAATTATGTACAAAAGGTGATCAATCGGCCATTAGAGGCGTTGATTGGATTCACCGATCGACGCAGTTTTTGACGAATCCTGGCTTCTGCCTGTAATCTGTAACATGGTTTGATTGACACTGCCTAGATAGCTATCAATCTAACTACTGTATTTTTGGGGGTTGTAGTGCAGTGGTGTAAAGCTGTACAGCATTACTAATATTTTGCGAACGGCTCTTGGTAAAATAAAACAGTGATAGATCCAATCTGAATATCTCCAGACAGTGTTGATCAAAACTAAACCTTATTGTTGACACGGCTCAAATCGGGGTCTCATCGTATTGTAAACGTGTAACTGCTACCCCAAGTTTGCGTGACAATAAGCTATTTGACTCTAATTATTGTATTGCATCTCATCTCATGTTTTAGGTCGGTGAAATACAAAACGAATGGCTGCAGGAGTTATACAAGGTAAATTTGACTGATCTCTCCCACATGTAGACTGTTCACGTCATTCCATATGACTCTCATTTCATGTCTAACCTAACCTTTACTGAGCCATGGTCACCAAACAAAAAATGTCAATCGATTAATCTTGTCTCCTTTTACTTACAAAGTACTCAGTGGGAATCTGGGTTTGTTCAGTTGAGCTCAAAGCTGATTTACTTGCAGAAAGCCATGGTCACACTCTACATACATGACTGCTTCATGCACTGTGGAAAACAGATACTGTTGACCATTGATAAGAAATGAACGCATGGCCTGGTATGTAAACTAAGTAACCAAAAATTTCCACCTGACTGACACATTGTGGAAAATGATCCTCCTGTTACAAACAAATTCCTCTCTTTCCTCTCTCCTGACTCTTAAGTAATTTGTAGCATTTTACTCTCTGTGTAACAGACCATCCGCACCTACCAGCCACAGTTCATCGCCCTGCACTTTCAGGAGGTGGGAGGGAAAGACTACATGGTCAACATGGGCCACGCAGAAGAATTCTTTTGGTAGGGAAATGAGCCATGACTAACTCGTCTGTTTGTGTTTGTTTCGATCACAGAGAAGGGGTCGTCGTTGTCTTGCATCCAAATGGGCGGCTTCATCAAATGTTTTTCCATTCTCAGTCAATTAAACTTTCTCCTACTTGTTTGCTCAAAAGTGTAAATTACTCATGACAAAGTGAATAATTTTCCCAACCAACATTGCAAAACCTTTTAATGAAGCAATGCAGACTGGCCACATTTGTTCATAATTGCTCTGTTTCTTTCCAGGAGCATTGAGTCCTGTGAAGCTCTAAAAGATTTTGACAGGCGCTGCATTTACGTGGACAACCAGTTTCAAGCAGAAGAGAGTTTCACGGTGAGAAAGAAAGAAAAACGTACGGAAGCTGTGTGTGACAGTACAGTAGTTCTCAGGAAATTCCTCTAGATGGAGCCCTCATCCTCGGTAGAAAAATGAAGTGCAGGAGCTGTCGTGACGTGCAGTAAAAGTGAACCCTTGATTGTTTGCCGATATTATCAAGTGTGTATATGTCACATTTAATAAATAGGACATATGCATTCATATCATTGATTTTAATCATGTCAAGACCTCATCTTTAATTTTTGTATGATTACATGAGGAGTAGTCAAACGTTTTGGTCCAGTAATCCTTTACAGTGGAATACCCACCCCCCAAGATGCCCTTAAGATCCTTACTCCAATTGAACACTACAATGGGTACCCCTAAATGCTAGAGAGATGCAAGTATGAATCTTAAATGAAAACTTTAAGACACAGGCAACAGGTGAGCATCAAGCCGATCCATCAATCAAAATGATGCATTTTCTGTCTTGGGAGCTGTTTGTGCCCTAATTGTGTGTGTGTGTGTGTGTGTGTATCCAATCTGGAGCCGCATCAGCTCTTTATGCTTAGGTTTGTAAATGAAATCCCTTGAATTCCCATGTAATCACCATCATGCAGTCAGTCCTTTTCTGTTAAAATAGTCTCTGTGTAGGTGCATACACTGCAAGCCAGGTGTTCTTCACCTTTTTGACCTTGGGGTGAATGAGAGGAGTAACTCTGCACCGGAGGCGGGCTCGATCCGGTGTGGATAATATCTGCGACAGGGAGGCGACTCCTCTCATTCATTCTAAATGCAGTGTGCTTGTCATGTGCTGACAGTCTCAGGCGGAGTGCAAAAGTGGATTTTGACATGGGCAATGTGAGCATATCTGCAGTATGAAGTAGGCACTTGAAGATCACCCAAACCCAATTGTTTAATATTTGCAGAGGGAGAAGAAATGCTTGAGTCATATCACCATGGCCTTCATCATTTCAAACTGTCTGTCAATCAACCTGCAGTTGGTCGCAATGTGTTTTTCCAGGTTTATTTATTTAAGATCCTCGGTATGAACCACAGGGCAGCCTGGAACCCACAGACTCATTTGTTCAGCTGCTGACTTGACATGAATGCAGGTCTTTGCCCTACTTTTTATCTATTTAACAATTTGAAGAGAACATTGCTCAAACCCTTTGACTACACTCAATTGCAAGTCCCAGCCCTGACCCCCCCCCGCCCCCCCACACACACACACACACACACTTCACTGGAAAGTAGCAATGCCTTTCTTGAACTATTAACCGATACGCCTCCCTTTGCCCTGAAATCTGACAGCAGTTGCCACTGGCTTTGCTTGTTGGCTGAGGCACCAGGAGTCAAAGGGAGAAAGTCAATGGCCAGGTGTGCGGGTGACAGGACTGAGTCAATACATTTAAGTCCAGATTAAAACTATTGATCCGAGCCCATTCGTACACAATAAATAAAGTGTGGGGCCACGGTGGCAGCTGGGACTAAGTTTCCCCCTGCACTCCAGTGTTTGCACCCTCCACTCATTGCCCTGAGAGAGATCTTGCGTCGCCAGCTCTTCCATGCTGTGTAGCCTCATTCTCATTAAGTTCGTGCCACCTGTATTGATTTTCAATTTATTTCCCGTTGGGTGCAGATCATCAGTTACATGCCTGAGAGAGAGCGAGAGTTTGGGGTGTAGGGTGTGTATGTGGTGGTGGGGGGGTGGGGGTGGTTTTCAGGCTGCAAAAGTAAGTGGGCTCAGACTTGCAGGCATTTTCAGTACAAATGGTGTTTTGATTAAAAATAAAAAAAATCACTTGTAATTCAATATTTTTTATTAAACTGTGCACATACCTGATGGATGAAGATAGGTGCTTGATTGTATAGGGAGCAAAATGCATGCAGTTTCTTGCACTATTAGAATTCAACTAGGCCAAATTTAGAACTTATTGCGCAACACGATTAATGTAATGACATGCGTCGGCTTTAACTATTGGCAAAAATGGTTGATGCAAATGTTCTTGGTATATAGCTTTTTTAACAACTGTTTTTCTGTCCATGCTCCGGTCATGAGTTTGGACAAGTTGCTCCCGAATTGCTGTTCACTGACGCAAAGCACACAGACGCCTCTGTTTTGTTAAATGAGAATTACTTTGGCAAAGAAGAGTGATGATGTCTTTTGGGAGCTAGGGGGGTCTTGCACAGTGGTCCGTCACGCCCTTCACGCAATGGCTGATTTTTCTTTTGCCGCCAGTCCCTCCGAGCCGTGTTGGCAGACAGCAGAAAGCCCCCTTCTTAATACCTTTTAGATTGTTTTAATCTTCTGTCTTTATTGATCTCGCGGGACATGATTAATCAGATCAGTGGAGCAGGCAGTTAGTACATTAAAAATTGTCGGACCATATTTGGGGATGATTGGGTGCTGAAGTGGACTTCCAGGGGGGGGGGGGCTGGTCTAAGTCTCCTGAATTAAGTTGTAGGTGTATTTGGCAGCGTAACAAACAATCTTACAGTATCAGTCATTGTGCAAGCCTCGCACAATGGCGAAACAAACATCTCAGTTCATCTGCTCAGCTGTCGGCTTGGGATGATTTCTGCTGTTTTGGTCACCACATTCCAGTGACTTTTTGCCTTTTGTTTATGGGTCAATGCTTTAGCAGTTTGTAAGGTTCGAGCATTGCTGAATTGAAAGAATATGTGCTGCTCAGGTTTATGTTTGCCTTCATGAAATGTGTACAGCCTGCCACCTTTCAATCATATGCCAATGATCACCTCAGTCACCTGTCACTTCATGAGGTAAGCAAATGCACAAACCAAAACCGGACCAACATCACAGATGTGTACTCTGTTTGGTGTAATTTAACTGCAGTATGCATGTATTCATATAACTATGAACGATATACTTTATTTTGCAGAAAACGACAAATAGCGAACACTACAGTATATGACGATGATGATTCAGAGTAATTTATAGTTAAGTTGAGATTATGTTACATTGGTATCACATATTGCAAATTCAAGTAGCACACAACACATGCATTCAAGAACAGAATTTCTATTAAAAACACGAATATGGTGCATCAAGATGAGGATGTGTTCTAATGGTAGACTGGGACCAGTGTCAAACTTTACACTTGAATCCTTTGTTGCAACTGATGTAAGTCCTTTCATTGCATTAATGGAATAGTTATTGTCAATGTTTAACGAAATATGCGCAGTTACATCCCAGTGCCTGCTCCTCTGAAATGATTTGCATCTGGAAAAACTGCATTTGCATGCTAAGAATGTTTACACTGTCTGTTCTGGTGCCACTGTGCTGCATTTTTTTAAAGTCAATTTATATTACAGTATGTCTGACGGATAAATTTATTGCTGATTTTCAGTCATTATAACTCCACTCTTTCTTGTGTTGTTCTTTTGCATGTAGGCGTTGGGCAGCATGTATTTCATCCACAAGTCATTGAAGAACATCCGGCAGTATGACTTCAGTGGTAAAAACAATCTTGATTGTGACTTAGCCAAATTCTTTAGCAGGAAAAAGTGCATTTTAAGATTAACCACAAATAGCTAGAGACCAACTCCCTTCCCCCCACCCCATTGCACATTTGCAAAGTGCCGGAATTTTGAAGGAGTCATTTTCCACCTGCATATTCCAGTCACGTTAGGCATGAAAAAGCTCCTCAAAAAAGCTTATGGAAGAACCATAAACATCATGGAGCTGCCACTAGCTGTTTGGCCCAAACAGATAGTCGCAGTCTAATGGCTCCTTTATAGATCCCCCTCATCACGTATGCCGTACTGATGAGGTTAACACCAGTTTATTGATTACTGTTTGCATGTTTCCTCACTCTTTTTATATGACAGCCGCCTGTCCCTCCCTCTTGGTCTTTGCCTCTCACAGTTAAGGACTTTAAAGCGGTGCCGGGACTGGACAAGTATGTGGGCTCGCTGGATGGGGTCACCACCATGGAAAAAGAAAAATTCCCAAAGACTTTCTGGCCTGATGTGAGTGTTTGTGTGTATTTTTTAGGCTGGGAGTAATGTCTGTCCCAATGGGAGATGTTTGGATAAATGAGTCTACTAGGGAAGAAGGGGGTGTCTGGCTGCTCTGACAGGGAGATGAGATAAATTATGTGAAAGGATCAATAATTATGTGTTTGGCTGCTGTTTACGGACTCTTGCTAATTTGTCACTCTTGCAGTTCAAGTGGTCCAGAAAGGGCTTCTTGAGAACCCGCTGGATTATCCATGACCGGTATGTACATCGGACTAATCCCTGCTCATCCGATTCATGCAAATTCTGCATAATCTTGCCGGCCACATCATCTTAAATCCAAGAGATCATCACAATCAATTTTGATTGACAATGTCAGAGAGCTATCCATTTAGCAATATATGTATTATTGTGTCACTGCACCAGACTGAACGTGTCACTTATATTACCTTGTAGCTACTATACCTCACTGGAAAATTTAGTTAAATTACCAGAGCTGCCAACTGTTCCGGATTGTTCGTATTTTGTCGCGCAAATCTCTGAACGTGACGTCATTATGGCCAGAACATGTAGTCTTCCAGATATTTTAAAAACAAAAATCATGGGTCACACTCCCCCAAAAGTTTGAAAAGGAGCAAAAATGCTTGGTAGATAATTGCGATTTGTATTTGACAAAATGCCGCTTTGGCCGGTGGCTGCGGTGACATAATGCGTCTCTGCAGAAGCAAGTTTAGCTAAAGGCTAATGACTTGACTTTGAACTGATATCTGCTAGTTTTTAGCGAATCCAAAGTTAGCCAAACGCTAATGACTTGACTCAGCCTCGATTGCTTGGAGCATCGACAAGAAACAAGGGCAGCCGCACAAAGTGAAGCTTCACCGGCAGGTGATTATGCGCAGACAATAATTGTGTGCAACTGAAGAAGAATTCTGACAACTTTATCCATCATAGAATAACAAACACCAACACAGTGTTATTATGCTGTCAGTTTCATAATAACCGGTATATTTGTTGGAATATGCCAAACAACTGTGGCTCTGTAAAGCGGAGCTAATGGTGACTGACATTCTTAATGATTGATTTTTATTTTGGTCTTTCAAAATAATGAATGCAATGAGTTGATTTCGCCCATGATTACAATACAATACAATACATGCTGATTTATATAGCGCTTTCACAACAGCGACAGCTGTAACAAAGCGCTTAACAAAACAGTTAACATAAAGTAAAATAATAAAAACACATAACATAAAACACAGACAGTCGTGCAGTCCTAACCACTTTTCTGTCACACGCTTTGTTGTTTGAAGCAGTTTGAGATGAAAGAGGAGAGAATCAAAGTGTCCTTTAACCAGTGGATCAGAGACGTCATGCTCAAAATGTGCACACGTCAGCTACACGCTAAGTTTCAAAGTCAACAAGAAGCTGTAGCATCCATTGACGAAAAAAGAGATTGATTCACTTCTCCTGTCCCATGGAAATCCATTTCAATTCCAAGCGGCGACTCTCGGTTCCAAATACGCATCGGCGCTCTGCGCCAACGCTCCTCTCCTCATCCTCAACTTCAGCAGCCATCCATCCAGCCGCACCAATGCCGACTGTCCAACAACGCCGACATATCCACTGAACAAAACGGGGTTTTGAAAAATGCTGCCCATTACAGGCGCAAAAAACACAAGCGCCCCAGGTCTGTCCAGCACCGACAGTCAATGGCGCCGACATTCCTCCCAATCAAAATCTGCTTGTACAGGCGTGCTGCCGAGAAGGCACAACCACCAAGCACAGATACTTCTCCTTTGACGAATTTCGTGGCCAAAAAACGCTGAAAACAGTCCATATCAGGTCCACACGATGAAACAACAAACAACATGTGACAAAACAAAAGACAAAAACACTAAAAAAGAACAAAAAAGCAATGCTCTTGAAGAGCCTACTCGGGCGCCATCTTCTTGTAGATTCGAGGGTTGATGCTTGCTGTTGTCATGTTCAAATAGTATAGTATATAGTGTCATGCACTATATTTAGCACAGATCTGATCAAGTGGATCGAAATCCATCTATATTTTGCATTTTTATGCACATTTCCTGATTGACCGAATGTCATAATCTGCGCAATATATTAATGATGTCATCGATCGGATCTGTGACATAAGACATAACTTTTTTTTTTTTCACATTCACCAATATCACATTAGATTGGCTGGCTGGCTGCCAAAGGTTAGACGTGGTCTGATGAGGCATAAGTTTAGATCGACTTTCAGCTGTCAATTTGTACCGTGCCAGGCGGATGTCAAAGGACATGTACTTTGGAACTGCCAGTAGATTGCAGATCGGTCAGCCAAATTCCCAAACAGGCACAGTGAGGCCTGAGCTACGACAATCAGGATACGCCGGTATTTCCACATGCACCAAAATTAGTCTTCAATTCATCTGTCTTGCATGTTTTGGAATGTGAGAGGAACCTGGAAAAACTCTGGCAAAAACATGTAACATCACATGTAAAAGAAACACCACAAGGAAAGGTCGGAGCCAACATTCAAATCCAGAATATTTGCCCGAGAGGCATAAATGCTATCCACATACTTCACCTAACATAGAAGTAATATCTCTTTCCGCCACCATTTGCTGTTTTCCTTCCAAATGACTTGTTGCGCATGTGTGAGTTTTTGTTTTTGTTGTCTTCTCAGAGGACTGGACCTAGTCAACATCCACCTGTTTCACGATGCCTCCAACCTCATTGCCTGCAACGCCAGTCCTTCTATTTACTCTGCCAATCGCAAAAATGCACTCAGACACGTCATCAACAGGTTCGAGTTGCCGCTCCATCATAACACATTTCTGACTAACAGCCAACAGTGCACACTTCCTGGTCAAGTTTAATTAAGAGGATTACCACATAAAACAGTCCTTCAACTAAACTTGGACAAGTGACGCTAATGTATTTTTGCTTTGAATGTAAGTGCCAATGCTTAATTTCTGTACCTAGAGCAGTGGTTCTTAACCTTCTTAGCGGTATCGAATCCAACCAATTAATATGCACATTCAGCAACCCCTTTTACGAGTGAAAAATAAATAAATATACGGTATATGCCTCGCCCTTTTTTATTTATTTAATTTTTTTAAACAAATTCAAGATATACCAAAAAATGCATTTATTAAAAACTGAAAAAGATAACTAAAATTACATGGCATAAATATATATATATATTTAATTGTATGACATGCAATCACGACAGTCACACTGTGACTACAAAGCGAACAAAATTTCCCACAGCACTGATTGGACAAGCAATGTAATGCGATTATCTGCAGCCAGTGATGGCCAAGCGGGCGTGTCATAACTAATTGACGGGTGTGTCTAAACCTCCATGGCAAAGGCTCCGTCGAACCCCTGAGACCGATTCGCCGAACCCCGAGGGTTCGATTGAACCCAGGTTTAGAACCACTGACCTACAGTGTATATTCTTTGTCCTCTATCCTCTCACTAATGATAGTTCAAAGTTTTGTGTGACTTTTGTGAGACCCCAGACAACAAGCTCAAAGATTTGCATCTTCAAATTTTTTTCCCCCAGGATATCAGACAACTGCCACACGCCGATGCCTTTCTTCCTGTTTGGAGACTTTAACTTCCGCTTAGACACTCAGAGTCTAGTCCAGGTATGCTCCCAACGATGCTGCTGTCTTTGTATCTCTCTATTGCCATCACTATTTGACCAACACCTTTGTGTTTGCATATGAGCAGCATCTGTCTACCTCAGCTGAAGTCCAGACCATAAAGAAGGACAGCAGCAATGAAGTGGAGAAAATCATTTGTGAGGAGAAAGCTGATCGCCAGGTGGTTAAAAAGCCTTCCCTGACAATTATTTTCGCCATATAGCTCATGTTGTTTTCTCATTGGCAGGTACTTCTGCTGATTGAGGACAAGCTCTTTGCCTACCTGTATCAGGCGGTGTTCAGAGAAAACAACGGCAAAGCGGTGAGCTCATCATCCAGACTTGTGTGTTGCTCCTTAGATCTGTCACAGGCCAGCTCAAAGCCTGTGGCAAAAGTTAAGAGGACGCAGACAATAACAGGCCAATTTTTAAAAATAGTAATACCAAGTAACTTTGTGTGTATGAATAATTGCTTTATAGATAGGATTTAGCACATTTAACAAATCAACGTTGAAGAACGTCAGTGCATGTGGCCCTCGGAAGAAAAAGTTTGGATGTTTATTGACAAACCCCTCTTCGTTACAGCTGCTAAAATATGACAAAGAAGTCGCAGCCTTCCACGACGTTGTTCGAGAAGAAGAAATCCAATTTCCACCCAGGTGAGATTTGTATTTTACTGCAAGTGTCTTACCTCTCTAGTTGTTTGAACAGACCCAAGTGTTTGATGCGGCTGCCTATGTCTCATTCTCCCAGTTACCCCTACAGTGAAGAATTCACTAAACCAACGCAGTACATGAACACTCGCTGTCCTGCATGGTGTGATCGTATTCTGATGTCACACACTGCTCAACAACTTATCCACAGTGTAAGTCACCACCTGCTGCTTCATATGGTTTTAGTTCTATTTATTTATTTATTTATTTTTAGTATTAGTTTTAGTTTTATAAAATATGGCATATTTGTTGATGCAAGATATATATTTTTAAAAAAGGTAATGTATTATATATTTCATGAAAGTGACCTTCAAAATCTTTAACAACTGCTCAACCTTCCTTCTTCTGTAATGTCATACAATAATAGGACAGCCCACTAAAGTGAGTTTTATTCCACTTATCGATGCAGATGATTATTTTTCAACTAAAGCAAACACCTGACCTGGACTACAGTCAACTGAAGCTCAGTTTACCCCTGGTTTGAATGACCCATTGGCAGTATTAATGACGCTTACCTTCTCTTCCCAGGGCACCGATGGCGAGAGGAGTGTTATTTATGACACAGTGGGCCCTAATGTTTGTATGGGCGATCATAAGGTAACATTTGATTGAAACACGGAAGCTGTAGCCACCAACCAGACTGGCATTTGGATGTGATAACGTGTCATTGTGTCTCTTCAACAGCCTGTTTTCTTATTCTTCGCACTGAAGACAAACGGGCATTGACTTGGGGATCTTCTCAATGGTAAACCAGTGAGTGTGTGTCCATATTGTCGTGGTTGTGGCATGCGTAGAGGACGGGGAGGGGAGCGCTCGGCGTAAGAGTAGCAATCTTGTTGGATATCCCCAGAGAGGCATTAGCTAGACGGAGCCCACAGTGTTGCCGTATGAACTAAGATGAAGTACCAGCGGGACAGCAGCTCTCCTTTGTGTCCATGTGCCATCAGCACCTTTCACTGATGTCTTTTACATCCTCTCCGCTGTCAATCTGGATCCACAACACCGAGTGCGCTGATAGGTCGGTCCACATTTCTCTCTGGATGGCCAACTCCGGAGAAATACATTGCAGCCGACAGAATATTGGCTTTTTTTTTTTGGTTTTGGTTTTTTTTACATTAACCCTATTAAGGACAAAACACTGTTTGAAATTTGTTTGGTTGGTCAGGACAAACCAGGACAAGTGCTTGAATATGCGGCTTCATAAAACGATTTAAGTCCTTTTAGAAAGTCAAGTAAAGCAGAGTACGTACCTTACAGTTCGGACTACTGAGCACACTGGCTTATAAATCACACGCACCAAGATTACAATACGAGAAGATAGATAGATAAACAAAGACATGGATGGGAATCACTGCTAACTACAATTGAAATGTGAGGAGTTGGAAAGAAGCTCTCCATCCATCCATGTTCTCATCCGCTTATCCTCACGAGGGTCGCGGTCGAGGTACATCCACCCTGAACTGGTCGCCAGTCAATGGCAGAGCACACATAAACAACCATTCACGCTCACACTCACACCTCAGGACAATTTAGAGTGTTTCATTTGCTAGCCAAGCATGTTTTTTGGAATTTGAGAGGAAGGGAAAAAGCTCTCATAACATAAATTAAAATTAGTTTGCTGTCTGCTGCCAGGTCAGAATTGCAAATGAGAGAATCTGTTCTCAATGGACTTGCCTGCACATAAAAAGGTATAAATAAATAAAAAGAAACTTAGCTTCTCCCCCCCCCCCCCCCAACTCATTCCTCCCTCTCACATGCCAGTCGAGATATTACAACACAAAGTGAAAAATAAGAACATGCCCATTCTGTGTTCATTAATATTTTTTTAGTGTAACTTCTCATGGACAATCTTTTTTTCTGCATTTATTTGTGTCTATAAAGGTGCAACAACATTCTCGGAAAATTGAAGGAATGAAAGAAAGAACTTGACCCAAGGTCAAGTGAATGCTTATCGATCCTGATCTTTCAAGTTCAAGACCTTCACATAACCTTTTTTTTTTCTCATAAGTGGTTCTCAACAGACGCTTGGACTTCATCACTGAATCTGTCAACATACCGTATATTCTTATTCAGTCAGACAACTTTGTTACCGTGTGTTCAGAACCGTAGAAGGTTTCAGTTTTAACGTGATTTGGTTTCAACTGTAATTGTGCATTTGTTTTGGATTTTTATACTTTTAGCTATTTACTGATGTGTTGTTTTTATTCTCTTTTCATTTCACAAAAATAATTTCAGACAGCTGTGATATGTACTGTATGTTTTTTTTTGGGAGGGGCAGAGTTGGATAACGGAGGGAGACACTATATATAATTCACTGAAAGGCATGCAGCACTTGTTATTTATCAAATTTTGCTGTTTCAAATGTGAAAAAAGCTTCCAGATGCTCAAATTTGTCAAACAGGTGTTGAAACATGGAACTGCGTTTTCCTTTCATTTCTTCCTCTGCCATTGCAAAACTATTGCATTTGCTTGAACGTAAGTACGGGGTCTTCAATCCTGTTCCTGGAGGGCCGCTGCCCAGCCATTTTTTCCATCTCTCCCTGCTGCAACACACCTGGTTCAAATGATCAGATAATCAGCAGCTGCTGGAGAACGATCCTGCACATTTGAATCAAGTTTGTTGCAGCAGGGAGTGGTGGGAAACAGGAAGGACGACGGCCCTCATGGAACAGGAGTGAAGACCCCTGACTCAACAGGACATCTTTGAATATGATCAAGAAAAACAGTCATGGTAACTACATATTAATGTATATGTGCGAATTTGTTTTTATCCATCTGAAAATGGTCCCTAAAATGACATGAAGTGATGGCATTTCGGTATGAGCATGGGGAGTGATGGTGGTGTTGGCAATGAACCCTGCATACTAAGTGCTTTATTAGGTACAACACTTAGCAAATTGCTCTCTTTAATTCATCCTTTTAAGCTGTCCTTGAAATGTTTCATGTCTGTGCTAAGAGTCGACATAGCCGTATCCCAAGTAAGGTATTGCATCTTGCAAAGAAGCAACCTTAAGAATTTAACCACTGTTCCTATTAAAATATCAACGTTATCATTCGGAGGTTTGTTTGTTTGTTTGTTTGCAACGGCCTTCACCCTGGGCGGGTTGAACCGGCTTCTTCCTTGGCGCACGCGACATCCCTGATCATGGCGGCCCAAGCGCGGCGATCCTGTGCCAGGTCAACCGACAGCTTCAGCCAGTCCTGGTTCCACCGTCTCAGACCCACCACCAAGGGGCCGGAAAGATACGTGAGGTCTTCTTTCATCGTGGTGGCCCAGGTCTTGACTTGTCCACCACGCCGCTTGCGCCAGGCTGGCAAAGGAGCAGGAAGGAGAACATCCCTGATCAACTCGCCCTCCTGGTGGCGTGCCGCATGCCCAAACGGAGTCGGCGTTGCAGGAGACACCCTGGTAAGGGGCTATGGTGTAGGCAGCAACGAAGGTCAGCAGTGGGGACCCGGTCCGATCGGCGGCGGCGGAGAATACGGCGGACGCAATCGTTATCAAAGACTTTCAGCTTGCGCTGGTCAGCCACTCATAGGCCAGGTCTCACAGCCATAAAGCAGGATGGGCCGTACGATCGCCTGGTAGACACGCCCCTTTGTCACTGCCGAGATCTCGCGCCGACCCCACAGATGGCGGCGTAGGCGCACGAAGGCGGATCTGGCGGCCCCAATGCGATGCACGACTTCTTCTCCTTGCCCCGACGGAACCACAGAGCAGCTGAGATATGTGAAGGAATCAACGTTTTCCAGGGTCACGCCCTCCAGTGACAGCGACCGTTGGTCAGCTGGGTTGGTGAGGGAGGACATGATCTTGGTCTTCGAGGCGTTGATGCGCATTCCAACGGTCAGGGCCGTTCGATGGATTTTCATCAGCGCGTTTTCAACTTCCTCGAACGCGTTTCCAAGTCCCCCCCCCCCCCGCCCAAGATGGCCCCCGAGTAGGCAGCCTTCGGCAAGTGCTCTTCAAGAGCCTTGCTTTTTTGTTCTTTTTTGCTGTTTTTGTCTTTTGTTTTGTCACATGTTGTTTCATCGTGTGGACCTGATATGGACTGTTTTCAGCGTTTTTTGGCCACGACATTCGTCAAAGGAGAAGTATCTGTGCTTGGTGGTTGCGCCTTCTCGGCAGCACGCCTGTACCAGCACAGATTTTGATTGGGAGGAATGTCGGCGCCATTGACTGTCGGTGCTGGACAGACCTGGGGCGCTTGTGTTTTTTGCGCCAGTAATGGGCAGCATTTTTCACAACCCCGATTTGTTCAGTGGCTATGTCAGCGCTGTTGGACAGTTGGCGTTGGTGCGGCTGGATGGATGGCTGCTGAAGTTGAGGATGAGGAGAGGAGCGTTGGCGCAGAGCGCCGATGCGTATTTGGAACCGAGAGTCGCCGCTTGGAATTGAAATGGATTTCCATGGGACAGGAGAAGTGAACCAATCTCTTTTTTCGTCAATGGATGCTACAGCTTCTTGTTGACTTTGAAACTTGGCGTGTAGCCGACGTGTGCACATTTTGAGCATGATGTCTCTGATCCACTGGTTAAAGGACTCTTTGATTCTCTCCTCTTTCATCTCAAACTGCTTCAAACAACAAAGCGTGTGATGGAAAAGTGGTTAGAACTGCACGACTGTCCGTGTTTTATGTTATGTGTTGTGTTTATTATTTTACTTTATGTTAACTGTTTTGTAAAGCGCTTTGTTACAGCTGCCACTGTTGTGAAAGCGCTATATAAATCAGCATGTATTGTATTGTATAGAGCGATGTCATCTGCGTATGCCAGGTCCGACACTGCGACATCTCGGCCGACCCTCACACCCTCAAAGCCATGGAGAGCAGTGTTGAGGATGTGATCGATGGCATAGTTGAATAAGGTTGGCGAGAGCGCGCAGCCTTGTCAGACACCCGACCGCACCTCAAAGGTTTCTGATTCGCTGCCGTAGGCCCGCACTCGGACTTGGGTTGACCAGTAGTACCCCTGGATGAGCCGAAGCAGTTTCACAGGGATCCCGTCAGCCTTCATGATCATCCACAACACACCCCGGTCAACTGAATCAAATGCTGCGGCAAAGTCGATGAAGCACACGACTGTTGGTTGTTGGTAGGCCCATCGTTGCTCCAAGGTGCGACGCAGGCTAAAGATCTGGTCTACACATCCCCTTTCGGGGCGAAAGCCACCTTGAGTTGGGCGAGTCCGGTGGTCACGGGGCATCTGGAAGCGTTTCAGCAGAAGGACGACGAATGCTTTTGCAGCCACATCGAGAAGGCTAATGCCTCTGTAGTTGGCGCACAGCTTCTTGTCTCCCTTCTTGAAAAGGGGTATTAACACTGCTTCGCTCCAGTCATCCGGGATGGTCTCGGACGTCCATATGGCGTTGTAGACGCGATGAAGCCACGCTGCGAAGACGTCATTGTCGCTTTTGTAAACTTCCCCCGGGATGCCGTCTTCACCTGGGACTTTATTATTCCTGAGCTGAAGCAGGACGCCTCGAATTTCATCTACCGTAGGTGGGTCCGAGCTGCAGTCGTACTCATCAATTGCAGGAAGCACAGACGCCAACACTGGTGGTGGATGATTGAGTAGGACTTCAAAGTGTTCGCGCCAACGTTGCAGCCGTTCCTCTCGGGAGGTTATCACAGAACCGTTCACTGTGCAGATTGTTTCGCTGACTCCAGCGGATTTCCAGCTCGCCTTCTTTACCAACTGATAAAGCTTGCGGGTATCTCCCACAGCGGCGGCCCTCTCAGTTTCTTCGGCAAAGTCGCACCGATAGGCATTTCGATCTGCCCGAATCGCCCGAGTGGCAAGTCGCCGTAGTTCGCGGAAGTTGGCTGCTCCTGTTACTCGCGCAAGCCTGGATCGTTCACGGTTCTGGCGTTTGGTGGAGAAGAGGTGTGCGCGTGCAGCTGCAATGATGGTTGATTTGTGTTCCCGCCACTCCTGCTCTGGCTCATTGGAAGCCGGTTGTAGTTGAGCAAAGCGGTTTTGGACTTCCACTTGAAAATTCTTCCCTCCATCCAGCTTCAGTTTCGCGACATCAATCCGGGTGGTGTGTTTTGAAGGGCGATTAACTTTAAGTCTGATGCGAAGGGTAGCACGCACAAGCACGTGGTCGGAGCCGCTCTTGCCTCCCGTGTCTGCTCCACGGTACGCCCGTGCGTCGAGGACTGAACTCGCCCAACGTGACCGAACCAGTATGTAGTCAATCTGGTTAGTCGTCCGGCCATCGTTCGAGTACCAGGTGACTAGCTGATGTTGGGGGTGTTGGAAGCGTGTATTCATCACGACTAGGCGATTTAAGGCGGCGAAGTTAACGAGCCGTTCGCCATTGTCGCAGCGTCTTCCCAGAGCAAAACGCCCCAGCACTCATTGCGTGGTGTCAGTCGCCGGTCTGGTGCGCGCATTCCAGTCTCCTGCGACCACCAAGATGTCATTGGAGGGGATGCCATCGACAGTCGTCTGGAGCTTATGATAGATCTGCTCCTTGTCCACGTCATCAGCGTTCAGTGTGGGCGCGTATACCGCCACGACAGAGATGTTGGCAATGGCACCCCTCAAGCGCACCCTGGCAAGGCGGGGGGAGATGGGTTCCCACCCCAGCAGTGCAGCCTGTGCCTCGGGAGCAAGGGCGATTGCAACGCCGTGCCGACCGCTGTTGTCCGTCACTCCACTATGGTAGAGGTTGTCGACCACATTGACACCAGGGACCTTCAGCTCTCGCTGCCCGGCATCAGGGAGGCGTACTTCAGAGAGGCATATGCCACACTGACGCCATAGTTGTGAAGTGACCTCGTGGTGAGGGCTTGGGTCCCTTCGTCGCGGAGAGTCCGGACGTTCCAGCAAGCAATTTTGAGGCGCTCACGGCGTCGGAGGAGGTGATGGTGGAGGGGGTAGTGGTGCCCGACTTGCACATTTATCACTCGCCCCGTCGAGCTGAGGGCAGGCGCGTCGGTTCCCGCGGACGCCGTAGCTCGAGTCGTAATTGCAGTCTGTCGTGAAGTCATGAAGTTTCGTGGGAATTTATCGAGAAGCCGGGTCCCCAGCCCTGCTTCTACCAGAGCCTTCTGTTGGCCGGGTAGCTTACCCGTTCACCCCCCCCCCCACCACGATGAGGTCGAAGGTTGGAATTTAAGGGGGGGGGGGGTGCATCGGAGGTTGCACTGTACTTTAATGAAAAGGTGAAGTGCACTCCGTGACACCCTTTTGAAACCAGTTCTCAGGGTTGAGCAAGGGGAGTGCAATGAAAGGTTAACCACAAGTAATGTAGCAGTAGTAGAAGGATGCAGCCCCTGAATGGGGACACAGCTAGTGGGCACCTTCCTTGTTTTGTTGCCAAATACATCCTGATCTGCACCTCACTTGGATGTTCCACATGGCTTCACAAAAATTCACTCACGTCATACACCGTCGTCATACATTGCCCAATGTAATGCATGCAAATGAAGACCAATCATTTTGAGCCACTCATAACGCATTCATTCATCTTCCGAGCCGCTTGATCCTCATTAGGGTCGCGGGAGGTGCTGGAGCCTATCCCAGCTGTCTTCGGGCAGTAGGCGGGGGACACCCTGAATCGGTTGCCAGCCAATCGCAGGGCACGCAGAAACGAACAACCATTCGCACTCATACTCACACCTAGGGACAATTTAGAGTGTTCAATCAGCCTGCCATGCATGTTTTTGGAATGTGGGAGGAAACCGGAGCACCCGGAGAAAACCCACGCAGGCCCGGGGAGAACATGCAAACTCCACACAGGTAGGCCGGAGCTGGAATCGAACCCGGTACCTCTGCACTGTGAAGCCGACATGCTAACCACTGGTCTACCGGGCCGCCCCACTCATAACTGCAGCACTAATTAGGAAGTGTATTGAGTTGGGACTGAGTGGTAGAAGTTAAGAAATGTCCCCTATATCCTGGTTTAACACAGCTACATACAACACGACTCCATAGCAGAGCAGCGGAAAGAAGATGCCTTCTAATAAGGAGGGAGCTCAACCTGCCAGAACACCTGTGGTGGGCGACACTCATTCGGATACTTTTTTTTTCCTGAGTTGATGTTAGATGTCATAATCTTGGTACAGTATCATAATTATGAGGATCTGCGTTTGTGTTGAAGCTATCGCTAACTGAATTTGTTGCCCTAAGTTTATTTTGTTGATTAAACCTCCCAACTTCACTCACGCTAACCTATACAGAGTCCTGTGGATAGTCTTTAAAAAAAAATGTGAAGCCCTTCGGCAAAGTGAACAAGTGGTAGCACGTCTGCCTCACAGTTCTGAGCTTTTGCAATTGAATCATGGCTGCTCTCGGTCCTCCATGCCCCCGCATTTAAAGACATTCATATTAAACAATTATCAAAGACAAATGAATAAATATGTTTTATTGGTCTGGAATTACTAAATACTGTACTTTAACATGATGGTACCTGACTTACATTAGTACTGTAATTACAATTTTTAACAGGCAAATAACAATCAGTATACATTTTTTGAGTAACCCTCTCCAACCCACTGTCCACATTCTGACAATAATGAACCTAACCGCCTCCTGAAAATGCTGCATCCTTGTGCAAAAGCACAAAAAAAACCCTTCAACACTCAAATCATTCATAGGACAATCATCATTCATGGGATTTAAAATGTACCGGTATGTTCTCCAGAATTTTCTCCTACATTCAGCATTGTGAGCTATGTGGAATCACTGAGACGATTTGGTCAATGAGCTGGTGAGCTTGTATTGATTTCTTGAAATTCGACCGTGCCCCGGACCTGAGCAACAGCACGCTCGCTTAATTTAACTGTCACCTGCCAGGACAATACGATTTGTGTTTAGTCATAAAAAATATATTTTAAAAAGTGTGACAAATGACACAATTTATACCCACGATACACTCATTCAAAAGTATGGCAAAACTTTTAGCCACACATCCATTTTTGAAAAAACTTGTCTCTCTACGGTTGTGAAGGAGCTGGAGCCTATTCCAGTTGACTTTGAGTGAGACACTTTGACATTCATGGCTACGGACAATTTGTAGTTTTCGATGCATGTTTTCGGAATGTGGTGAGGAAGCCAGGTCGCACACAGAAAAACCACACGAGCATGAGAAGGGATCAGGAGGGCCTGTGTCAAAATCTGAATGCAGAACCTTTCAACTTTGTGGCAAAATTACTCACCAATACAAGACCGTGCTGCCCAGTTGTGTTTGATTCACCTGAAGTATTAAAAAATGGAATTACATTAGGTATTTCTCGTTCTGTCATTTTTATTTACAAATATCGGCCTTTTTTTAAATATATGGTCTACGTTACCCAAAACATTTGGTACAACTGCAAAACAATATTTCTATCATAAGTCTGCCTTTTCAAATATAACAGTGCTTACTTTCCATCCGAAGGTATTAATCGCATCAATATTATTGCGATTGTACCACTGTGTCATACTAAAAGGTTTCACTCCTAACTCTGAGGTTAAAACCTCTAAGCATGACACAGTGCAGTTCAAAAGAAATACCCACTTGAAGCTACAAGCACATTAATACAATACGTATCTCATAAACTTGTGGCATGAGAGATTGTTGCAAAGGCAGAATTTCATGAGTCATGGCTCTTGTTACATCCTCCCTAACCATTTTGAAAAACAACCATAATACATTGGAAGGTTGGTTTCTTGAGAAATGTTTCCTGTTCTGCTGTCATCGAGCAAATGCAGCAGAAAACATTTTTGTTGTTGTTGTTAATACCCAGTATACATCTTCTTGCATTGTTTTGGGGCATGGATGTCTTCAGAGGACCTCAGTGTCCGTGCCGAAGCTTGCTAGATGCTACTCAGTTATTATGCCCCAGGAAATTAATTTGTCAACATTGGGACGGAAACTTTTCAAGTTTGAGGACTCCTCTATCAAAAGCAGATCCTCCTTCTACATGACTGCCAATAGTTTTGCCGGCGGTCTGTCATTGAAATTTTACGTCGACCGGTGGACGCCCAGGGCCACCGCCCCATGAAGCCATCCCTGCCCCGTTCCCCTCCTCGATGCATGCTCCATGCACACGTGTACGTATACGAGTATGCATCATACGTGGTGAGGCCCAAGACGCAGGACCGAGAAAGCTCTGCGATGCTTGCGCAGCAGCAAGCGGATCTTGTCATCATCAGAGTCCGGGTCCAGGGGCTTGTTGTACTCCTCGTCCTCCACCTCATTGTCCGAGGACTCGCCGGCCTGCCCAGCGTTGGTCTGCGTGGAGCTTGGCTCCGACGCGCTTTTCTTCCTCCACTTGGTGCGGCGGTTTTGGAACCAAACCTCCAGAGAAAAGGGCCCGCATAAGTCGGAACAGTTTTGTCATCGGTGTCATACTTTCTCGATCACGGCCCATATTTACACACTTGCAAAACCACACCCAGCACAGCCCGTCTAGTTTATTTGGGTGATTACTGTAATCACTAATTTGAATAAACGTTTACAGATCGAAAGCAAATGAATCAGCATCAGATAAAAAGTTCACCTTGACTTGAGATTCAGTCATGCCGAGAGAATAAGCCAGTCTGGCCCGCTCCGGCCCGGCCAAATACTTGGTCTGCTCAAAGGTCTTCTCCAGAGCAAAGATCTGATGCCCACTGAAGGTCGGCCTGGTGTGCTTCTTCCGACCCGACATTTCCCCCAGGGGACCGCCTGAAAACACCCAAAACTCGACCTATCACCATTCATGTTCCCGCCATACAAAGGAAAAAGACAAGTGTTTCATTTAATTCAAATCACCAGTAAGTCAGTTGAAGGCAAATTGTATTGCCCCCCGCCCCCCCCCCCCAAAAAAAAACCCTAAACATAAAAATCAACATCTGCTTTACTTCAGGAAGATTGTCCCACATTTACTTGGCGCATCCCCATACACCGCACTGCTAATAATAGCTCTGGTCAACCAATATTTGTGTATTTTTATATCGGAGATGCAATTGAAAAAAAATATTTGGTGCAGATTCCGAATCTGCCGTTTATTTTTTATCAAACACAACAGGTTCACAGGTCAGTGTGACCTGCTCTGATGTTTCATCATCAAAAAATATCATGTCACGACAAGATTTAATCTTAACAGCAAAAAAAAAGCAAGTAGACGAAGTTTAATTCTTTTTTTTTCTTCCTTCAATTTTCGAAATGGGTCAATTTGATCTGCAACATAACAGGAGGGATGATAATAATAATGTGTAATTATGAATTAAAGTGTTAGGTTCAGTAACGGGTGGATTTTTTTCTGAAACGTGATAGCTATAAATTACAACACATGGTAAAATCTGTATTGCGCAAGCTTTTCAAGGTCAAACAAAAAATGTGAAAATATCTACAAAATCTTACGAGCTCGGAAAAAAAACCCCTTTTAAAATCAGCATCTAAAATGCATTTAAGGTCACATAAAGCCAACTGATTCAAATTTGCAATTGACAAATGTAGTTATTTTTGTAAATTCTTTTCTTTGACTTATTTTGGATCACAGGTCAGCTCGAGCCGCGCTTCGGTGCAAAACAGTCAAGCTGTTTGTCAATTATGGAATTTTCACTGAATCGAAATCAAGTCTTTGGAATACTTTTTGATCGGTGATATGATTTGCGACAAAAAACAAATGTTGATCAAATCGAATCATTTTTGTAAACCTTTCTTACAATATTGTAATAGTTGTGAGAGGCACAAAGAAAAATCTAATCAAGATTACATATCTGCAAGCAAGTTGGAATATGCTTGTTCTTTGTCAGCTAATATATTTCTTTTGACCAGGCACTTTTTGTCTAAAAGCATTTGACATGCTTCAAGCATTTTTAATTTAAAATCTTACTATGGTGTAATAATCGGAGACTTTATGACTGATATTGAGTAAATTTAGCACCGAATATGAAGTCTATAAATCTAGATCTATAACCACACTACTTAAGACATCTGTTAATTTTTGAGAGGGTCAAATTTTCCTTGCTATTTGCAAATTATTTTGCCGAAACTAAATAATGTAATCCATTTCCTGACTTTTTGTTTTTGCGGTGTGCTCCTGAAAGTGACGTTTGGACTCACTGTTGGCACACTCCTGCTTGTCTCCTCTCCAGTCGCAGCCGCTCTCGGCCCAGCAGCTCAAGCCGCGACCCTTCATGGGATACTCGGCGCCGGTCTTGGCCAACCCGTTCAAGGTCGAGCCGTAGTCTCGGCCGTAATACATGGACGTGCTGGAGACGGGTGGGCCGAAATCCCCCATGGTGGAGTAGCCGGAGAGTAGGCCGTTGGTGGTGCCCACGCAGCCCACCCCCACCATGGAGCGGCTCAGGATGTCACTGATGCCATGCGGGGTCCCCGGTGGCAACTGACTGCTGAGGCTCGTGTTGAGCTTGTAGAAAGAATTCGGTACCGAGTACTGACAGACCGGCGCCTTGATCTCGCCGGTAAACTGGTTGAGGCTGTTGTTGAACAGGAAAGAACTTTGGATGTTTGGATCCATGGGATGGCTTTGTCTCAGTTAACTCTGGTAAGATCCGGTCAGGACCTCCTTGACGACCTACTGCACAAACGGGCAAGGTTTGGTGTAATGCTCTCCTGTGAGGTCCAAATGCCGACTGATGAGATCAACGGTTGGCCCTCACCTCTCGGAAACCATAGTGAGTCAGACCGTAGGTCCACGCGCTATGAGATGCCGCCCCAAACTGATGCAGCTCCCCTCACATGCTATCATAAGCCGCATCTGGACAAGCACATTGATAACGACAGACCATATTCTGACGCGGCGTGGGATTGGTCATCGCCGCTGGGCCTCGCCATTGGTTGGTTGGCGAGAGGAGGGCCTGTAATTGGGCGGCTGTAGATTAATGACATTTTGAACAGGTAGAGTGGGATTCAAGTAGATTTTTCTTGATGTCCTGACGTGCTTGACTAAGGGTGACGCGCGGTGTGGAGGGATTGTAGGGGAACATTTGAGCCTTGTTTTGCCTCTCGGGAAATGTATTTGACATCGGGCTGTTTTTTGATGACTTTAACGTGCACTGCTCTGCAGAATATTCACACAGTACAGAGTATCCTTCTACAGTATACCGTTACACTCTTGTCTAGTCCATCTTCATGGAGGTAAGCATTTACACGTTTGTTGTTGCTCTAGTCTGTTTCAAATGTCCAAATGGTCGAACAAGTGTGACAAACTGACAACTTATGTGAAATGTATTTTTTGCAGCAGTATTTAAGCACAGAGGTGCTGTGGGAGAGCTGTCGAGCTTGCCTGGCTAGACTCAATGATATTTGGAAAACAATACATTGTAACATCTTCCAAGTTTAACGGGAGACGTTTTACAGGAAACTCACGTTTATTTACAACAAAGCACAGGCGCTGGATGGCATAGTGGCACAATGAAACACAGTGATCTCCGTCTCTGTTGAAATGTTTCGCCTTCAGCAATTCGTAAACAGAGCTATTCACAGAACATGACGTCTGTAACAACTCCTCCACTCTACAGCAACACATATCAATAAAACATCCATAACCTAGTTCATTTATTTAACTGTAAAGTGTAAAATGATCATTGATCACAAGCCAGTCGGCAGCTAGTGAAAGATTAATTAGATTAACTTATGCTACGGGACTGAAGTGAGATCTTGTGAATCTCGATTCAACCAACAATGTTTTTATGATTTTTTAAAAAGAATTTGTTTTGCTTGACATCCAAATTGTAGGACCATTGCACTGCATCCATTTGAACTTCCATTGAAACGTCACGTTTCACATATGTTATATGCGTGCGTGCGTGCACACCATTTTATATGGCACACGTGACCATTTTCAGTCCCAAGATCAGCTCGAACGATTCGAGGACAACCCCGCAAACGGTGCACAACTTCGATATAGTAACCTCCAATCAACTTCGGGTCACTAGTTATGTAGGCATTGAGACACATTATTTTCGTTGAAAAACCATCAATAGTCCCATTGATACAAATTCCAAATGGTTTCAGTTTGTCATAGGAGTCCATGTGCCATATAAAATTTGGCCCTTTGGAGAAGTAGTTTCGTCGTCTCAGAAGTCTTGCTTGCCTTAACGACACTCCTCTCGTATCCAATTCTTTCAGGACCAGACGAAGGTCCTCTTTGCTGACAAGAAGTCCATATTCTCTGCACTCACTGTACATCCACCTGTAACCGTGTAGTTGTCCGGAATGCTGCAATTGGTTGCGAATGAAGTCAACCAGGACTCCCAAGTCATTGAACGTTCATTCATTCATCTTCCGTACCGCTTGATCCTCACTAGGGTCGCGGGGGGTGCTGGAGCCCGTCCCAGCCAATCGCAGGGCACACAGAGACGAACAACCATCCACGCTCACACTCACGCCTAGGGACAATTTTGAGTGTTCAATCAGCCTGCCCTGCATATTTTTGGAATGTGGGAGGAAACCGGAGCACCCGGAGAAAACCCACACAAGCCCGGGGAGAACATGCAAACTCCACACAGGGAGGCCGGAGCTGGAATCGAACCCGGTACCTCTGCACTGTGAAGCCGACGTGCTAACCACCGCCGTCATTGAACGTTTTCCGACGAAATAGTCGTCTTTGGTTCAGCACTCTCCTTCAAATGTATTTCGCTTATTTGGAAACCGTACTTAACATCAAGAATAGATTTAATGTATTTGTATTTCAAGCCAATGTCAAAGTAAAATTCTATTAAACTGACGAATGGTTGAACACGCTCAATAATTGTTGTTTTCGGTTACACGTACGATGACCCGGAAGCACGTCAGAGCATTAAAAATAAATAAATAAAGATTGCGAAATCTCGCAATACTTTGGAAGACTTTGCGATATCTCGCAAAAAATGTTTTCCCTTCCATGTCCCCTTAGGGCAGGGGTGCCCATTAGGTAGATCCTGATCTACCGGTAGATCTAAGACAGGTCCCAAGTAGATCCGAGGAGTGTCGGATCAAAACAAACAAACAACCATTTGTGTGTCTTTGTACATGTTAGTAATATATTTTTTGTGTTAATATACACTGCACACTAATCAGTCTCATTTTCACCAAAATAAATATTTAAAAAATAAAATAAAGCAGGTAAATCTTAAATTTGTGCGTGCGTGTGTGTGTGTGTGTGTGTGTGTGTGTGTGTGTGTGCGTGCGTGCGCGCGCCGGTAAGGGTAGATCCCGTGAGGTTAGTTGATCAAAAAGTAGATCTTTGATCCAAAAAGTTTGGGCACCCTGCCTTAGGGGCTCCGTATAGATCAGTGGTCCTCAACTAGAAATGCTGGAGGTCCACTTTTTTTTTTTTTTTATTAAGACCAAGGTCCGGTCCCATGCATGGCGGTCATAGGGAGCAGGGCTATATGCCCATTTAGTATGGGCATACCGTATATAAAATAATTATTCACTCTGCCAGTACACAGCAAATAATGAGAGGTATTTTGTTGAGGCACAGGAACTCTTTTATTTTGTTAAGTTGTGCCTGCTAAGAAGATATATCAAAATATCAATTTCCTTTAAAAAAACAAATCAATCCCAATTTGCATTTTGTATTGCATCACAAAGCTGGCCAGACAAATCAGCAGCAAGGACTTCAGTTCGTCTGGTCGATAGACGCATGCTGACGCTTATGTATGGGCACACCTTAAATTTAGAGGAGCCAATCAGCGCCTCGTATATGCTGACGCTTATGTGTGGACACACCTTCAGTTCAGAGGAGCCAATCAGCGCATCGTTATCGCCGACATGACAGAGGAGGTCGGCGGTCCGGTCGTGGATCGCGGTCCGCCAGTTGAGGAAGAGGGGTATAGATCCAGCCATGGCATCACGAGGTTTTATGGAGGGGCGGGGTGAATGAATGCAGAGTACAAGATCAGCATTTCACAAGAAGCTAGCAAAGACTGATTTGTGTAAAAGTATAAAGTCAGCACTAGAATTGTACACTGCAAATATACTGCTTTTGTTTCAACTTCTTCAGTGTTAGGTTAACACGGGCAAATCTTTATGCATCCACACTACTCTGTGTTAGAATGACATTTATGTTATGTTCAACTTCCAATACTGTAGTGTGCTACACAACAAATTGCAGAGATACAGTACTTGAGTCAGACTCGAGTTGCTATTTTCAGGACTTGAACCTCCTTGCCAAAAACTTTGGAATGACTTGATTTGGGACTTGAGATTGTTCGAACCGTTTGTTTCCACTATGGCATTTCTATCTACCATAGTCATGCCCCTTGCTCAATTTCAAAACAAAGTTAACCAATGTGAACTTTGAAAGTTGCTCTCATGCGCCTCAACATAGAGGCCAATGACTGAATGCAAAAGAAGTGAAGCGGCGTGTTGCACCAAGTTGAGTGTCGGGAGAAAAAAATGTGATTTTGGATTAAAAGACAAAAGGGCAGAAAAACTTCTTTTAAAAAATCTTTACATCTACAGTTACTGATGATCATAAGTTATTGAAAAGAACAGATGTTTTGAAAGCATAAACAAAAATATTTGGTTTTATTTATTTCAACGCTTTTTAAAGTATATTATTTTGTAATATTGAATTAGGATTTTTATATAAATAATATATACATTTGGGATCATTGAGAGCTTTAGTGTGAATTGAAACATGTATTACTGTACTCCAAGAATAAAGGTACATCAAAGTCAGTGATGTTGAAATTTTCACCTACCAAAGGCCATCATATATCATATTTCATATGCATATTATCTATATATCATCTTCATTTTTGCACTTTTGGGGAGAAAATATTTTTGTGTTTATCCCTTTTTTGAACAAAAAAAACCCCAATGACGATTTATATGGCACAAAGGGCATGACTAAACTTTAGATAAATTATTGAAAAGTACTCAGGTGTAGTAAGTATTAGGCATTATTCTTTCGCCTTATTGGATGTGGAACATTTCCTTATGACGTATGAGATTAAATAAGCTACGTAATTGTTGATCTCTGTGTATTATTGTCAAATATTACTTGAAATAACTGCAGACAACAATTGTGCATGATCCTTTGATTTAAAAGGACTCATTCAGTGCTTTGCAGAATCCATCTGTTTCCCCGAAATAGTCATGTGACTCTAGTTATGAGTTAATCGCAGCGACAGTGAATGCCTCCAACAGCTTGTAATTTTCCGACTGCAACATAGTTTTCATTCGTGGCCTCCTTCCTGTCATATGATGTCATCTGCCAGCCAATCAAAATGAAGAGGCGGGCCCCCGCATCCACGCTTTCAGTTTCGACTCACTTTCCCCATGTGACAGACCGTAAACGTAAACAGTGTGTTTTACTCATTTCTCATTATTCACTTCATGAAAGTCCTTTTCTATGTTGCAATAATGTGTAGCAGTATAGCTTCAGATACGACACGGATTCGTTTGCGAAGACAATGTAAATATACACACTTGTCCACACTGGGATCTTCCTGGGGAAGAAGGTAATTTCCCCAAAATTTCCACATCTCGTAGTCCCTCCCCCTTCCTGCAGAGTATGTTGGTATATCAAGTCACATGCACTCGTGTTATAAATGCACTTTGCAAACATTCACCTTCATCAAACCAGGTGAACTGCGCTTGTTCTTCAAACTTCTTCGCCCAGATGACAACTACATGATGGCAAGGAGGACGACTGGTGAGTTTTCAATTTACACTTAACTGCTTTATATTTACAAAATATATATTTATATTTTTGCTCCTTCTGTATTCTAAAAACACTTCTCAGTTTGATGCAGTAGAGTAACAATAATTAACATTTTTAAAGAATATATTTTTGACAATGTCAGTCAAAAACAAGCATAATATATTCATGTAGTACAAAGCCCCGAATGTGGCATGCAGAAAAACAAGATATATTTGGAGTGAGACAATGGCAGCAGAAGAGGACCTGCCCTCTTTCCTCAAGACAAGGACTACACCAAATAGTGTCATCGAAGATGAAGATCATTGTTTCTCATGAGGACAAAAATATCTCGTTCGTATTTTGTGTCATTTTGGGGTCTCTGTAATGTAGGCAGTTTTTGTGTTGAACATAATTAGGTGCAGCTAAAGTTGTGACCAGTGAGTAAATCCGTTTAAATTCCAAGCGGTGACTCTCAGTTACAAATAAAAAATAGCAGAACAATATTATCATCATGAAGTGCTGCATCTGAAAATGTCATTTAAAAAATAGGACTTGGATTTAGTCTTACTCTCTTGAAACAAGAGAGAACTTTTTTCACTTTCTTCTTATTGTTGACAAGTACAGTACTTTTTATGAAGAAAGTTTTTTGAAGTGAAACCTTTATTGCATCATGCATCTTAGACAATTTTACGTTGCAGATGATAAATCAAGGGATTCGAGAACCTGTGGTTTCCTTTGCCTCGGTCCAATGATGTTCCATCACCGAGCCGTAGGAGACAGGATCCACCTGAGTCACGGGTGTCGGCATGCAAAGAGGGCAAAAGGAACCTTCAGAGATGGCCTGGTGTTCAGCAATCGCCCCGTGAGGGTCAATGAGCGGATTCGGTTGCGGATCGAGAAAGTCTATGGCAGATGGCACGGAGCCTTGCGAGTGGGTTTCACCAACGTTAATCCAGATTCCCGTAATCTACCGCTGCCCAAAATGGCCATCCCCGACCTCA
Organism: Hippocampus zosterae; assembly: GCF_025434085.1. Lineage (NCBI taxonomy): Eukaryota > Metazoa > Chordata > Actinopteri > Syngnathiformes > Syngnathidae > Hippocampus > Hippocampus zosterae. The sequence goes on from NC_067456.1 coordinate 17,918,229, forward strand.
CTCGCACCCCCGGGCACTGGGCTGCTATCTTGGATGAGACGTTCTGCAAGGCAGGGACAGAGCTGGAATTCTGGCGGTCGTCCAAAGGCAGCTTGTATGTTACAAACAACATCCTCGATGAGCACAGGCTACTGCCCAAAGAAATCAACGTCAGAGGGCCTCTGTGGGCCATGATTGACCTTTATGGACAGACATGCTCCATTGTCCTCTTGGGTAGGTTTCATGTTTGTTGTATGCCTGAAGGTAGCTCAAGGGTGTCCAAACTCTTTTCTTCTGAGGGCCGCGCCCAGAAAAGTGGAGATCAAGGGAGTGAGAGATGAGAACAGATTTCTTTTTCTCTTCTCCTCCCTTGCATTTTTGGACACCCCTGGTGCAGCTGTTTGCATGAGCCACCTTATTCATGATCACCCCCTCCATTTTGCGGCAGGTTCTGTGATACGCGGATTTTTCAACAGGAAGTCATGTACGATGTCGGGAGTGCCGCTCTCACCTGCTTCAGAGCCAGGCTCCTTGGTGACTGATGATTCCTCCCATCTCAACTGGCCGGTGACAACAGGTATAGAAGCCCGTCTTCAAAAAAAGCAAGTGACATTCTTGTTCCACAACTGCTCTCTTTTAATTGTGCTTCCTGTCTCTTGATGACAGATGCAGAAGAACAGATGATCTGTGTGGTGTGCCTGGACAGACAAGCCCAAAATCCTCTGCCTTGTGGCCACTGTTGCTTATGTTTGAAGTGCTCTTTCAAAACCTTTAATTCTTTTGGTACATGCCCCCTGTGCCGGCAGAGCATGGGGACGCCAATGATAAATTGGGTGGCTGCCCCTTAGAGACAGTCTCTTAACACGCCTTCTTGTTCTGTAAATTCTGTGATTTGATGTTGCATTTCTTAAACATGAACAAAATACATTGATTTTGATCAATAATACAATACCTGCAGGGTTATCTGTGTTTTAGTCGCTTGGATTTGTTTTTGAGTGGAAGGCAGAACTTTGTTTGCACTGTTAATTCTCAGGCATGCAATGTATGTATTTATGTATGTATGTATGTATGTAAATATACACCTGAAATATAAAATGAAGCTCTTTGTCCATATATTTCTCTTGGTGAGTTTAACAGCGGTTCCCGCAAGATAAGACGGTTGAACACAATCCATTCATGGACACTGTTGGATGGTTGATGTCAAGTTTATTCATATTTCTAAATAATTTTTCCGATAGAAAATACATGGAATGAAGCTGAGCCACCGTTCAAGTGCAGCAATTATGAAACCTTACAAATATGTTTTAATGAAGACTAACATTCTTAATGGACATACAATAGAATGGACTCTAGTTACCTGCTATCCTAATGAGGACAAGACCTATAGAAAACTCCTAGTTCGATAATAATAATAATAATAAATGGGGACGGTTTAAGTTAAGTTTTTTTTTCTTCTTTCTACCTACATTCTTGCTGCTGGAGGCTGTAAATTTCCCCAGTGTGGGACAAATAAAGGATATCTTATCTTATCTTATCAAAGAGCCCAACAAATTTTAACCATCTGTTACGCTAGCGTAAAAAGAAATTATTGCCTTTATAATGCAAAATGAAAGTCTAATAGGACCGACTTGGTCGTTTCGCTAGTTTTCCTGGAGGCCGAAGTATGACATCACGAAATGTTGGGTTCTGAAGTGGAAATTTTTCGCAACGCATGTAAGAAACATTCTGATGACTAACCCGAAATGGAGAATCAGGACAATAAACATGGGACGGTACACCAAAACGGGAAACAGGAAATTATGCACAACACTTTGATAAAAACTACAAAACTATTTAGTCATAGATGGAGATTTATAAATTGTTAGCCTTTGTTTTTGGTTTATATGAGAAAAATGGAAATTTTTAGATAGACATTGATGCGGTTTAAATAAAACAGCCCTTGAATATACTGTATATGTTCTATTTCACCCTTTTTTAATGAATGTTTTATTTAGCTTCGTTTTTTTCTTTTGTAATGTCCAGTACCGTGCATGTGGTTTGTGTGCTCAGTTTGTTTTTGAATCTTATGTTTTATGGAAAATACTTCGTTGTATTTTTTGATTAAGAAAGAGTTTCAACAAATATACTGTACATTATGACGTAAATCACCTTTCTCTTCTTATCTGGAAGGATGAAAGGTTTTATGGCGTTGGGCGACATCTATTGGATTTGAAGTCATACTGCAGTAATAGAAAAACAAACTCCAAGGTGGTGCAGTTTCACAGAAAAAGAAGACACGCGAGTCAGAGTACAGCTATTCTCATTTGCTTTGATACATTTCTCAGATCAGAATTGAATTTCTCAAAACTACTCGTTCACTGTCCACATCAATGTGTCACTTGTGCACTTCAGCAAAATAACGTTGTCATTTCTGTGAACACCTTTCAAATGCTTTGCTACATTCATGCAAATGATGATGTACACCTTTCTGTTAATTCCTACATTATTAGTTGGTTATGTCATGTTGATCTATAATGAATTTATGTTAAATTGTCTCAGACCCCACAATGTTTTGGCATCAGTTTATCATATAAGTCTCTACATGGAAAATGGTTGAAGTTTGTCATATGCCAAGCATGTCAAACTTTGATACATTTCCATTAGATTTTATTTTCACATCTTGGGTGTTTCTAATGAAGGGACATGTCTGAAGTATTTGCGCAAACAATGTTCAACCTTTTTTTTACATTACTCAGAGCAAGTGAAAATAGTTGTGATGTGGATGAGAATTTTTGTGCCTCAAAAGTCAGGAACGTATGGCGTCAGAAGCCTGCAGCGTTGCATGTACTCCATGAAAAGAAAAAAAAGATCTGACAAATATCCTAAAACGACTGAAAAATACATAAAAACACCCATAATTATAAACACGCTGTTTTATTTTCATCTCGCCAGTACTCTTCAAATCAGCAGACACTCATGCAGTCGGTCACATACTACATCGATCTATGCAAATGACATTTGCAAAACCCCTGTTTTAGGAAATAGCACTTGCTCGACTTTCTTGCCAGGCTTTTTTATGTAAGGGTATATTTCGAAAACAAAACATACAGATAAATCCACAAAAGTTTTTATGATTACTTGAGGTCTACAAGGAAAGTAAACCAATCTAGACACTTATCAAGCACTGCACGACATTGAGCAATACGGTAGCATATCAATCAACAATGAAAATTTTGAAAAAAGAAAGTGTACCGGTAGTTTAAAAAAATACTACTGCTAAATGTAGACAAATAAACAATTACTCTATGAAGTACATACACTTCAAGCAACTCTGAAGAAAAAAAAAAGAAATTCAACGCTGTAACTTTAATCATTAAAGCTCCTACGTGAGGTCTGTGATGTCAATTAAGAACATGTGTGCAATGTGGTGAATGTCATTATCCAATTTGTTCATTTGTGTAATCATTGGCAAGCCAAAGACTTTGTAATGGAAAGGAAGTAACCTCACAATCCTTATCTGTGTCTAAGGTGTGAAAATGTGTGTCAAGTTTTCCAAATCGCTGTGAGGAATGTTTTGCACAAGTGTGAAGCTGAGTATCTGTGCTTGCTGTTGAACAACTCTGAGCAGGTGTTATGCTCCTTGGGTATAAAGATCTGTTGATTGTGTGAAAACTTTCATTTTAGCGGGAAACAACTGTCAAAACAAACAAACAAAAGTAACTCATCCATACACAAAGACTTGTCATTGTGATGGCACTGGCATGTTCAGTGACACAAATATTTACCTTTGAGAGGTGAGCAAAGGATTTGAGAAACTTGCATATCAGTCTTTCTCTAATTATTTTCATGTTATATTTAATAGGAGCTTTCACCTGGTCAGCAAAAAAACTAAAACGGAGTCAACATGGTTTAATGGTTTACTGGGAACTCTACTCGGGAGCTTTGGGCAGTTGCACAAATACAGATGATCTTTGATGAGGAGAGCAAAAGAAAGCGGTGAGGCCTTCATGTTTGGCTTGACTGTAAATGCAGTTCTGGAACACCAAAAGAAAACAGTGACACCTCCCTGAGGCCCTGCAGAACTCGTGTGTGTTTCCATTGAGTGAGGAGTTCATCATGATAAGCCTTCCTTCATTATACACACAAAAATGCCGAAACATTGCAGGTGAGAACACAGTAACATGCTGACATTTACCAACCAGTTCTTTTCGTAAGAATACCCAACTGCCTTCCGGTGGTGGGAAGCAACATGCTACAAATACTTCACTACTGTATTTAATAAATAAGCTTGTCTTCTAAATTTGAGATACCACAAAGAGTGGTCACAACACTTAATAGAAAAAGAATAGTACAGTAATAGACCCTTCATCGCAGGATTTCCGTTGCGTTCCAAGACAACCACTGAAATAAGTTGTTACGAACTCTGGTAAACCGAGTTAGGGAGGGGGATCCAAAAAACGTAGACAAAAACAAGGTCTCCGATGTAAAGACAATTTAATGTCCAAATCGAATCGAAAATAAGCGAGAACTAGTGATGGGTCCATGAGGCCTCATGAGGCGTGTCGACACACTGATACACTGTGTTGATACTGTGCTGATACTGTGTCACTGACCACTGCCACCTGCTGGACCTTCAAGATCCCTGCAGCCAACCCACTTAACAGACTGAACTGACTGATACATTTATTTGTATATTGAACATATAAACATACAATTCGGTAATAAATTCGTAAAAAGTGAAGGTAAGATATAAAAAAAGGAAAAGAAAATAGTCATCATCACAAATATGTGTTCAAAGGAGTAGAAAGAAGTAAAAAACCTACCCCGAGTCCTACCCCTTCTTAAATATGAATTGATCATTTTTCAAAATAGGAAAGAAAGTCTACATATCAACAAATGCTTTTACCCTTATGTATGCTGTACTTATACATTTTTACAACTTTAGGTTTGTATATACAGTACATACTCATTGGAGCACATGTATATGTCGATTTTCTCATATTCATAATGGATGCTACATTTAATTAATATATTAAATCTCATCAATGTATTTCTGATGTATTGCTATATTTCATGAGTGTATCGAATTTATCAGCTTAATTCTGATTTGTGTAGTTGTACTACTCTCGAATTCATTTTTAATCTCAGCAAGAGAGTTACTCATTTTACTGGTCCGTTTCTGAATCATTCCACAGATTTACACCTATTACAGATACACTCCATTGTGTGATGTTCGTTCGTGTTTTGGATTTTTTTGTATAGATTAGTACCCCTTAAATTATGACAACTTTCTCGAATTTTAAAAAGCTTCTGGATGTTTTGGCAAAGGGGGTTATTGTGTGCTTTGTACATTAATTGGGCGATTTTGAAGTCAACCAGGTCATGAGATTATTGTTTAATTTGATAAACAGTGGATTTATGGATTCCGTCTATTTGGAGCCAGTGATTGTTCTGCTTTGTATTGTAGTTTTAAAACAGTGCATTTTACTGGCATTTCCCCATATTTCCACACAATAGGTCAAATATGGAATTAATAAAAGTATAATGTGTACAAGGATCTCTTATTCAGCACATCCTTAGTTTTTGGGAGGATCCCTATGGTTTGGGATATTTTTCTTTTATTATCTTATGTAGCTGCCAGCATGGTTTTGCATCTACAACTGTTCCAAGACATTTTCATAAGGTCATTCATCGATTTGATGATGAAGTGTATACAATATCATTCATATCCATGCATTCATTTTGCAACATTCAATGTGTTCAAATAATGTGAAGATCATTTGAATGAGGATGCTTGTGGGCTTTGATTTCACATTTTTATTGAGAAAAATAAGATGCTCCAATGTTTTAAACTTCAGCCTGTTGCGTCTTTTACAAGCAATTTCTCCTGCTGTGAAGAACACACGCTCACAAGGGACGGCTGAGGCTGGCGTACAAAGGAACTCCTTTGCAAGGTGGGAGAGGTTTGGGAAAGAAGTGTGTTGGTCCTTCCAGTACAGCTGCTTCGTGGAACATTGATTGTCAAACATGGAGTGGAGAGTCAACCAATAATAATTACTGATTGTCAATTAAATCATCAACATAGCAACCGTGAAAAGATGAGTGAACGTTTGTATACCTGGCGTAATACTGGGTGTATCGCGAACTTCATTCTCATGCTTGGCCCGATAATGCCTCAGCATGGTGGAGGTGCTTCTGTTGGTGTATGACAATTCGACTTGGCAAATTCGACATTTCACCTGTAATGAAATGTGAATAAGAAGTAACTAAGAGTTACCTTGAAATGTATTCGGATTAGAATGGTACAACACATGTCAATAATCTGAGAGGCACTCGGCGAGTGCCTCTCGGCGACAGAAGGCGATTTGAATAAATAAATAATACCTTATTCTCCAGGACATCAAAATGGTCCCACACGGCGGATGATTTGCGTCTCTGCTCCATAATCGGCAAGGAAGGCAAGGCACGAACACGAAGTCTGCACTGACACGAACTTCGACAAGCGAGCGTGAGTGAGGTCTGGCTTGTTTCGTCAAGTGGCATTGTGTCGCCAAACCCACTTCCTTATAAACACTGTGCGGCGGGCTTTTGCTGCGTCAACGCCCTCTGCACTGAGTCGACGCCCCCTGGACTAAGTGGCGCAGCCTGTACTGTGCCAAGCAGCCGATGCGGTCTAAACTGCACCGGTGCAGTTCACGTGTCAATTAGCAGCCTGGACTGTGTCAACGCAGCCGTGTGTCAATTAGAAGCCTGGACTGTGTCAATGCAGTTCATGTGTCAATCACGTGACGTAATGAAGCAGCACATGCATCGACACGTGGTTTGCCCTGTGAGCCGGCGCATGTGTCAATGCATCGGCGTCGCTGGACCCATCACTAGGTCTGGCTTGTTTCGGCAAGTGGCATTGTGTCGCCAAACCCACTTCCTTAAATACACTGTGCGGCGGGCTTTTGCTGCGTCAACGCCCTCTGCACTGAGTCGACGCCCCCTGGACTAAGTGGCGCAGCCTGTACTGTGCCAAGCAGCCGATGCAGTCTAAACTGCACCGGTGCAGTTCACGTGTCAATTAGCAGCCTGGACTGTGTCAACGCAGCCGATGTGTCAATTAGCAGCCTGGACTGTGTCAACACAGTCGATGTGTCAATTAGCAGCCTGGACTGTGTCAACGCAGCCGGTGTGTCAATTAGAAGCCTGGACTGTGTCAACGCAGTTCACGTGTCAATCACGTGACGTAATGAGCCAGCACATGCATCGACACGTGGTTTGCTCTGTGAGCCCGGCGCATGTGTCAATGCATCGGTGTCGCTGGACCCATCACTAGTACTTACACACAAACTTGGTACCGAGACTACACGCGAAAACACGACGAGGTCAAAAGCCACTAGTCAATAAGCAATGAGGTAAGCAACGAGGTAAGCAACGAGGTAAGCAACGAGGTAAGCAACGAGGTAAGCAACGAGGTAAGCAACGAGGTAAGCAACGAGGTAAGCAACGAGGTAAGCAACGAGGTAAGCAACGAGGTAAGCAACGAGGTAAGCAATGCCATAAACAATACTCCCACAACAGGTGTAGAACGTAGGAGTCCTTAAATAGTGTCTCTATAGATTAATGATTGCCAGCAGGTGTGCTAGGGAGACCGCTCCTGCCACCTGCTGGCCAGACCGAAAAACCGAAATGTGACATAAGTGAAATCAGCGATATGGAAATCCACTTGTGAAATACCCACTAAGGTTGTTTTACAGCATTTATGGCATTAATTGTGGCTTGAAACACACTTTAAAATAATACAAACACATTCAAAAACATGCAATATATTGAGAGAGAGTAAAAAGAGGAACGATTAGACAAAAATATTGTAATAGTATTGCAGCAGTGTTCCGATCCCCGTGTTTACAGTAATACTAACAAACTTATCTCACAGTGTACAACAAGAATCATGTCCAAAGATGGACATTATAACATTAACTGAGGGCCGTTGCTTTTTTTATGTGCGCAGGATGGGGAGGATTGAGGCATTCAATTATTACTCCCTGTTCTCGTCAGAAAAAATGACATGTATGTTGAAATATTTTGTATTTCCTCTTGTCAAATTCACACAGGACCAAACACAACAGTGTACCGCCGTCTTGTGGCCAAAAGTGGTACTAGACCCCAAAATAAAGAACAAAATGGAGTTACAATTGGACAAACAAAATCTGCAAAATGAATGATTGTTAGAAACATGTCAGTGCATCAAAATGTCACAAGTTTATCGACCAGGGCTCACAAATGAAGAATAAAAACCACCAAGAGGCTGGCTGTAGAAAAGGATGAAGAGATAGTGGTAAGTGTTCTACATGTTCCATAAGAAAATGCTACCGAGTATCACATTAAACAAAAGACGAAACAGTATATGAGGTATGCATTTTAATTTTTCTACTGTGGAACAGCTATGTTCTACTATTCACCATACCGGAAAAGGTTAGTCCTGCCATGAAAATGCTAATTTTTAGAATAATGGATTTTTGTCCCCGCTACAAAGATCGGTATTGCTACTTAAGAACTGTCACAACTTTTGTCACCTCTACTTCCTTCTTCCCTCAGCCATAGACAGCGTTTTGACGTCATGCATCACAGTGCGTTTCTCCCGCTTCACTGAGGCACAACAGAAGAGGCTCCAGAGAGTGGTCAACATCCTTAACGTCCTGCTGCCTGAGAAGAGCTGTGGCAGTCGCAGGTGGCAAAAGCCATCGCACCCAATCCCCTCTTTGACCCAATGCCCCCTGGCAGGCGCTACCGGCCCATCAGGACCGGAACAAACAGACTCAGAGACTGTGTCATACAACCATACAAGTGCACTGAGCTCACAATAAAACCAACACGAATCCAAAACACTTTTACACTGTACATATAAAATGTGTGCCTTATTGCTATTTGCACGACAGACAGTCATTTTATTCTTCAAATACAAACTTGGAGTTGCACCATACAATGACAGTAAAGGCATTCTATTCTATTTTGTGCCTTATTCAAATGTGGCACATTATATATAAGACTATGCAATTACACGACATGTCCCTCAGTTCAGAGAAGACAACCTCATCGTGTCTCGCATGAAAGGCGGTGCCACAGAGCCTGAATGGCCTGAATGGGAAGCTCTATTACTTCCAGCTGTGGATGGAAACTATTAGCGAGCGCCATCTCCCTGATGAGCTCTGAAGCATGTGCTTGCACTCACACATACAAACACAAGCCATACACACATGCACGCACACACACCCGCCTACCCGCCCTCGCCTACTTTCAGAGCCACGCTGGAGGGTTCAACATAAGATAAAGACACGCTGTTGGTTGGAGACAGAGAACAAGAGAAAGAAAGAGAAAAGCAGCAGCGCCTTCCTCCCTCTTTTTCTTCACTTCCTTCCTTCACTCATCTGTGTTGAGGAGACCCCGGCCAGCCCGCGCTTGCCTGTAAGTATACTGCACACATCTTGAGCGCAGCCAGGTCACAGGTCGGAGGAGATAAAAAGAAATCATGTCATTCTCATGCTTTGTTAGATTGCTTCTGCAGCATAGGATGACCCCCCATTATCAGTGCCGTCTGTGTTTATAGAACCCTTTTATTTGATTGCTTTTACTCAAAACTAAAGTCAACAATAAGTCTACCGCAATTCGAGGGATATCATCAATGTAGGAAGTTTCACAACACGTCATGAGAAAAATGTGACTGTCCTGATGTTTATCAGTATTGCTGTGTGTGCGAAAGCTTCAGACGCCAAGTGCTAAAGCAATTGTTCATTCATCTTCGTGCATTTGTTCAAGTTTGTTATTTTTCACCCAGTTAAAGTTCCCTCGAGGCTTTATGAGGATAGATGTGGGACATGTATGTAGAAAATGTTGTTTACTGCTAAAACAAATACACCCTGATGGTTACATGTTGGTTCTCATGCTTACATTCCTTCAGTGCTACCTCAGAAAAGATAACCGCAGTGATTTTCTAACCAGTGTGTACCTGTACCTGTTCGTGTGACATTTCTACACTTGTGGACTCCCGCAAATGACATCACAAGTTTGTTCTAAAGTTAATCCTGTGGTTTTTATGGATGTGGTGGAAGCAATGGGGCGTTATGGATTCTTCTGATTAGATTAGATTAGTTTTGATTTTCTTCTTTCAGGTGTACTCACCTACACCAATAAAAGTCGCAACTATGGCTTATTGTTGATTGCGCAGTGCAAATGAGGGCAGTTGCAAAGTGTTCACACACACACACACACACACACACAGGGTGGACTAAGCACCTCATATTGTATTGTATTTGCATGGCAATGCTAAATTGTGTCAGTACAACCACAAACTCAAACGTTTGGGAAGATAATGTTGTTCAACTGTGACCGACACAGTCGGAGGCATTGATTTAACAACATGTTTATTTGTGCATCCGAACAAGGTGATCAAAATAATAAGTGCGTCAAGCTGCTGGCACCTGTGAAAATACCAAAACCAAGTCTAGCCTGCCTCTGTGCAGATGTAGACCACACTTTGAGCTCGACCTGCACTGAGCACAAAAATAGAGACCTAAGTGTTTAACTACGAAACACATTTTGAGTCAAAGTACAGTTTTTAACATGAGTCTCGGGTGTCACCATGAGAGCCTCAGGGGAAAAAGTGCCCATTTTTGAAACGTTATTGTTTTGAGAAAGTTAAAGTTGCTTACCCGGTTAACATTCCGTAAAGAACACAGATTGGTATGTCATGAACTAGGATGTGTTGTGACGGACGGGGTCAAAGTGTCAATCGCCTCTTGCATGATTTGCCACGTAGTGACAGGGTGTTAGATGTGCTCACAGTAGGGACAAAGTCTGTTCATGGCGGGAATATGTAATTGCCCCAACTCACCCACACATGCTTGTCTCTCAAGTTCAGAAGCTCAACTATTTGGTAAAAACAAAACTGCGAGGAGAGCAGGCTCAGTAAATGGATATCTGCCTTGGAGAGCACCAGCAAGCTAGACCACTGAATTATTTAACTACTGGAGTCCTTCACTTTCTGACTTGAACCAAAGATAATACACAGAGAATATTACAGCAAACAAAAGTCTCCAGGATGTCTTTCGTTTGTTTGCTCCAGAGATGAAAGGGCACCTGCGAAAGAAAGCAATCAGATTGCGACACGTAACTGGATCATTTGACTGCGGCAGGGACACAAACCTGTTAGCGCGCTCCTGTTTCGGTTTCGTACACTCGCTGATGTGTGGGTGAACTGGAAAGCCAAGTTCTAATTGGGCAAGCATTGTGTGTAAGGGTAATGGCATCCCACTGGGCACGTTCGAATCAGGAATTTGGAATACGCAAAAGTATAAATTGCCATCGGAGGGACAAACTGTCATCCAGTCTTTGTTTATTTAGCACGTGTTGGTGTGAACTCATGGGAGACTCTGCTTTAAACAGAGTGGATGACGTGGCGTTTAAGTAATGAGCCAGTAGAAGAGAAAGATCTCCCATCCTCCTTTGGTGCTTTTGGCCTTTACTCACACAAGGAGAGGGAGTTGCAAGACAGATAAAGATACTAAGTGGTGGTGTCACAGAGTCACTGGGAAGTATCTGGGAGGTGGAGGTGATGAACTGCTCTCATTCCCCTTTGGTTAACCCCAGGCTGTAAAATAGCACCTTATCACAACAAAAGGGCTTCTTCACAGAGTCAGGTCCCCTGAACTGACAAGCCAAGAGCAGGGTGCCTTTTGAGTGGGGCCGAAGGGGTTGCTATGGTGATGCTTGTCATCTGGGAAGTCTGCTACAGGGGCATGCGGGGCGAGATCTTGGGAGGGAAAGAGAAAAAGACAGGGAGAAAGGGGTGGGGGGGGGGGGGAGAGAGAGAGAGAGAGATCAAGCTCTTGTATTCTGACTGTAATATGTAGTGAGAGCAGGGAAGTTTCCACTTGGGAGGTGAGTACACGCTTTGTCCTAAAGATCAATCCATAAAAACACATTGCGTGTTATTTAGAGACAGTTTATTAATTATTTTTTTATTTTTTTAATGTTGAGAAACCTGTCTGGCTGCTCCGAGCTTGCAGGATTAGAACACTTAACTCAGGAGTGGTCATACACAAGGATACACTTTTAAACAAGTCTCATCACTCCCCACATCCGCTCTTGCCTGCCTGATTTGCCACACATTGAAAAAGCAAATCGAATATTTTCACAGGTTGCAGGGTGTCCAAGCTTTTTCATTTGAGGTCTGCATACAGAAAAATGGAAGGATGAAAGGGCCACTTTACAATTCTTTAACTTTTTGAAACACACCAAAATCAGTCAAGAAAGCAATTATGTTGTTTGCATTGTATAGTTAATTTCATCAGCTTTCTTTTAAAGGTTTTAAATTAAATAAAGTAGAACCTCGTTTCAACATACCCCGTTGTCTTTTTATCCCCTATTATGTTCACATTTCTAAGTACCGATTTCACAAAATTTGTCGATTTTGCTTACAACCTTTATAACATAAACGTCACAAGACCGACCAAAATTTTTCCCACAAAATGCTGAAAAGGCCTTCATTATAACAAACCACGGGAAGCTAACTGCCGTCACGACCTTGCTTATGAACAAAATGTACAACGCGGGATACCCTCTGTTGCTTAGCAACGTTACTGCTCGACACTGTTCATTGTTGTACATCCTGAGCACATGGTCTGGCAAACGGAAGCAAATCTAGCTGTCTCAGAAGGCTGACATTTTCTCTCACTTTCAAAAGGGAGTCTCCCAGTTCTCGGCGGCACTAGCAGTTGCCCATGGTTTGTAACATTTGCTGACTGAATGTTTTCAGAGATGAAGTAAGAGCGCTGTAGTTGTTCGTTTCATGTCTTCTAAAATCATTTTTTCTTCACATAGACAGATTTGTAATTTACATGTTTGTACTGTACTACATGTTCATGTTTTTACAACTATAAATGTTCATACTGAATTATACGTCGTAGTTGGCGTTCATTTGATTGGAAATGGTTACTACTGTTATAACATACAGATTCATTATGTCCCTTGAGGTATGTTGTAACGAGGTTTGACTGTGGTTGAGGATTTTTAAGGCAAATAGTAGAGGATTCTGGACAACCGAACAGCCCACTATCCCATATACCATTTTTCAAACACTAACTTTGAGGATCATTCATGTGATGTCTTCATAAATCAGCCTAAGAGCACAAAGTGAAGAAACTATTTAACTAAACATTTAACTAAAATGGAATTATCGTTATTCACCCCAGTGTTTTGAAGATAAATTGTGTTAATTTTTAAATTATATATGGTTTATTTGTATCTTCGAATATAGAGAAAAGTTCTACGGTACATACACAAATGTTTGAGTCGGAATGGCACCTATTTTTTTGACACCCTCCCTTTTCACTCTGCCCACCTTTACCTGTTTTAAACTAACCGTGCGGCCCATGCCAAATGTAATTTCCTGTGTGTATATAATATATATATATATTTTTTATCATGTCTTGGCCCGCTGAAACAAGGATTGTGGGTCGCAAGTGGCCCCCAGGCCATAGATTGAACACCACAGGCTTAAAGCATCACTCCCAAGGCTCCCCTCGCTGTCACAATCATTTCCACAGATGCCTCTGATTCCCTTTGTAATATTTCGGAGGGTCCGTGTGTCAGCCCGCATATGAGTGGGGCACCATCAGCTTTAGATATGCGAAATGACAGCCAAGAGGATTTGTGACATTTTACTCACGGTGTTGAGGATGCGGGTTTTTCTGTTCTCGGAAAGTTGGAAGCAGCAGATTATACAGTGATTAGTTCCTTTCAGATGTTTACCCCAATACACTGCTTTTTTTTGGAAGGGGACATTATTGATGAGTGGAATGATCACATCCAATGGAAATAATCGAGCACACTGTTGATCATTTGTTTTGTGCGTCTGCCTCATAGTTGAGCGATTGTGGCTTCCTCCCACATTCCAAAGACAATAAAGACTCAAAGTGGTAGAAAATGGTTACTTTGCCCTGCCACTGCAGTCAATCTGCTATAGCAGGGGTGTCAAACTCATTTTTGTCGCCTGCCACATTGTAGTTCCAGTTTCCCTTGGGAGGGTCGTTATGAATTTTGGGAAACCATACAAATGTTTAATCCCCTCCAAATATTGCATACACAGCGCACAACAAATTGATGAATAACTACCGGTAGTTTTAAAATCAGAAGTCAAGAACCATCACTGTTATTGTGCGCTACATATGACAATTTGAAATTTTGGTTCAGATTTTAGCACGCATCATGGAACTTAACATGCTTGATTTGCTTTCGCGGGCCACATAAAATGATTTGACGGGCCACATCTGGCCCCTGGGCCTTGACTTTGACAATAGTGCGCTATAGGATCCAGCTCCACCTTGAAGAGGATAAGTAGTCGAAAACGTCTGAATGACTACATTTCCAATTTCTATCAATTTATTGATGCTCACTTTTTCACTCATTTTGTAGGAATTTCAGGTTTCACTTCAGGTATGTTGTTTTAGTTGCTCACAGCTCCTTTCTGTTGACAAGAAAAACACTCCAGTCCTGCTGCTGCTCCAACTGCAGAAGCGCCATACAAGGAGGCAAAAACTCCTCTCCTGATAGATGAGCGTATCCCCCAATAACTACATATGATAAACTTGCGCTGCAGGTCCTTGTATGGACTCCGTCTGTTTTGGTTTGTGCAGCAGAGTTTATGATCAACCCTGCAGCACCTCAAACACCTCTCACATATTTCAGCCGGCAACTCAGGAACATTTGGACGTCAACAATCACCAAATGGCTTCAGAATAATCTCATCAGTTTAAGATATCGCCTTTCTTCAGTTTCATGACTATATTCGGTCAGCTGCAATAGCAACATTGTGCTGGTGATCGTTTATTCCCTGATAGATAGCCTTTTGTATTAATAAAATGCATTTGTTTTGGTCTAATTTGTAAAAGCTTATCCAATGTCACAAACGTGTACAGTATATCTCGGTCCAGACCGGCATTCATTTTCGGCTGAGATCTTTCTTAAATTGACAATGTTTTCTCCACCACATTCCCGAAATAAACCGAATGGCTGCAACACTTTATCCCATTATTTTCTTATGTTCACATCTCAACAGCCTTTCCTAATCTATGTTGAAACCCAAAATAGGTCTCTTGACAATTGTATTGGAGTGCCACTCATAGTAATTTAAGACTTTTTACCAAATATTGCCTTTTTAAGTACCGGTAATGTACTGTTAGTTCTGGTCAGTATCCTTCTTGGATTAAGATTTCCACTCACCAGATTGTGTGCCTGATGGGAGTCAATGATTAACTTTGTCCAAGGCTTAATTTGTTGGAAGGCTGATCAAGTGACCTTTTTATTTGTCCCCTTAGACGCCTTAGATCATTGTGTCAGCTCACATCATCACTTGACTCTGTGGATGATTTATAAATGACCGGATCCTCCCTCTGACCATGAATCATGATTTTCCCATTGGTTCACATTCAAGTAAAAGAAATTCAGGTGTCACCACCGAGCATGTCATTCACTGGGTTTTGTGTGGTCAGTTTGAGAAGTTGGAACAAAGTTCTGTGCCTGCTTGGGTTTTCTCTGGGTACTCCAGTTTCCTCCCACATTCCAAAAACATGCAGGGTAGGTTCATGGAACACTGCAAATTGTCCCTAGGTGTGATTGTGAGCGTGAATGGTTGTTTGTCTATGTCGGCCTTGCGATTGGCTGGCAACCAGTTCCCCGTCTACTGCCCAAAGACAGCTGGAATGGGCTCCAGCATGCCCGCAACCCTCGTGACGATAAATCAGTTTGGATAATGGATGTATGGATAGCTCAGGCAAGGCAAGGCAGCTTTATGTATATTGCGTATTTCATACATAAGATCAAAGTGCTTCATATAATTACATATTTAAGAGCATTTGCAAAAAATAGTTAGACACTCAAAAGCAAAGTAAATAAAAAAGTATCTTACTTAAATTATTAATTACACCGGTCAACATATGTTGACTTAATTCTATAATCAGAGACCCAAGTAGACATTTCGAGATTATTATTATTATTATTTTTTGGGTGCTGTCTCTGACATCAGGTTATCATAATAATCCTTTATAATGTGTAATATATACTGTAACTATATTTATGAATGAATGGATATGTTATGCTACAGGTGGACTTTTTGTCTCAAATGTCATAGCTATAAAGTGCAACACATGGTAAAATCTGTAGTGTGCAAGTTTTTATAGGCCAAACCGGAAAAAAAATGAAAATACCTCAAAACCCTGATGTGCAACCTAAGAAGTAAAAATATATATTTTTTAAAAACTGTGTCGGAAAATACATCTAGGACACATCCAGCAATGTGCGCATGACATCATCATCATGTGCTTTGATGTGATGACACATCCAGAATCCTATGGGTGCGGTGAAGTCCATTGACCTGCTGGACACAGTAACTTCTAATGATAGTCTTGTACGTCATCTGGTTCTGGTTAACTTTTTTCACAGTTAGACGATGAGTCACAGTGCAGAAGTCTGATAAACGGCTCTGCTTGGATTACTTGAATGGAGATCTGTACATTCAGACTTAGGTTCCATTTTTAGTCTTTCCCAACATCTGGTCCATTGCTCGCAGTAAGTGAATGGGTTTCCTGTCGACAGAAGTATATTGTGATAATCCAAGTTTCTCATCTTGCATGCCCTGTGTTACTCCGCCCCCACAAAATAAAATCACGGTTGCTATTTGACTCGGCTGCAGGTAGAAAGTAGGAAGTCTGCTTTGCAAGAACTATCTCAAACGGCTCATTTAATCTATTTAATCAATCTTAATCTGAGGTGCACCTGGACATTTTATGGTACTTTGATTTTCCATCCTAAAAGCAGCTCCTGGGGTGTTAATAGACATTTCACATAGTGTGTGTGGGTGGGGGTGGGGGTGGTGGTGGGGGTGGGGGGGGGTGAACGTGCTACAGCTCTGCATCTGCTCTTGATGCTCAGTCATTATGTAAGCATTCACCGCACATTCAACGTCAAAACCAGACGCTTGACTGTTTTTTAAAGGGTCTTTCCTTATTAGGAAGCATTGATTCTTGCCCAAGAGGCGAACGGATGCAGCGCTGGATGCTGACCCCGAGAGAAAAAGAGAGGCTGATATTATTATGAGCTTATTTGGACTTCCACCAGTGGAGCCAAATTGGCCTGCAGGAAGTGGATAAATCTTGGAATATGGAATTACTGTATGAACTTCTAAATCCTTTTTGATGGCCTTCATTAAAATAAACAGTATCTTTGCCATTGCCCTAGCAATCCTAATGCTGTACGATATTCTCACGATTCTTAAGGGGTATATATTAGGGAGAAATAACTTTTTAGTGTTTGTATTTCCCATAGTGTCGTCAGAGGGCACAGCAGTGGTTTGCATGTGTGCTTCATAGTTCTGACATTAGGGGTTAAATCACAGCTCTGGCCTTCCATGTTTCCTCCTCCTTGCGTGGGTTTTCTCAGACTACTCTGCCTTCTTCCCACATTCCGAAAACAAGTTAGGTTTGTTAGGTTCATTGAAGGCTCAAATCTGTCTGTAGGTGTGAATGCTGAATGATTGTTGTCAATATTTGCCAAGCGAATGACTGGTGACCAGACCATCGTATACCCCGCCTCTCACCCAACGTCACTTGGCATCATTCCTAATGAGGACAAGCACCATAGAAAATGGATGCTTAGTGCCACAAGAGTAAATAAGTTACATCGTTCGTTATCTAAGGGGGAACCCTGGAGCAATTAATGGCAAAGTATTTTGACACATTTTACATGGCTTAAAAACAAATATTATTTGTGCTTTTTGTGAGATAGAGTGTGGTTCCAGGAAGACATTATTTTCTGCAAATGCCAGTACATTACTCATGTGGTCATGGGCCTTCAGCCGCATTCTGCTGAGTGTGACGCTGCTTGTGTCCAACATATTAAGTGATGTATTTTGTGTGCATTGTTTTCTGTTGAACAGATAATGAGCTGGCTGTCACTGTTTTGGGCAATAAAAATCAATCTGTCATCACCAAGCAGAAATTTTATTATAAAAAAAAAAAGGAACCAAGTTTATTAAGAGACAATGAGCCTGATAGACTGACATTGTTGTCCAGAAAGAAAAAAAACCCATTGGATTCATGCGTTCTGTGCTGCCCATAGCTGGTTTCACATACTTGACCACAGTCCTGAAGGCTGCAAATTCCATACGGAAAACTCATCAATGAAAACTTTGTCGGACAGCCCCCAACCAGCCTGTTGTGTTTCCACACACATGGACTTTCGCACACCCCATTTGCGTCGTTTTACACTAGAACAGTCAATTGTCAATGAACTCCCAATATCAACCATGGTCTTGCCTTCTACAAAGCCCCTCTATGTTGTGCAGTGCTGACACCAGTACCAGTGTCGTCTGAGAAAGAATGACACTTCTACCAAAGCAAATGTTGTCATCTCTTGGACAGGAATGATGCCATTCAGGGGTCACACATTCGCCGCTGTGGACGATTGCCTGTCTGCTTCATTCCCACCGCAACATGTGATCATGAAACAAAGTCTTAAATATAAGAGCGGGAGTTGATTATAGTTAATGTTTTCAAGAGCTGACCCGCTTTATCAGTCCAACACTGTACGACCGGGAACAGATGTGAGTCACAGTCATTGTGGGTGAATTTTTCCCAAGCAACAAGAAAAGTGGGTGATGCTAAATTTCCTCTGGAATACTGGGGCACTAGATAATGGAACACTGTCAACTCTGACTGGATGTAAAACATGATTTATGATGACTCCCAGGTCAAAAGGTTAAGGGTTAAAAAGGCCTGATTCTACGACCAAAAAATTAGTGCATCTGAAGAGACACTAAATTGAATTCACAGCGTTTCTGGGTGGATCAATTCAACAGTTTTTACATTTCCAGTGACAAATCAGAAAGAACAACTCAACACTTTTGCACTCTGCCACGGAGCAATAACAAAGAAGAAAATGGTAAAACAATTTCTGTTCTGGCGGCCCGGTAGTCCAGTGGTTAGCACATCGACTTCACAGTGCAGAGGTACCGGGTTCAATTCCAGCCCCGGCCTCCCTGTGTGGAGTTTGCATGTTCTCCCCGGGCCTGCGTGGGTTTTCTCCGGGTGCTCCGGTTTCCTCCCACATTCCAAAAACATGCATGGCTGGCTGAATGAACACTCTAAATTTTCCCTAGGTGTGAGTGAGGGCGTGCATGGTTGTTCGTCTCTGTGTGCCCTGCGATTGGCTGGCTACCAATTCGGGGTGTCCCCCGCCTACTGCTTGCTGACAGCTGGGATAGGCTCCAGCACCCCCGCGACCCTAGTGAGGATGAAGCGGTTAGGAAGATGAATGAATGAATGAATGAATTTCTGTTCTTAGAGGTGATTGAGTCCCTGTGATGTCACATGTCACAGCATGGCAGCATTATCATGTCTCAGACAACTTTGGATTCCTAGTTGATTTAAAAGTTGGATTATAAGGACGACAGCAACAAAAAACATTTCTTGCATAATTTGCAATACTTGATGAAGTGCATCAAATTGATCTTCTGTTTACTTTTTAAAATTTTATGCTAATAGTTCCACATTAAAAGGGTTTTTCCTGTCCCCGCTCATTTGAGGATATCAGCGTTCCCTCCTGTGAATCGCACAAAAGAAAGCAAAACACAAATAAAAGACTCATCTGATGATAATATCGCTTTTTAGTGCAGGAATGTATGCTTTGTTGTGTTTATTGACACTTTTTTGGTGTGTGTTTATCTGCAGCTACTTTGGGAGAGACTCTGCCCCACAAGAACCAACAAGTGAGCACATGCAGTCGCAGGTAAAATGTAAAACTTGTTGATGTTAGATATTTAAGACATGACATTAACAAAGTGGCCAAACCTTTGACTCCTGTATTTTTTTGGGAAAAACATTCTAAATCAAGCTCTTTCACAATTCCTCGAGAACATTGGAATACACCTGCCCAGTCATATGAGGTGCTATGCTGGCGATAAAGGTGACAATAAAAACACAAAATGTGATCAATACAGTTTTTGACCACTGCAAACTATGAATGTGACCACCATTACCTGAAGCACATTTTTATTTGAGTTGTTGAATTGCATCCCATCGCATTGTGCCAAATTTTATGGCGCCACGATGAAGTTGTGGAGCTTTCTCATGACCGCCAGGAACCACACACACGGGGAGCGAAGCACCTGATTCAAAAGTTCGAATCATAGAGTCACACTGACCATCGTTAGGCAGCAGTAAAAAGATCACCACGGCGACCGTAAGACGACAGCTAGCTTGTTGGACCGAGGTTGACATCAGTGACCCCTTCTCAACCCCTCGTGCCAAGTTCCACCCCTTGGCCGCAGGATGAGGGGCGGCCTGGTGAATAGGGAGTAAATAGGCTCATAATGGTCCTCTCCTGTTTCTGTGCCCCCGCTCTGCACCTTCAATGAGTTCTTTCTGCACTTGTCTCACAATGAGATGATGAAGTGGGTGGAACGCCACCGCTCACTAGTCCTGCTAGTCACTAGTCATGTTCCATTGCTGTCTAGGGAAAAGTTCAACCTCCTGGTTTTCTTCTTTTTTTTTTTTTTTACCCAGACCTAACTGGAGGACATGGCAGGCACAAAGTTCACTCATTGTCTTTCTTCATGAATATAGTTCTCATTTCCATTTTTTTTTCTAATTATGGCAGCTTTTTGAAGACGCTGGCTGTCCAAATGGCTTCCCCAGGGAGCCTGGTGGTCCTTTTACTCAGCACATCATAACATCTCCAGACCTGACCAAAGATGTGGTCATCTCCCCTGGATTGCCAACTCCTCCTCTCAGCCCCCTCCGATCATCCAGGTTTCCTTCTGGAGAGTGCAGGGTATGTCCTGAAATGGCAGGAAAGCTCTCTTCTCTCAGGACAAGTGCCCCTTCATGTGGACAAATTTAGCATTACAGTTTTTATTCGTGGCTGAAAGTGCTTTTTGTACCAGAAACTTCAGTGTCATCTCACAACTAAAATGTAACTGAAATATATATCACAGATCACTGTTTTGCAAGTCAAATTTGGGTGCATCAAGTTTTGCATCTGCCAACTATCCATTTTCCGAACCGCCCAATCCTCACTGGGGGGGTGCTGGAGCCTATCCCAGCCGTCATCGGGCAGTTGGCGGGGGACACCCTGAACCGGTTGCCAGCCAATCGCACGGCACATAGAGACGAACAGCCATTCGCACTCACATTCACACCTAGGGACAATTTAGTGTGTTCAATCAGCCTGCCATGCATGTTTTTTGTTTTTTTTTGGAACGTGGGAGGAAACCAAAGAACCCAGAGAAAACCCACGCAGGCCCAGGCAGAACATGCAAACCCCACACAGGGAAGCCGGAGCTGGAATTGAACCCGGTACCCCTGCACTGTGAGGTTGATGTGCAAACCACTTGACCACCGGGCTGCTGAAACTTGAAATCTGATTATTAAAAGTAACAGTCCCATTGGTAATATAGGTTACATTGGCCAGTGCGACTGATTCGGAAGGCTGTGGGCATATTGGATTAACAACAAAGAAGAGCAGAGTTCTGATTGGACAAAAAAAAAATCACATACAAATGCGCAACAAAAAGAACAGAATGGATTATTGGGAGATTAATAACATATTTATTTAGATATTACAATTTAGGGTGTAAGTGTAGGTCAGTGTTTTTGATTGTGTTTAGCCAGCAGTGAGGGCCTTGCTGGCCTCTTCTCTTCTCTTCTACTTGCATGTTCACCCACAATGATTATTCAGCTGACAGAACTTAGCAGTAAAGTAGGCTCAAACAAATTTGTGACGTATGTATATTTTTTTTATATTTCAACTCATGTATTGTTCTTAAATGGATGGCTGATGGAATGACACAAAAGCCTTATTCACACAGTCAAATCTTGTCTTTCTCAAGGCATCTGATGTCAATGGAAGTGGCCCAACTACTCCCAGTTTTGGATCCTATTATGGCCCCTCACATGGTAAAATTCAGCCTTATTTTGGGGGCAGTTGGATGGAAATACTACTGTACATTCAACAAAACAAACAAGATGAGCTGACTGCATTGGTGAAAGTTTTAATCCAGTAATAACTTGGCAATTGTCACCCAGGAGGGCTTACCAATGGGGTTCAGCCTCCATCCACAAGTGAGGAAAGACTCATCAAATTCTCAGGAATCGGGCCAGTGGATGAAACGGGGATGCCCATTGCCTCCAGATCTGTAAGAACAAAGAAACATTTTAAAAGACATCTCTCTTTTTACTTTTTAGTTTTGCGAACAATCCCTCTATAGAGAAGCTCAAATATATTTTTACACTCCCTACCTCCTTTCTTTTTCTTCCAACAGAGTGTAAACAAGCCCAGAGACTGGTACAAGAGCATGTTCAAACAAATACATAAGAAGCCAGAAGGTATGATTGCTCTTCTTCCTCTTCATGCACTTGCCCTTGACAGAACAGGGACACACTATACAAATCATGGTGGCACCTTTGATATTATAAAAATACTCGTAATAATTATTATGATCATTATCATTGCCTTCTGCGTTTCTGGCACCATTGATAATCAATACATCCATTATTTGAGACCCTTCTCCTCATGATGGTCGCGTGCATGCTGGAGCCTATCCCAGCCGTCTACAAGCAGTCAGCAGGCTACGCCTTGAACTGATTGTCAGCCAATCGCGGTGCCATTAACAAAATAATTAAGAAAAGATGAAGCAGAAGTGCTGCTCTTATCACAAGCCACAATGGTGATGTCTTTGTCATGATTTTAGATAGGAGCCAATGATGTCTGATCTTTTTTTTTTTTGGAGCAGAGTGTGAGCAGGAGGAATCAGACAAGTTGTCGGCTAGATGTACCGGTAAGTGTTTCATCTTCTCCTAGGGATGGTCATTTGACTAGATTTTCTTCCTTAGCATTGTGGAAAATGATTATTATTTAATCAAGTCATTGTAACTTCTCAAAATATTTTTTTTCATGCTTTTCAAAAACTTCCCTAAACATTCTGAACTCGTCTTTCAATCCGAGCTGTAGTGGATGTCTTTGTGGATGTTGCTCAACTTCCCATAGCTGATTTTATGTTGCAAGCTAATTGAGGCTACCAACGTCTCAGCACCTCTGTTGGCTGCATCCAGCCAAGTCGTGCACTTTCTTCAAAATTCAAGATATTTTGAACAACGCAATCAATCATTCTTGAATCATTTAAGTGATTATCATGCCCATCTGGAGCTTCTACTAAAATAAACATTGTTTAAATGTAACATTTATCTTTCAATCATGTCATATATTAAAAAAAAAAAAAACAATTACATGTATTCTCAGGCGTGCAGGCCACTACAAGCACAGAGGATGAAGAAGCCAACCAATATCTCTTCAGGCTATCACCACATGGAGCCTTGCCTGACTGGTGAGCTGATTCCCACTGACGCTCACAAACAGCTGAGCATATCCTAGTATGCACTGGAGAGCATCTAGCGCACACTTAAGCATAGCCAATTATAAGCCTATTTGCATATTGTAACTGAATCCAGGGGCCCTACACTGTGGTACCTCTTTGAAGCAAACCAATTCTTAGAATTTAAAAAATGGCTGCACAAAGCAGCGCAAGTCACAACCCAACCTCCGTTGAGCCAATTAATTTACAGGCCATTTCTGAATGGGTTTCCGTGGAATTCGAAATGTGGGCGCTTTCTTCATATTCACTGCAACACGCCTCATGTGAAAGAAAGCCAACAATCGTGTCCGGACTAGGCGGTGGGGTGGGCTGCAAGTTGGGATTTGTTGTTCCAGCACTTACAATAAGGCAATGATTACGTTGCCGCCCATGGTGGTTGTGTGTTTGCACATCCACTTGGGTGTCATGTTTCAGGAGCCAAGATGTCAATGAGCTGTCAGTTCCAGGGAAGCAGAAGCCTCAACCCAAGAGCATATTTGACTTTGAGCCCGAAAAAGGTGTTTCTTCTGTAAGCCTCGGCCAGGTACAACGTCTCGCGTTCAAAAATTGCTTCTGTAACCAGCTTCTTTCATGGGCTGGTACTGTTTTGGCGTTCTTGTCGCAACAAGCTAATGAGTTAACTTGTGGTTATCCAACAGATCTTTTCAAAAGATGTTGTTCAGTTCCATATTCATGATCTTAGCAGTTCCGCTCTGGTTTATATTTAGAGTTGTTCCAGATAAGTATTTTCTACAAGGACCGGAGGGAATTTAACCTCTTTAAAAGCAACAATCCTCCGGAGTTAGTGCATGTAGCAATCATGACTAAGATAAATATTTGTTCACACACACATTCACATACACACCCCACAGGAGCTGAAGTGCTTTGTGATTTGTATTGTGATGTTAACCTTTGGAGGTGCAGCATAAGAGTGTCTGAGACAAACTGTGCACAGACCAATGTCGGGGGCTTCACAGTGACTTTATGGTCTGTGAATGGAATGGAAGGCCTTGGCATACCATTAGGAAAAGACTTTGCTGCTTTCTGCCAGCAGAGATTTATTGTAACACGACAGTATTGGAAACAGAAGGAAATCGGACTTTCTTGTTTAACTGTATTGAGTTTGCAAGTGGGATTCAGTTAATTTCACTTAAGAGAAATGAATCATAACATAAACTACTTTTAACAGCACCAAATGTGCCTTTATCTGTGTTACAGTCAGCATGAAGCAGTTTTTTACATGCAGTATGTATTATTGTTAAGTACAGTATATATTTTAAATAACGGGCTAAGATAGGCACCAACTCACGGGTGACCCCTAATAATTATATATCAGTACTGTACTCATATTCTTGTTTAAAACCAAATAAATGCTATTTCTTGTTCATCTAGGGCAGATTATAGGATATTGAGAATCACAGGCCCACCTTGCCCCCCCATTTATTCATTCATTCATTTTCAATCTGTTAGACATTCATTATCAGGCTGTTTTATATATTGCAACTGCAAAATCAGTGTAATAGCTAAACAAACTGTTCCAACAAAATAAATGTAGATGTTCACCGATAACAGTTAACATAATGACTTTTGCACTAATGAACCACTTGAATATAATAATTCAATTGGCTCTGTTTCCTTCTCTTAATCAATGGAATTATCAGCCATCAATTTGTCTGTAAGAAACGTTGAACAACAAATGCACCATCACAAGATATCTACATTTACTTCATGCACTGTTGTCCACTTAGTTAAAAATGAAACTGATGCTTATACTTCTCTTTAATAACAGAAACCATAAATGAAGCATAGCCTACTCAATTTGTGTGTATGATGTTGCATTTCATTATCAACAATCATTTTTAAGTCAATGTTTTTTTTCTGACCAAAGGGTTGCCGGTCGCCAAACAAACGGGCTGAGAAGTCAAAGTCTCCTTCAGTTGAGGTGAGCAATCTCACTGTTTCATCTTGCAAAAACAAGCCCACAATGCCCAGTGCCAACTGTGACATCATTACCTGGGCTCAGGCCAGTCTGGTCTCTGAACTGAGTCGCTTTGAGGCCGAGTTGGACTCTGATATCATGGGCCTGGAAAAGAGACTGTCCCAGAAGAAACGGCAGCATCGAGGCTGGGGTGAGGTACTGAGCACCCCCCTCTGCCCCAAATCCTCCTTGACCGTCTCAGCTGAAGACTCCTTGTTAGTCCCCAGAACGCAGCCCATCCCTCCCATCTCGACTGTATGAGCATCACCGCTTGCTACTGTTAGCTGTGTTTCTTGTGTGTCCTGACCTGGATGACAACTAAAGAATCACCTCCCTGTCTTGCACGTTGACTCATCCGTCTAATCATCTGCCTGCAGCATCCCTCCCTCCCCCTCACACTCGCACCTCAGCAAAATTAAATGTGCAGCTGTACTTGCATAGAGCACCCAAATTCACTGTTCTACAAAGATTCTTTGGAAATAATCCTTCCTGTGTGCTGATGTCTTGCCCTTCCTGTTTCTGAATGTTTTTGAAATCATGAGTGCACTTGGTGAGCCAAGGAACGTAGGACCCAGTTGATTTCTCACTCCCCTGGGGAGTGGTCAGCACCACCGTGTTGCCTGCATGTGTTGTTCAAAGAATTCCTCCAAGTTGGGAGACGGTGGAGGCCGAAGGGAGCAAACTTTGAAAAGTCTATTCTGCTTCCAGGGGACCAGGGATCCAGTGACTGCTTCAAGAGCTGGAAACACAAACTACAGGTCTGTAACCACTTGGAAAAAATATAGTCGATAAAACTACAATGACTTTATTTTTAAATCGTGGTTGTGACAAAAGGAGCATTGTAAGATTCCAATCTTATTCATTTACTTTGCCATTCACTTGGTTTTTGTGATGCGTTTTTCAATCAACGATGAAATTATCCAACATCTAACATTTCAACTGTTTTGTATGCTTTAGGAAATAATCAATAGCTAACAAATGAAGTTGTAGATATAGCCTGTGTATTCATTTTTAATTATCCCGAGTCAACTTATGACAAGGAGTGTAAACAAATTCCACAGTAATGCAAAGTCCAGGATCAATAACCACATAACACAACAATAAACCACTTTGAGCTTCTTTTTTTTTTCTCCCTGCCTGACTTGTCGTGACAAAGTGATTACACTTCAAGTCTCCCCACCCCCTCAAAATAACCTCAACAGGTTTAAGTACAGTACATTTACTCCTTGAGACAGCATTCCGCATTTCTAACCGTGCGTGTAATGCATTCTTGGAAGATTCTCGCTGTTATTTGCTCAGTTGGTTTCACTGGGATTGACCTTTTAAGGCTTTTGGTTCAGTGGCATTTTTTCAAGCGTCTCTTGTAAAGGATCTGTGGTATTACAGGACAAAGTGGCAAAATGTAGTCTGCTTTTTCGGCATCCTGTCACACTGACATGTTTAGTTGCTGCTAACACGAAGCACGTGGTTCTGTTTGTTTGCAGAGTAATTCAGAGCTACTGTTTCAATAAGTTTCTCAGTGCTTATAGATGAATGAAGATGCTTAATCTCAATGAAATAAACAACTGGCGTTACAAAATAATTAAGCAGGAAACAGGGTTTCCCTTATTCTTCCAATTCATGATAGTTTAGAAAGCGGCAGAGGTTGTAAAAGTACTTACTATTTTTAGAATAAAAGTGTCAAGAAGACTTTCATAAAAGTAAAAGTCCTGATATAAATTCTTAGAAAAAAATAATACCGGTAAATACCGACGGAAATGCCCAAGTCCAAAAGTAAAAATGTTTGTCATAGTTGGATTGAGGGCAGCCCGGTGGTCCGGTGGTTAGTGCGTCGACCTCTTAGTGCAGAGGTCATGGGTTTGATGCCGGCTCTGGCCTTCCTGTGTGGAGTTTGCATGCTTTCCCCGGGCCTGTGTGGGTTTTCTCCGGGTACTCTGGTTTCCTCCCACATTCTAAAACATGCATGGCAGGCTGATTGAACACTCTAAATTGTTTTTAGGTGTGAGTGTGACGGTTGTTTGTTTCTGTGTGCCCTGTGATTGGCTAGCAACCAGTTCAGGGTGTCCCCCGCCTACTGCCCGAAGACTGCTGGCATAGGCTCCAGCACCCCCTGCCACCCTTGTGAGGATAAAGCGGATCGGAAAATGGAGGGTTGATACATAGTCAGATTGACTGTCAAATATATACAATACCCATTTTGATTCATTTGCACGTCAACACAAAACTCCTCTGCACATACTACTGTGTCATTCCTTTATTAACCTGCTAGCACGAAGACGAAAAATGACAATGCGCTATCATAATGTTTTCCCATAGCTTTGCTAACTGTCGAACCAAAACTGTTAAAGTAGCTAATGGTAACAGCTGAAAAACATACACCTAACCTGCATTTATGTTTATTTTGTTTTAGATTAGACTGCATTTTTGAATGTCCGTAGCTTGCGGTTTTTAGGCTGTAACAAAACATTTATCAGAATCGTTGTTGACGCCGACAGCATCAAACAATTCTTGTACTGTAAATCAGGCCATTTGGGGGAGGTAATTGGCTTGTTCAGAAAGATTTATATTGAAGTAATGTACAGATAACCTGAATATGTACTAAAGTCGGAGCACCTTTGCAAAAAGGTTACTTCATATTATTCAATTCTTTTCAGTCAATCATCTGAGCCTAAGCAGCCCATTCGTCACTCCGCTGGCCCCTCATCGGTCTTCGCTCCTTCATTTGGTAAACAAAGTTCTTTCATGTCAATCTGAAAAAGATGTTTCAATGTTTAATGAGCTGTTGATGCAAATCCCATTTGCTAGTTTTTTGTTTTTTTTTAATCCAGGTCTGTTGCTTAAAGCACCGCTTCACACCACACGACCATACACTCTCAATAAGCTCTCTTGTGACTCACTAGAATCGCCCAGTACCGGTAATTTAATATGTGGTCAGGTTTGTATTCCATTGCGTAGTTTGTCTGCTGCTGAGGCTAATCAAGTGTTCATGGTAGGTTTGTAATACCAAAGCAAAACAAAAAAAAGTGAAGCTGAACTGAACAGTGTATGGGTGTGGAGAGAGGAAACCTTGGAAAAAAGGAAGTGGAGCCGAAAATGCATATTGGAGATTAGCTTTATCCCATTTGTTTTCCTGTTTTAGTTTTATGAGATCAGCGTAATTATTTAGGTTCAGTATGTTGTTGATGTTTTGAAGATCCCACTTGCTCTTTTATGAAAATACAGTAGAGCAGGGGTGTCCAAACTTTTTGCCAAGGGGGCCAGATTTTATGTGGTAAAATGTCGGGGGGGGCCGACCTTGGCTGACATTCTTTACATTGAACAACAATATTGTTCAACAAATTTTAGTAAGCCAGTCTGTTTCACATTTCCATTTTTATTTTAATTTCAACAATCTTAAGAATTTCTTTTGGTTCATTTGAAACAGGTATATCACATGCAACTGCTTATTCACTTGACTTTTTCTTAAACAGAAGTCTCCTGAGTGCAAGTTGATTGATTTGAAACATAAAATGTATCACCATGACTTTTCAATAGTCACAAAACCTTTGACTCGAACAACAGGGAAATGAACAAGCAATACACATATCCACAACTGCAAGGATCATTTGAAATATGACATATCAGTCAATATAAACACGGAGTGATGTCTTGTTAACTCGTGAGTGATGCCCTCTAGTGTCTAAATGCTATTACTCATTTAGTGAATGCTATTACTCATTTAGCCACTAGAGGGAAGCAGTACTCTATGAAACATCACTCCCCAGTCTACGAGACCTCAGTCAATGCAACACGTGTTCCATTGCACACAACCTGCGGGCCAGACGGCACTGATTTTATGACAGGGGCCGAGGGCCAGATGAAATTCGACCGCGGGCCGGATTTGGCCCCCGGGCCGGACTTTGGACATCTTTGCAGTAGAGGAAACAGAGGACTTTTTAGCCTTCTCTAATTCAGCTGTATGATCACTTTGCTCGGTAGATCGACTTTCTGCTTCCAATGACACCATGGAGCGCTCGCCCAAGAAAGAAGAAAAGAAGGTAGATCCTTATGAAAAACAGCATTAAATGTGACTGCTTCAACTTTTGTCATCTTGTTTTCATTGAAATATTAAGCAGTTTTTTTTTGCTTTCAGATGAAAGCAGCTCGGGCCAAATTCAATTTCCAGGCTCAATCGCCAAAGTGAGTCCCCACATTGATCTGATTTTTTGTATTTTTAAAGTATCAAATGAATAAAGCACGACCACACATAGAATTATCAACTAAGTCGGACAAAAGTGTAAAAAAAAAGTACGATTTTTAGGTCTGCCGTTCTCGACAATCAACATATTGATATTGTGACCTATTGGGGCTCTTGCTTCATCTTGAATTCATTTCTCACACAGGGAGCTCACACTGCATAGGGGCGACATTGTTTACATCCACAGGCAAGTAGACGCCAACTGGTTTGAAGGAGAACATCACGGTCGAGCGGGCATTTTCCCCACCACATATGTCGAGGTAAAAAGAACGCCATTGTGGCTCTGACGTCATGCAGTTTTTCGGTTTGTCTTTTCACGTAGTTGAGCTGAGCTTTTGACGTTTCCCGTCAGATTCTTCCTCCATCTGAGAAACCAACACCAATGAAGCCTCCCAGTGTGCAGGTGCTGGACTATGGTGAAGCAGTGGCACTGTACAATTTCAACGCTGACCTTCCAGTTGAGCTTCCCTTTCGAAAAGTCAGTACTGTATTCGTACTATATAAACATTGAGCATGTTGCTGTGTTTAATCTAGGCAACGTCTTGTTGTTGTTTGTTTAATACATTCTGATGAAAAAAATGACTGAAATTCCATTGCTGCGCAAATTTCGACTGCACTCTGGCTAGACTTGAAGGTCCTGGCTTCATTTATTGAAAGCTTATCCATTGCGGAGATCGCGATCCACTGGTAGATCGCGGACTGGTCCCAAGTTGATCGCAATCGGTGTAAAGGAGAAAAAAACCCCTAACCATTTGTGTGTCTTTTGCATGTTAGTAATATGTTAATGTACACTGCACCCTAAACATCATATCAGTCTAATTTTCACAAAATGTATTCACAAAATAAAATGAAATCAAGCAGGTCAATCTTTAAAACTACGGTGGCGCGTGACCTGCGTCACCGGAAGTTGTTAGCGCTCAGCAGTCTACAATCGCCGCTTGTGTGTGTGTTGGGCTATATCTTTTATCGTTATCATTATTCTCATTCAGAGCTTGTTTCGTGTACAATTCACCGATGTCAAGGGCAAAGATTAGGAATCTAAAGGGCCGAGGGAAGCACTTTAAAACGCTACGTGTGAGGGACGGTAATTAACAGGCTGCAAAAGTGCGTCGCATGGCTCTGTGTCAGGCTGCTCATCATGGAGTGCGTGTGCGAGTGTATCGCGATCGCAGGAGGTTGGTTGATCGAAAAGTCGATCTTCGGTCCAAAAAGTTTGGGCACCAGTGGCTTCGAACAATAGTTTGTAACATTTATATATAAATGAGTAGCTGCATTCAAGCATTTGTCAAACAAAGTGTAGAATATTTACAGAAAAAAGGGAATTAGCAACTTTCTGATTCACGTTTTTACTTTTGCAATCTCAAATATTTTGTCTCTGCAATGGTATTGACTTGAATATGAAGTTTGTCAAGTTAAGCAAAGAATGCTTAATTAACTGCGTTCATTCTGTACCTTAGGGGGAAGTCATAAGTATAACACGATGTGTTGATGACAAGTGGCTGGAGGGGAGGATCTCAGGGACAAACCGGAGTGGCATCTTCCCTGCCAGCTACGTTCAGGTCAACAAAATGCCCCGCACCAAATACTCCACGGACGACTACTCAACAAGCTCCATGTTTCCTATGTCCCCTGGGCCCCAGAGTCCAGGCCGTCCGCTCTACTCACCTTGCCCGCAGTCGCCATTGTCCCCTTTCAGCCCCACATGCGTCAGCCCCAAACGAGAGCACTCCCCCCAGCATCCACCTTCACCCCTGTCTTATGGTGCAGCAGCACAGTCGCTCTTGCCCGTTCAGACATCGCTATCCAAAGAACCTGCCAATCTTTGGCCTCACAATTCCTCCAAACCTGCTTCACCTGCCAACCACAACACTCTCAGCTCTGCATCACCATCTGCTTCTGTAGCAGGATTGGCACATAGCACAGTGAACGCTCTCGGGCACAATGATTTCTCACAGGTCTGCCCTCACTGCCTCCTGTGGAAACTCACTCTATGCCCACATCTGCCAAGATGTGCTTTTCTTTACTTTTGCGTACCTGACAGATGTTCGTTCTTTTCTCTCTAGGGTGCTCTCTGCAATCCCAAGGCCAACTCATTCCCACCTGGACAAGTGCCAAGCACTGCTGGCTCCACAGCAGTGCAACGTAAACCGTAATACAGTGCACGACCTAATTTCACCATTATAAAAGAATGAAATGTCGTAACGGTACTGAATTATTGATTTCATGTCCATTCAGATATAAGGCCGTCTACAACTACAAACCACAGAATGTAGATGAATTAGAACTCAAGGAGGGTGACGTTGTCCAAGTAATGGAGAAATGCGACGATGGCTGGTTTGTAGGTGAGTAATTGACTATGAGCTTCTGACACAACACCCAAAATGCACACTTTTTCAGAACGCGATCAATAAATGACGTGTCAGCGCTGCCATTTAGAGGACAAAATGAAACATTGCCGAATTTACTTTTTACGGCTGCTGAATTTACGGCTTGACTTTTTCTGTGATATAATGCATATTTTCAACATGTGTGCTGCAGGTACGTCAGAAAGGACTCACGCTTTTGGGACTTTCCCCGGGAATTACGTGACACCAGTTTGACTTTTTGTTTGATCACTTTCACATGGATTCACATTCCAAGAACTCAACAACCACCCTCATCACCTACCTTTAGATGGGACATGCATGTTCACCGCTCTTCCATGACCAGAGAAGAGAAGCCCTCACCTCCCTGCATGAGTGTGTTGCACCGGCTTTGTACTTGCATATAAATCCAATTTAAGAAAGACTGGATGATGAAGACATGCAAAGAACGAATGATTTTGTCCCACAATTATTTGCAGCCGCAGCAAATGTTTTTTTCACAGGACTGTTCATTCGAATTTCCTGCATTCAGCCACCACTATGCCACCACAAACCACTGAAATAATTTTGTCTGAATTTCTAATATTTTGCGGAATCGAGGACTAATATCTCCAAACATTTTCTGTCTCAGATTATTTTTCAGATCTTTGAAGAAGTTTGAAGAAGCAACATGACTCTCTCTCTCTCTAGAATTCCATAAGTTAGAAAGGGACAATTTGTGCCATTCGGTTTTTCTCCATCCACAAGGCTTTTCATACAAGCAAAAAATAAAATCTCTTAGCACATGCACTGATTTCTTCCTAATGATTGTAAATGTCTTGTCTGGCTTTTATTTCATATTTAGAATTAAAAAAAAAAAACATGACTTTTGTATGTGTTAGGAAGAAGTCTGTCTTGTTTAACAGACAGTTTTAAAGTTGTCTGTCTTGCCACTAAAAATTTACACTGCACATTATTTGCATGCTGTTAGCATGCTGCTCCTTAATGTCTTTCCTGCTTTAAACAATATAAATGCATCCTTTGTGGTGGTGGTATAATTATGGATAATCTTGACAGCCATTAAAAAAAAATGAAAAAATTATGACACTGTCACTGTAAAATTAATCAAGTAACCTGAAGATCACTGTACAGAGTGTAAGCTTTTATAAAAAAAATACAAAGTGTAATATATATTTGCTTCAGAACTATTTGCTTTTCCAATGTATGGTATAGCAGGTATGTTAGTTTTTTAAAGCTATTAAAAGGCTGAGTGTTGCGAAATTACTCATGAGTTCTTATACATTTTACTGTGCACACCCATTCCAAAATAAGGAAAACAAAACTTTTTTGAAAACACATTTTCTTCAACACACACACACAAACAAATTGTGATGAGAAATAAATGTGGTACCTAATTGGCACCAGTCATATATTCAATTCTATTTTTATTTATGGAGCTGCAATTCACCACAGAACCCATTTTATGACACTTATGTAGAGCAGATCCAGACCTTTACACATGAAGATAACAACTTAACCCAGCAAGAGAAAGCATTACAGTAGATAATGTGGCCAAGGAAAACATCTTTCTCAGGGAGATACCTGGAACAGACTTGAAGACACATTGTGGGGCAGCTGCCTGCTACCACTGATTTGGGTTTTCAGAGTGATAGAAGGACAATGGACAGCGATAATGATAGGAGGTGGGTTGCAACTGAATTAAGGGAAAAGTGCCTAGCGTATTGAGTGCATTAGCATTGATGATGTTATGGTAAAGAGCAGTTTTAATTGTATTAGTATTGTAAAATTAGTTGCATTAATTGTAGCAGGCATGTTGCGATTGTGCATGCTCATCTGTTTCGTGTTTCAGTTCTCTTTCTCCCACTTGTTCTCAAACAGCGATCTGAATGACAACGAGTTTGTTTGTTTATTGAACATAAAACATATACAGTAATAATTAGATAATAAGGTAGATAAAAAAGTAAAAAGAAAGAAATCAGTCTTCATTCAACACAGTTATTATGTTCAAGGGAGTAGGATGAAGTAAAAAACTTATCTAGTCCTACCCCGTTATGTGTTTATATCTACTAAATCATTTTTATATCAATCAGAAAATAAAAAAGTAAGAAGTCTCCATTAAGGCTCATACTTTACCCTTAACCGTGATATTGTTACAACTTTTGGTTTGTATCGGGATTATATACATCCACACCCTGGCACTCTTGTGTCAATTTTCTCTTGTATTCATAATGGATATTTCAATACCTTTCTCTATTTATCAACTTAGTTCTGATTTATCATTATATAATAATGTTTAGAATTTATCATTTTAACTCTGATTGATGTAGGTTGTTTGTACTATTTTTTTGAATTTGATATCAGCAAGCGATTTACTCATTTTTAGGTCCGTTTCGAGATTATTCCACAGATTAACACCTTTGCTAGATACACTTCTTTGCTTGATGTTTGTTCTTGTTTTGAGTTTTTTGAATAAGTTGGTACCTCTTAATTCAAAGTTGCTTTCTCGAATTTCGAAAAACTTCTGAATGTTTTGGCAGAGCAGGTTATTGTGTGCTTTGTACATTAATTGGGCGATTTTAAAGTCAGCCAGGTCATAAAATGTCATCGTATTTAATTTGATAAATAGTGGATTTGTGGCTTCCGTATATTTTGATCTATTAATAATTCGAATTGCTTTTTTTTGTAGTTTGAGAATAGGGAGTGTGTTTGTTTTGCAGGCATTTCCCCATATTTCCACACAGTAGGTCATATATGGTAATAATAATGAAGTGTATAATGTGTACAAAGATCTCTTATTTAGCACTTCCTTGGTTTTGTAGAGGATCCCTACGGTCTTGGCTATTTTTCTTTTTACGTTATCGATATGTGGTTTCCAACATAGTTTTGAGTCTATTACTAATCCGAGAAACTTGGTTCCATACGCTCTTTCTATTTCAATTGAGTTTACCATAATTTTAGCTTGGTGTTTGATTGGTCTTGTGCCAAAAACAATTAACTTCGATTTTTTTAGGTTAAGTGACAATTTATTTCTGTCGAACCAGTTTTTTAATTTGTTTAATTCGTTTTCTACGGTTGTCAGGAGCTGTTTCAGATTTATTCCAGAACAGTAGAAGGTTGTATCATCAGCAAATAGGACACATTTAAATGGTTTTGAGACCTTGCCGATATCATTTATATATAAGATGAATAGTTTTGGACCGAGCACTGACCCCTGAGGAACTTTGTGAGTGATTTTCAGTTGATTCGTTTTTTTTATTGTTGAGTTGCACGTACTGATATCTGTTTTCTAAATAACTTTTTATCCATTTATAAGCTACACCTCTAATGCCATATCTTTCTAGTTTTTTCAATAATATACTGTGATCTATTGTGTCAAAAGCTTTTTTTAGATCTAGGAAAACCCCAACAGTAAATTCTTTGTTGTCTATATTAGTGGCTATTGCTTCCACAAACTCCATAACTGCCATTGAGGTGGTCTGTTTTTCCCTGAAGCCATATTGATTCTCACTTAACAGTGCATGCTTTTGTATAAAGCTATCAAGACTGCGAGAAAATAGTTTTTCTAATATTTTTGAAAATTGTGGTAGTAGTGATATTGGTCTATAATTTGTAAACAGATGTCTTTCTCCACTTTTATAGATTGGAATAACTTTAGCAATTTTCATTTTTGATGGAAAGATACCAGCTTTGAATGACAGGTTGCATATGTGCGTGAAAGGTCGCACTACATATTCTATAGTCTGCTTGATTATTGTCATATCAATATTAAAGCAATCAGTTTACTTTTTATTTTTAAAAGTTTTTATAATATTTGATACTTCTTCTTGTTTTACAGCAGTAAGGAACATCGTGGAGGAGTTTTTTTCTACGTATTTATCTATTTCAAACAAGTTTGTTGGATCGGGAATTTGTTTTGCTAGGTTACTGCTGATGTTGACAAAATACTCATTAAATTCAGTTGCTATTTCTACAGTTTTTTCCCAAATAGTATTTTTGCCTTTGATAAAATACTCTGGATAATCCATTTTTTTAGGATTATTTCTGATTACTTGGTTAAGTATTTTCCATATTTCTTGTGTGTTACCTTTATTCTGCTCTAATAGTGCATGATAATGATCTCTTTTACTGGTTCTTATAATATTTACTAGTTTATTTTTATAGGTCTTATATATATTTTTCTGCTTCTTCAGTTTTTTCTTTTTACATGCGTTTTCTAGGCCTTTCGTTATCCATGGCTTACTTGGGTCTTTATACTTTTTGGAGACTTTAGTTAATGGAAAATGTTTATCATATAAGGAGATTATGGTAGACTGAAATACTTCAAACGCTGTATTTGGGTCTTCGTTTGAGTAGACCTCGGTCCAGTTTCTTTTTTCTAGGTCTTGCTTAAAGGCATCGATGGAACGTTGGGTTCTTAGTCATATTTCTGTTATACGAGTTGTTGATTTAGCTTTTCTATCAAAATAATTATGAAAAACTGCAAAAGCAAGGTGCACAACAGGAGTTCAATCAGTAAACATTTCCGAGGACGTCAACTTCTCGGTCTCTTTGTATCTGTGTTGCAACATGCTGATGACATTGTGACTAAGCTCAGTTGCCACTTTTTTTCTGAGAACATCCTGTTTGAAGCCTCGCAATGGCAAAGTATTGTTGTTTGTTATGAGTGGTCTTTATCTTATTATGTGGAAATGTAAGGACTGTTTAAAAAAACCAAACTATTTTTAATTGAACCAGGAAATTTATCAGTGGATACATGAATCAAACACCCATTTTGTTTTTTGCCAATGCATAAAAGTACTAAAACATACAACGATAGGTGCATTGGAAAGTTTGGAGAAGGGCAAATCAAGTTCACTATAAAAGTTTACTGAAAGGTAGTACATGGTTCCCCAACCTTTACTCTGCCAAATAACCCATTTTTATTGAAATAGTGATGATCTTGTGCCAATTTACTCACAAATGTACTGACTGTGACATCTAGGACCACACAGCTGATAGATATACTTGCAGGAAGCCATGACATATTCTGCTGTATGAGTGGCAGATGCATCCACAGGTTCATTATATTAACCACATAATATGTACTTAAAGGAAGACTAAGTAGCTGAGGGTCTTCAGTCGCTTTATTTCCCCGAACGGTAACGGGACTCATTTACTCAAGACCTGCTATCGCCCACAACTCAAAGCCAGTTTCTCCGCACATGAATAGTAACTCGCTTTGACAGTATGTCCATTCTGCCCTTTCATCTGAGATATTCCTGTGTTCCTTTGTCAGTCATCATCAGAGACGTCATAGACACACTTATAACAAAGCAAATAAAGAGCACCAACTATTTACAAGAAGCGCTACAAGGCATGCTCGGAAGTACACTGCCTGACAGTCGCCAAATTCTCTTTCGTCATGTCATGGAGAATTATTTTGTCATTATAAGGCACTGACCTAAGGTTTATTTGTAACTGATAAATCATTTTCTGACAAATTAAATTAAATTGGATAATTGATGAAGAGCACCCTGGTTGGGAATCAATCGGTAGTACAATCGTAGGTTCATCCTAAAATTACACCCAAATATGGCGAACCTTTTATGAGTCTTTTAAACCACACAGATAGAACTGTCAATAAAAATTATGGATTAAAAAAAATACAAGCACAGTCTCTCACTTGAATACATGGTTCTAAAACAATTGGTTCATAGAGGAAGAATCAGAAATATTTCCTATGTCACTTGACAATCACCAATACGACAGTCATGGTTATTCAATCATTTTTACTGGATGCGATGCAGTAAAAACAAATTTCCTTCCTTGAGAACGCTTCCCAAGCAAACTGCGCCTGTGAGCGTCGTGATACCAATCTTCCAATTAGATGACGTACAGGAAGTGACTTGGCAAGGAAACACGCGCGCGTTTCTCTTGCCCGTCAGCAGGTGGCGTAAGGTCGCTGAAAGCAGACGTGGTGGTTTTGTGGGCGAAATGGCTCAATTAACGTCACCGGGGCGACACCCTGGTCTCCTCCCGCCCCTGCGGTGTGACACGCCCCGGGTTGCTGCCGTTGACAAAGCCTTTATTTTGGTCGGAGCACATGGCAGTGGGAGCTCATCCCTTTTGATAGAACGCCGGGCTAGCAGCCACAGGTGGAGTTCGAGTTGACGCTTCCTTGTACTGTCTTGTACAACTTCCGTTACAGCTGCTCTTTACGCCAGCTTTACACCTCCAAAATTCCGTTTTTCAAACAGACTTGCTTATTGACGCAAATAGACTTCAGGTGGAGACGACGACCCACGGCACTGAAACGCAGCACTTCATATAGGTGAGTAAACTTTTCCTGAACCTCCCCAACATTAAACATCATCATTGGACCTGAAGTATTTATTACAACTTGCCATTCGCTTCATCTTTGATCACGACGCGTTGTGTTCAGAATGTTTGCTGTCATTGTTAATCTAAGTGTTGACTCAGCTCATGAAGGAGGGTGTCATTTTACAGAATATTGACACGAGATATGACGATTTTTGAACAAGGAAGTATTCTGGCGTAAATCGCTGTAATTTATTGGAATAATAAACCACCTTTGCCCCCGCAAGGTGCACCAGCCTCCACTTGCCCAGCTCCCAAAGATGAGTACTGAGGCTACCTGTGCACACTAGGCGGTCAAAATGATTTGTGGAGGGCCTGGAGTTTGGACCAGGTGCTAGATTTATATATGCCAGTATTTGACACTTTCACCACGTTGTTTCCTCACCCTATAATACTGGTGGTGAGAGCTCTCAAATAGCAGGCTTCTTCCTGCTTCTCTTTCTCTTTCATTACAAAAAAAAAAGTGTCTAGACATGACTGCACCTCAGCAGCTCAGGTTTGGGAACTAACAATCCTAGTGTTACTTTGCCACTGGTGAATAATCACTCTCCAAAACTGCAAAAAAGAGAGAGTGCTGTGGCTTTTATCTGGGTGGAATGTACATTCTATCAGGAAGTCAGTTTTATCAGTACATATTTGAGTGATCAAAGTTTCTTCCTGTCTCACTGTGATTTTTATTTTTTACTTGCACGTCACATGGTTTTTCCCAGAAACAACACATCGTGTAATGCCAATGCCAAATATGTTTCCACCGCTTCAAAGAGCTTTTAACTCACCCAGCGTCAAACATGACTGAAAGGGCAGAGTCTCCCCATTGATGCGAGATCATTCGAGAGGTTTCATGTATTGAACAAAGTCAGATGGGATGGTATGTGCAGAGATTGCTGAACAGTTCAGTGCAGCGCATTTGCTGCGTGAAGAGTGAAAACACGGGGGAAGTAGGGGCAAATCAGTGAAGCCAAGGTGTGTCATTTTCTGATTAAAACTAGATTGGTAGGAGAGCTCCAGGCCAAACGATAATTGTAATATCGTGGCATCTTGTAGCATGCTTTCCCTGTAGAAGGGCGTAGCCCGCACAATTCACAGGTATGTCACTGACTGTGATTACCGGTACTCTGGATGACACATGAGCCATAGTATAAACATGTGTCAACTCCTCACTCAACACCCCCTAAGACCTGTTTTGTTATTGTTTGATATTTTCCAATCTCCCTGGCGACTGCAGCTAAAAATGACCAAAGGGGTGTGATGAATGAATAAAATGAACGTTATTTCACACAATCCAGGGAGAGGCTTGTGGTTGCATTCCTCTTGTTTTATTCAGTGGGTGTGTAGTTGTCGGTAGGTTTCGACCTGTCGGAGCGCAGTGCGCCGCCACGCTGCACCGCTGTCAAAGCCCGGGCGGGCCTCCCAGTTGAGTATGAAGCATCTGTTATGTTAATCAGCCATGCTTTTGGGGGTTATTCTGACCCTGTGGATTTTTGTGCAAACAAAGACAAACACCCTCATTCAGGGAAAAGGTGTAAGTGTTGATGTACATGTCTGTGTTTTGGCTGCCTTGCATTTAAATGTGCAAAGTGTATTATCCAGATGTCTGTTTGCTCAGTCACTCAAAAACTCTCGGTGTGTCTACTTTCCTCAGTATCAACCTGCAACATTTTTGTGGTGTACAACTCATCTTGTAGTCTTTATAACAAATAACTCTTATTTTCCAAATTGGGCTATTTGATTTCATTTGAATTTCCTCCAATTTTTAATTGTCCTACATTTTGCTGATTTTTCTTTTTGTAACCATGAATGCACGTGTGCGCTTTTTTTCATACATGCATTGTGTAATACTCATCCAAAATTTGAAACCCAAATCACCATTCAGTTTTATCTAGAAAGTTTAGCTGGACTTTCATGTCAAGTTGCGTGTAAAACAGGGCATCCCTATCCACCACACCATAGACCCGTTTTCCAAAAATCAGGTGCATCTTCCTGTCTAGACGCTCGTCTCAGTCGCATGATATATGGGCAAAAGTAAGCTCACAAGCTAGCAAAATGTGATTTGAGTACCGGTAGTTAAGAGAGGAAAGTAATTTCATCTGTGCTGCATGTTACACATCGAGCGTATTTGACAATAGAAGCTGACTTGGCTTGAAAATGACTAAAAACAAAACAAAGCAAAATGTGTGTGGATGATTTTCATTGAAAAGGGCCAACAGGCCAAATAATGATACAGAAGATCCTTCAAATTCCCAAAAAAGAAAGTTGTATTTGAGAGAGAATATTGTCAATCCTATGTAACTCATTCACTCCCAAAGATGTTTACTAATTACACAGCTACATTCAGCCTAATGGAGAATCTGTTAACACCAGCTCACTTATTTATTGCTATTATTTTTTTGGGGCGGGGGGCAGTTTACAGACACACGTTTGGTCAATGTAAATGTATGAGATGCAAATCAAAGTTAATGACCCTGAAGAATGCCGTTTTTATTATGCCTACTGTTCTTGGCCATTACATACTCATCTACGGACTTGTGGTAGCAAGTTTGACTCACTCTGCACCCATTACACGTTCCAGCAAATGCGAGTTAAGTTTTGTTTCTGTTGGTACGAGCCAAAATGACTTCCAAGTATTTCTTATCAGAGTCAAATCTTGTTTTTCAGCCTCCTCCATTTTTCTATCTGCCGTGAAATAGTTGACTCCAAACAATGCGTGTAGAGTAACAGATATAAATTTGTGATTTTATATGAACAGACTGCTCTCAAATTCAGCATTGTCACCAAGATGCAATATTTTTTGGGGAAGACAAAAGTTGTATTTGTCGAACCCTGAAGGCTCTCTGCATGTTGAAGCAGCAACTTGAAGTTTTGCTTAGCCCGCTGGTCTTCCTTACACCTCCTTTTCATGTTTTACCTTGAAGGGAAAAGCCCTCATAATTGTTTCATTTGACTGAAATTCTACTTTACAAGTGAGAATGCCCCCGTGACATAAATAGAGCAAAGTGATGACCTGTGCAAGATCTTTTGGCTCATGTTCTTTAAACACTGGAGCAACATAATAGTTCAACAACACCTGTGTGAGATACATAATACCTAATGGAAAATACATTTCTAATATACTATATCTGCTTAGTACGTCCACCTCACAGTGCAGAGGTCCAAAGTTTGATTCTGGGCTCCAGCCTTTTTGTGTGGAGTTTGCATGTTCTCCCTGCACCTGTGTGGCTTTTCTCCATCTACTCCGGTTTCCTCTGACGTTCCGAAAAACACACATGGCAGATTAATGCATCACTCAAAATTGTCCCGAGGTGTGATTGTGAGTACACCCAGTTCAAGGTGTACCCCGCTTCCTGAACAAAGACAGCTGGGATAGACTCCAGCATGCCAGTGACCTTTGTAAGTTCAAGTTCAAGTCAACTTTATTGTCAAATGTGCTCTGTGCACCATACAGCACAGATGACATTTCTTTCCTCTCAACCACCGGAGAGAGACGAGCCGCTGCGGGTACCCGCATCACCATCAACCGAACAGTTAACATAAAATGACAAAATAATACAACATAAGACACAGACAGTCGTGCAATCTTAACCTGTTTTCTGCATACACTTGAAGCAGTTATAAATGAAAGAGGGGAGAATCAAAGAGGAATATGACTAGATAATGGTCATAATGAATTCATTTACACAACTGTCGATCGATGCATATAAATTTGGAGGTTTAAGAATGGCGATGTTTGCCTTGAAGTTCTTCAAAACAGCTGCATGTTCCTCCCCCATTTGCATCGTCCACAGTGCGGCTCAGCTGATGCTGAACAGCGAGCCAAGTGATGATTTCATGACAATAATTCCTCCTATTGTTTGAATGTGTTGTATTGTGTCTAAAGTGGTGTGGCAGCAATAGCTAGAGGTCACCAGAACACAAGTCACCTTTTATGGAGATGCCTTTTATATGACTGAACCAATAGTGTGCGAGAGCCGGATAAATTTCACAGTGCAGCACTTTGTCACTTGCAAGTGCAACTTGAACCTGATCAGTAGCCAGTTTCCCTCAGTGCAGTCATGGGTTTGTGTTTTTTTTTTCTTCTCTCCTGTGTAACAGCTCCTAAGAGAACATAAACCAATTGCTTTTTTACACCTCGGGTAAACCACCCAAATAATATGGTTATAAACCTGCAATACATATTTTCCCCCTAAAATCACAAAACAGAAAATAATTGTTGAATTAAAAAAAAAAAAGTGCAGCATAGCCTTGATTTCGGCGCTCCGCCATTTTTAGAGGAAACGTGTTTAAATCAAGGGCCACTCGGAGCGTCGGCTGCTCGCCAGTTGCCCATCACTGCTCCAAGCTTTTTATGATTGATATTTCCCTCACTCACTTTAAATTATACACTATTCATCTTCTGAAGTTTTAATAGAATATTAATGTATGAAATGTCTGTAATTATTGGCTTTGTTTTTGTTCGTGGAGGTCCTGGGTAAAAATAATTCTTTATCGAACACATGGTCAACATGCATGTATTACTTAGCCTCTATTGCTGTGGATCACTCTGAATGTTAATTTGTGACATGCTTCTGTAGTAATTGGTTTATGCTTTTGTAGGTCCTGTCTTCAAATTGTGAATATACAATAATTGCCATTATTTGACATCAAAACAAAAGCTTTTTAAGCTAAAATAAACCGTGTGTCTTTTCCCAATTTAAAACCGTTCCAATGTCTCTATGATGTCCGTTTGGGTGCAGCAAATGCGGCAAGGTTTTACTTGGCCCACGTGATATTTTTGTACTGCTTCAATAGTTATGCATACTAAGTACAATTTTATGAAAACTGAAATACTGTAGATCAACTGGGTACACATTTAGCTGTAATGTTGGGCCAAGATGGCTGTATACCGGTAATTGAAAAATTATTGAAGTGCGTTATGTTTTTGCTTGGCAAAACTTGCCTTTTTTGCAGAGCTGTGCCTATCCACAAACTTTGGCATATTGGTATACTGCACTGTACTGTATATGATAAGCACAACTGAGGCATGCTTTCTTCAAAATACCACACGGATTAAGAATTTGAATTACAGTGATTCCTCGCTTATCGCGGTGAATGGGGAACAGAACCCCCCTGATGGATGTACACGTATATCTACATGTGTATGAGTATATTTAATATTTATAAGGCCAAATTTAATGGTTTACATGCATGTAGAAGTAATTAACAAATTAACAAATGTAGAAGTTTGTAGTAATTAACATTACTTAATTCTCTCTCGCTCTGTCTCTGTGTGTGTGTGTGTGTGTGTGTGTGTGTGTGTGTACATATATAAAGATGTATAAGTTAGGTTAGTGTATACATAACAAAATACTGTAAACATGAAATATACATGTAGTACTGTATATGTTGCCCTCTGTGACTTGCTGTTGTTTTGCTGCCTCTCACGGACCTTTTGTGGCATTTTCGGTTTTTTGGGGGGGTTTGGATGAGTATTTTTTAAAAATCCGCGATGCACTGAATTCGCAATATGTGAATCACAAAGTAGTGAGGATCACTGTATTTTTATTCTGCATATTTATTGCCATGATAAAATCAGATCGTTTTGGGGGCAAATTTTTCTTATGGAGTGAACCTGTACTGTACTGAAAGGTCAAGGGCTTTTTTGTTAGAATGACGACCAATGACCAACATAGACAGTCTTCAGCCTTTGTTGGCCATCATGTACTTCTGGTCTCCAGCTGTTGGTTTCTACTTGCGGAGCGCAGAATGTGGTATAAAATCATTTTAACAGTGCATCGACACATGAACAAGTGCCGACTCTTATTTGTGCCGACAAATAAGTGCCGACCATTAATCTTTGTGTGACCAGTGGCTAATGGAACAATTTCTTCACCTGAACACGCACCACGCACGCTAAA
Source organism: Hippocampus zosterae (assembly GCF_025434085.1). Lineage (NCBI taxonomy): Eukaryota > Metazoa > Chordata > Actinopteri > Syngnathiformes > Syngnathidae > Hippocampus > Hippocampus zosterae. The sequence continues at coordinate 17,962,459 of NC_067456.1, forward strand.
AGCGAGTGCCCATAAACATTCCATTGCGTTATCACATGCAACATTTCATCACTGAGCTACCTAATTACACTCGTGAGCGATGCGTTGAATGACATTGCCAAATACAAAAATTAACCACTGTGTGAAAGTGGCTCGTTCTTTCACATTGGCACTCCGTCCAGCAGACCTGCCAAGGCTAAGAGTCAGTGAGGAGGTAATTCCAATAAATTAATTGGCACCACTGCTTCATAACAGTAACAGTGCGGCCACATCTTATGTTCAGAAAGAGACAGGTAACTTCAGGTATCCTTTGTTATTTGCTTCCATACAAGATGGTTATGCGTACACTCTAGATATACAACTCTTTGTTTACAAGATGCCAAAAGTCTCTATACGTCCAAATAATGTGAGCGTCATGAGCAAAAAGCAGAGTTTAACTTTGTCATATTGTACACTTTGCATAACTCGGTCAACCACATGTGATTTCTGCTACGCAAGCCCTGGCCCATAAAAATGTGCAGATAATAGCGTTACTGTAGCCCATAGCATAGAAGCACGCTCCAGTGCTTTAACAACATGCATTTATTTTCCTTGGCTCAAGTGTCCATTTAGATTTATTGAAACGATTTACCTTTGCAAATTCTTGAATAATGTTTGTCATGTGTTCCGAGCTCACCTCCAGATTCCTCCCATTCCTGTTTGATGCGGATATGCAGTTGATGTCAAAACGATTTAGTCCAGTGTAGGTGAACGTCAGATTCCAATGCTCAGTGTCTGCACTTGATGAGTCTAATGTAAAGTAATGACGGCAAATGTTCAAGTTAAAAAAAAAAAAGTTCGGTACACATATAGCAATGCCTTTTAATTAACAGCCTTTTATTTTGATTTCAGGTTCTCAAGAGTGTGTGCCAGACTGATCAATGGCACTGACTGTGAACTTGATTGGTCCATCGCCATGGGGCTTCAGAATAGTTGGAGGAAGGGACTTCAAAAAGGCCATAATTGTATCTAAGGTATTTGTCGAGACTCGCCCTGCCGCTGAACCTCTTCTCGCCTTATCAAACCATATCCTCTGTTTTTTGTCAAAACACAGACTGTAATGGCATGCCATGCAAAGTCAATTTCCTCCTCACGACGTCCCTTTTCTTGTCTTTGTTTGAATTCACAGGCTGTCTCTTACCTATTTCCTTGCAAGGCAAAACCATTAGAATAGAATGGAAGTAGATTACATTAGAAGGAAGCCACTGATTACAGTTACAGTGGAAGTTGAGGTGGGAGGTTAGTTGCTGCTGGTCTGGCGTGCACAGTTAAATGTGTTTGGATACGGATATGCGTTTCTGTCATTGATAACATGCATGTACCACATGTACCAGTAATTCACATAAGCTTACTGTTTTGCAGACCAGATTTTTTTGTTTTTGCAGTGTCGAATATGTCTGCATGCAGGAGACGTACAGCTCTGCTCACTTAGCATCCCGCTGCCACATTGTGCATTTCCCTACAATCCCCAGCAAGCTCTTCAGCACAGAGTATAAATTTGGTAGAAACCTGTGACAGTTTCAATCTCCTTTTACTTGTAAAACATGCATCATTTCCCCTCTTGAAAAGGTTTGCGTGACTGTGCACAAATATTGGGCTCTCGGTTAGATTTTGTTACCGCTGCCCATTCAACAACACGAGTCGCAAATATCAAACGTCCTTTCTGAAGTCTCGCCAAGTTCAGCTGTAACAGGGAAAAGCTCTTCATTGAAACCGATTGGCATTGTCCAGTTTGACGGACAGCCGGTCTGTCCACTGCTGTTGAGAAGCCGTCTGGCTGATGAGGTGAACCTGCTGGCACTTGGCACTGACATGGATTCAGTATTTCATTCAAGTTGCCTGAATAATAGTGATTTCTTGTTTTGCTTGGTCAAAGACTTGATTGACAATAATTTATCGGACTGCACGTCGTTAATCCAGGCATGTGAATCACCGCAGCAACACTTAATTGCCTGTTGAAGGGCCCCAGGCATGGCCTCTTTGCCCTCTTACTTGGCCAAAGTGACTGGCATTCTCTCTGCAGACATTTTTTTGGGGGAGACTGAACCTTTTTGTAGTGTTTTGCATTCTTTGTTCACTCCTCTTCCCTTTCTCACTTTTTTTTTGTACATTTTACCGAAAATGTCAGGCCACAAATTTTACAATTAAGCCGTTGATCTTAGCCTTTGTGTATAAGTCTTGTGTGAGGCTTCAAAACGGTTGCTCCAATTAAAGTGGAATTTCCACTGATGTGGTGGTGTGTGACATTGGCTTTGATGTATAGGGAGTGCACAGTAATTGCAAAGGTCAAACCAGCAAGTCTGTCACACTCAGGACTTCTCCCAAAGGACGTCTATCAATCGTTCTACCGTTGATTGAAGTTCCACTTTTTTCTGCATGTTCATAGCTGTGTCAACTGCGTCTTCCTGACAGTTGGTATAATAGACTGCTGGCTTAAAAAAGCATGACACAGCCTGAAATAAACCGGTCGCGTTAAACTTAGTAATTCTTCTCCCCCGCCCCCAATGTGTCATTGGTTGTCTTCTGTTAGTACAGCAAGTACACCAATGGATCAGAGGCATGACACATTGTGGAAACAACTTAACTTTGTCTTCTGTCAGTTACGCATTTGCTAATGCTCCATCCCTCTTATTGACAAGTTGTCAGCACAGCCACTTGTTAAACAATTAGGGGTTAGATTAGAGCATCTATTTTAAATTCTTCATTTTTTTCTTCTTCAACAGGTCAACGGAGGTAGCAAAGCGGAGCAAGCAGCTCTCAAACCAGGTGATGTCATCTTGGCCATCAATGGGGAAAATACTGCTGACATGCTAAATGCAGAAGCCCAGAACAAAATCAAGAACTCCAAGACCCATCTGCAGCTGATGGTGGAGAGGTATGCACCATGAATCAAAACATTATGATCTCCACATTCTTGCGGCTGTTTTTAGCATTTAAACTACACAGATAATGTGTACTCAGATGGGGTTTTTTTCCCAGTTCATAGGCCTCCCTCATTTAATGCCAAGATTACAGTCAGTCCTTCCACTGTTTTGTGTTTTAGTCATCATTTAAACACTGCACAAACAAAACAAGTGATTGCCATCAGAGGAAATACCAGTTTGAATTGGAGCCACATTGTTGTTTTCCCTGGTTCTCCAACAAACGTGTTTGGAGCCCCAAAGGGGTTTTCTTTCAGTCTGGCCTGCGCGCTTGGCTGCAAATTTAATAGAAGGCCTTCCATTTATTCCATTTCTTTTCACTGTTTCCCCCAATCCTTCTTCAACATCGTCTTGCCTTCTTAGGGGTTTCAGCCAGATGTTAGAAAGCGCTCACACACACATATACAGTACTTTCACATGTTATCTCCTGAGGTGTCCAATGTCCGTGTGTGTGTATTGCTGATCTTGTGTCTCCCGCTGAGCTAGAAGGACACTGCTACTGTCTGTGGTTGTGTCTTGCACATACATTAAACTGCGGTGCTGCAAAAAAGAGGTTTGTAGCACCGCCGCACACATTTTTCATGTTTACATTTTGATCTTGGTTTAGTTGGAAGCACGCTCTTTTCCGACTCAACATGTGGCTGGCACCATTGGCACTTTGAACAATCATCACTCAATCTTGTTTCCTGAAAACTGAAAAGGGGCTTTGTTTCTTGCAACCCTGTGCATGTACAGCGTGTGTTTGGAGTTGTTTGTTTTGAGGTGCATAACCATTTGAAGTCATCTATTTAGCATGTTGTGCTATTGAAGTTCTTTGTTACACCCTTTGAAATGTGAAAGTCGCAGTGCATTTTGACCTCACTTGGGTCACAACTAGTATAAGCAAGAACACATTCATTGGGTTTCCGTGCAACTTACATCTCTGCCATTCTTTGAGTCATTTTATTGTCTGGCTGAACTGCACCTGAATAACTTCCAGGCGTGGAACTGGTATGGAATGTTAAAAATGCCCAACTATTTTAGCCACAGAATCCGTGACACTGCTGTCTGATGGGTGAGATCACGGTTGACAGCAACTTAGCAGGCGAGTGAGGCGTGTTCATGTGAAATGGGTGTTTTTCGTTGCCCGTAGAACACCGTTGCGCAACACAACTCTCTGGAAGGTGCCATCAAATGGACTGATTCTTGATTTCATCCAGTCAGAACACCGATATGTTTAATACTGTGTATTATGTTTTTTGGGAAGACTTCCAAGCAAATATCAGCGCTGGCCAATTTAAATGCTGCAGGGAGGACCACAATGTTTCATCAGTACTATTGGGTGATGGGTGGGGGGCACAGGACCACGCACTTTGTCACAAGTTGTATGACAAAAATGTCACTTTAAATGGAGAAAGAAAATGTGTGCAAATTTTCAAAATACATGCTCGTTATATATTTCAATTTTAACCACATAGTATGATCTAGTTGGTGTGGAACTGTTTGCCCTTCATTCAAGCCTGAGCAATTAATATTTCAGTTTATGAGAGCGAGGACGTCTTCTGTACACATCTGAGGACTCTGCCTTAGGCAGGTCCCCTTAATGACACCAACGAGAGACTTAAATTAATAAGTGCTGCTTTATTTTAATAAAATTCAATGATGGAAAGAGACACTCAGCATTTTTTGTATTTGACACATTTATCTTTGTAATGGAGAGATCGGTGCTCATAGACTCAACACTAATGTAATCATTAACCTGCAATACATGGTATTGTCTGTTGGCCACCACTTGTCCCGTCACATTGGTGAAGATAGAGGCGGGGGTGGGGGGGGGGGGGGTCAGTTTTCAGGAAACAAGATTGAGTGATCCCATTTCAAAGCACTGATGTTTTTCTAATGTCCTCTGGAGAAGTAACATTTTTCAGCTTCTATACTTGTTCCTTTTCTTGTCATCCCTTCCCTACACATAGAATAGCGATGAGAGTTGGTGTGTTTCTGCGTGATTTACCACAGGCATTCAAGCTTTCCTGTTCGCCTCATTACAGTACCTCAGGCTTGACTGAGAGCCTGTCATCCTCCAGGCCTGCATCTAGCGGGGCACTGTGTGTTTGAATTGGCCACCGAGCTGCCCCCCCCCCCCCCTCAAAATTTAATCATTAAATTGCTTGCAGAATGTGTTTTTATTTAAAGCAAAAGGGACTGCAGTAGTTGGAAAGAGGCGAGCTGTCAGAGGAATATTTTTGAAAGAGACACGCAGTCTCATGCCAACGGACATGCTTGAACATTATCCAAAGCAGTTCAAACATTTTCCATCGTGTCATTCTAAACGATATTCCAGTCGGTAAAAATGTAATAAGAACTTATAACCTGTATTATTTAACTTTATTCAGCAGTCATTGTTTTAACATCATTGTTCTTAAAAGATGTCGGATTGAAAATACATTTTGAAGCTAACTTTAAATCCTACATAACCAAGTGCTGATCTTCGATTGATACCTGTGGATTTCTGTCTCTCTAGGTGTGCACTGTCCAATCCAAAACAGACAAATGGTATCAGCACCCCTGACCAGCTCACTGGGCACTTTCAGGTCGGATTTATTTTTTTTGTTTCTGTCATCTGTCTCCTTGAAAGGTATACTCTGATGCCCAACACAATCTGTAAAATCACATTTATGCACAAATCAGTTTTGTTTTGGGGTTGTTTTGGTATAATTTACTTTTTTGGTCATAAAAAGTACTGTTTTGATGTCCTTGTGGGTGCACAGCAACTGTGAACTCAAAATGCAACAAATTGAATGAGAGAATATTAATCCAATGCTTACGAACTGTCCCTCAATGCTATGATTCGTAGGAAGCAGTAATGGTAAGTCGAGACGAAAACCAGAACTATCGACAGTACAGCATATCCAGCCCTGCATCACTGTCACCTGTGCCGTATTCACAACCTCTTGACAGTCCTGACTGCAAGAAAGAGACATTGACAACCACCACCACCAGGAGGTAAAAGCTCCCCTGAATTTTTGTGTCAGTCTTAACGTTTACTTGTACTGTATCAGATACCCTAAAATCATAGTCAGACAAATGTGAATGTGCTCTTTATGAAATTATGCTTAATGCGGCTGTGATTTCTAGGATAACAACTTCCCTATGAATTCCATCCATCCATTTTCTAATCCATATATGGAGCCTATCCCAGCTGTCTTCGGACACGAGGCTTGGTTGCCAGCCAATTTCCCATGAATTGAGGCGAAACATGAAATGGCAGAGTGGCACAAATTAAGAGTTAATTCCATAATATTTAAATAGTCACTAGAGGTGCTACGGTTTACTGACAGCTAATCGATTATCAAATTGATTTTGACAATCGATGGGTGTATGTTTAAAAAAAATTGTCAAAATGCTCGGATTTTCAGATACTCGACAGTAAATATCAGATTTCTTGAGTCCTCCTTGAAAACAGATTCTTTGTGTTTAATTAAAAGTAAACATTTTTTGACTAGATGGCGGAAATCAGTCATCATGATTAATTTGTTTGTGGCAATCTCTACACTGTGAATTTGGAACAAAAAAGTTTTTGTAATCAGGAGTTGGAAATTTACTGAATATTATACAATATTATACAATACTGCGATTGACTGGCACCGAGTTCGGGGTGTCCCCTGCCGACTGCCCAAAGACAGCTGGGATAGGCACGCCCTGCGACCCTTGTGAGGATAAAGCGGATCAGAAACTGGATGGATTACTGAATAGTGTTGATAATGCCTTTGAATGTTATGCAATTGGAATGACTTCATCGTCAAGGCCTCAGACGTACTAGGGAAAAAATAGTTAAAGTGAAACTTTTTATTTTGACTAAAACTGTATGAAATTATGAATTAGTAGTTTCATTAATCATTGACATTTGTATACGCAGGTTAACGCCTTTTTCGGTGTTCATTTATTGGTGTTTCGTGGACTCCTTCTCCAATGTCACAAATATTTTAATCAGCTATGACAGAGAAATCTGGAAATTGGGGTCTGCATTTTTAAACCTTGTGTAGGATTCCTGGAGTTCATAGGAGTTGAACAAATCACATTTTATCGTTGCTCACTCACAATTCTTTCTAATGTACAATGATAATTGATCATGGTAAAACATTTGGAGAGATTCGAGTTGCATCATCCTGAAAGAACGTTGTTAGGCCATCTGTTTAAAGCTCCTTTAGCTGTATTCATCTGGCAATAGTTGATGCTTTGTGAAAAGTGTTCTGTTTGACAAGTTGAATAGGATTAAAAGTGGGCAAAGTGCTCCCGTGACGCTGCAGCATCCAGTGTCAATAGGTGTGAGAATAACAAAGTGGAGCCACAAGCTTATACTGTAGTAACAAAGGATATGCATAGGATATCACATTCCTCCATTTGCAGTCACTTTAACAAAAGCAGAATGTGGAACGTTCACCACACTTATTGTATGCTGGCCATTTGTGGACTCTGCACGACAACTTTATAGGCCCACAGGTCAAATGTTTGGCTTCAGTAAGTTGTTTGGCCCTTCATTTTTAAAAAATGCATTTACTTTTATCATATTTAATTATTAGTCTTTTCTGCAACGTTTGAAGTGCCCATGAGTATAAATGTATTAGAAAAAAATTATTCTGGTTGCGATTTTGGATGACATTGTTGCACTTTGTTTACGTCTCACTGCAAATGCGATTGCTAGCAACATTGAATCCATAATCAACACATTCACAGTCATTTACAAAATTTGATCCCAAAGTTAAAAAGTATACCCAGAAGAGTCGGAACATGATCTATTGTCCATATTTCTGCCCTAATACACAAGCATCACTTATTACTTGCTTTCCTTGTAGTGTCCATCTGCGTTCATGGTCCCCAGAGGATAAGAATTACAGACTGTCCAGGGCACTTTCGCAGGTTGGTTTCTGTCAACATCTTGTGTTCTTTTTGAAGCATTCTAAGTGGTTACTGCATCTGCCTCGTGTCCAAAATGTTCCTGGTTTGAATTTTTGCTCAGTCTTACTCACTCTGTGCTTGCGTGAGTTTTCTCGAGGTACGCCAGCTTCCACACACATTCCAGACATGTATGTTTGTCTACCGTATATGTGCTCGGCGAATGACTCACTGCTAATTCAGGATGTACCCCGCCTCGCACAAAGTCATTTTGGATAGGCACTAATTCACCCCTAACCCTGAACAGGATAACTGTTAGAAAATGTATGGATGACTGGATGGTTTGATCCTAAACATACTATCTCATCGGCATGATATGAGTGAAACGTTGACGTTCGTCCCTATATGTAGCCTGATGCTGCGGTACAGGTTTGTACAGTACAATGTGCTGGACATGCCTCTACTGTATTCTTGTTGTGATCATAAAGTCTACATCTGTTTTGTTTCAACAGATTTGCCCATTCTAGAAGTGAATGACATGTTTTATTTTTTCGTCTTTAACTCCAAGCACATTGTGTGTGTGATGCTAGACTGTCAGTGTTGCATGAGGATCTTATTATAACAACAAGATCCCCCAAAAAGTTTAAACATTTTTATAGCAGGAAGTGTGCAAACAAGAAACATAACTCTTATTGAAATATTTCACAGTCAAGCTAGACGGCAGTTCAAAAATATTTGTGATAAAATCAATGACCTTAACTTTAGGTCATTTCTAAACGGTCAAATACTTAAAAGGGGAGACTTGTGGTTATCATGCTTATTTACAGTTCTAGCAACAAAATCAAAACGAGGGTGACTTGGGCATCTGGAGAGCCTTTCGTGAGCTTAAGAGAGAACATGTTGTGGGAAAGTTCATTGTGAATTATTTCAGCTATGTGTGCACGCTTGGCTTCACTAAAGACTGAACATGTGAGATGACAGAGCAGGAAAAACATACAAGACCCCTTGTAATGGCAGAAGGAATTCCAGACCTTTTTATAACTCTTGTGGACACTTCATAAACTAAGATAAATATGCAGAGGTTTGAACTTCAAAACGTGTGAGTGTTCCTTCTAGGAGGCTGCAGGCTAAAGGTTCATCTAAAAAATGTTTCCTGGAGTTTGGGATGCTTTGTTTTTAACAAATTAAACGGGATCCTGATGCGCTAGCCACTTTCACACTGCCAGTTACCACATCGAGGAGTAGAGCTGGTATTTATTTGCTCTTGCCTTTCAAAGAGAGCTTGCTAAAGTGCGTGTCACAACAACAGTCGGGTAGGTGACAGTAAGATAACTAGGTGTTTCGTCACGTCAGCATGACAGTGGCGATTGCTTTTAACACACAGGGGCGTGGGCAGTGACTCAGTCGGCTAGTCAAATTACCACTCTCGACCCGAACCACTAATCCCGCATTAAAATGTTTTACACACAGGACAGAAAGTGGTGAAAACGTGGGTTTAGGTGGCCCGTTGTTCTGTACGTTCAAGTGGAGTTGGGGCATTCCGACTTTGCAACATGCCCTTGTAACTTGAATCTATTGAAGGTTGAAAGAAGTGAGATAAGTGATGCTTAGATACCCGAGGCAGCGGATTGAAACGGGGATGACGTAACGGACCAGGGTTAAAATTTGAGTACGCTAGCATCGCCGGGGGGTGGAGAGTAGAAGAGCCATCAGGAACATCACGGCGGAAACGGAGAAAGCCTCGAGATGGCTCTGGATGAGGAGAGGTGATCCATGGGAGGGGGCAAATGCTACTTCAGCACAAGCCGGGTATGTTCAACCACCGCCGGGTGGCCTGGAAGAGGATGTCTATTGTTGAGAACACCCACAGACTCCAGATTTCATAAGTGATGTGTTCAGGAGCAACTGAGAGATATATTTTATCAATCACTTTGCTGGAGAAACCAGTGGCAACCAGGAACAGACTGGATGAGGGTGAGCAAGTGACACAACGCACAGGTACCCTACCTGGTGAGATGCAGGAGGAGCCAGGCCTGGAAATGCCCCACAGAGCCAAGAATCTCCCAAGTGCCGCAAACAATCCCTCAGAACAGACCTCCAGAGAGGGTTTGAGTTAAATGGCCACAAGTCTGTCAAACTGTTTCCAGAGTGCCATTTTGCAAAGATGGCAATTCCATATTAGTTCGTTGTCCAGGCAGTGTACAACATTCAGACCAGCCCATCAAACCTCTCCATCTCCGGAAAAAACATGAGTCTCCCAACTGCCCACAGTGCCCAGCAAGGGGCACGTTGGAGCACATATTGAGCTGCAGTCCAGTAGCTCTTGGGCAAAGTCTGTATACTTGGCGCCACAATCAAGTTCTGAAACCCATCGCGGAAGCCATTTGTGTGGGAATCAGCAGCAGCAGACAGTCCCGCACCACCACCCATACGATCACTTTCGTGAAGGCTGGAGAGCAGTTGCAAAACACCGTAGGAGCCAGAAACCCACCACAATTCCTGCGAAAGACTAGCAGCTGTCTATCCACTTGGATAAACAACTCAAGTTCCCCCAGCACATTACCAAAACCCCCTTCGGAGGCCAGACATCCTCCTGGTTTCAGAGGTGGTGAAAACCATGATCCTGTTGAAGCCGACTGTCCCATGGGAGGACTGCCTGGATGTGGCCCACAAGAGGAAGAACATCAAACATGAAGAACTGCTCTCAGACTGTCGCAAGCAGGTCTGGAAGGTGAAGTGTATGCCTATCGAGGTTGGCTACAGAGGATTTGTGGGCCAATCATTATTAAACCTTGAGTGCGCCGGTCATCACCGGAGTGGAGAGTAGAAGAGCCATCAGGACCATCACAGAGGAAGCAGAGAAAGCCTAGAGATGGCTCTAGATTAGGAGAGGAGATCCTTGAGGGTTAGCAAATGCCACCTGAACATAAGCCGTGTCTGATCAATCATGGCTGGGTCGTCTGGAAGAGGGTGTCGAAGGGGAGTGTGTTGAAAGACCCGAAACAACGGAGGACTCCGGGTTACATTACTGATGATGTGTTCAGGAGCATCTGAGAAATGTATTTTAAAAGAAAAAAAGGTGATTGCAGAGAATATGGTTTTGCAGCAAGGAATTTTAATTCAAGATGATATAAATGAGTGGTGGCTTGGTTGATCTTGTTAGAAAAGTGTAAGTGTGTGACGCGAATGTGATCATAGTTCTGACGAGGCAGGGTCATTGAATTTGTCATGCAAAGGTTGGTTGTGTTTGACTTTTAGTTGACTTTGATGCCATATTACATTTTAGTCAAGCTAAGTTGACCTAATTTGAATGAATTTACAATGAAATTTCTTGTCAAGCTTATCAACCAACCTACTGGTGTAGCTGTGAAGCTGAAGCTGCTACATACGGGACAGCACTGTGAAACGCAATTTTGAATTGGCTAACTAGCACGCGCGCACACGTGCACGCATAGGCTTGCACGCACACTCAGACTATTGGAATGAACTTGCTCCTGTCATGGCTGTTGGTCTTGAACAGCCTCACATATTTGATTATTCATAGCTACACCCATTCTTATTTTTAATTGTTCTTTCTCTTTGCCAAATCATCTCTTTGCTCCTCTAACTTGAGTTCAACTCGCTATCCCCACAACAAAATAGATCATAATTGGCATTTATTGTTGTAATTTTGAACCTTTCAACAGTTTGTGCCTTTGCCAGCATTGTACAATTGATGCATCCCAGTCTTGAACTGAACTGCAATTTGCGATTTATGCCTCGTGCGCCACACTTCTTTTTTTCCTCGCATTTCTGGCCTGTAACTCGATACGAAATGTAATTTTTGACTGCCATCTGCGCTTGACGGCTTCAGTGTGGACTATCATTTCGACTGGTGGATGAGTTATGGGTTTTGGCTGACCCCTTTTCATGAATGTTGTCGACTGAGGTTTTAAAATGATTAGCATCCCACTGCAGTGCTGTGATTAGTGAGTTGAATTCTTTCATTGGCGCCCCGTGGGGAAGAGGTTTGCCTTGGCTGCCCTGTACATTATGCTGCTTGGGCTGGCAGGAACACTGCAGCTCAGTAAGTGTGAGCTGTGGCGAGCTCCATGACAAGGACCTCTGTCCCCGACTAAGAGGTGAACGGCACTACTATATCAGGTGATCCTCCTGTTTGAAAAGTGCCTAAAAGGCTTTTCCACACTTCTTCTGGGTCCCTCAGTGAGCAAAGTGGGATGCGCGCAACAGGATCCCCCATTTTCCAGGGTGTTGGGTATCCTGAGAAAATGCGGTGTACAATAGTGGCTGTGATGGCTCAGGGTGTGTACGACTAGGGCCGCTTTTCCCGACGTATTACAAGGCGTGTTCTTGTGTGACGAGAGCTAGAAGAGGGGGATGGTTGTGAAATGTTGTGGAAACCAAGGAGTCTGACAACCTTGCCAAACCATATTTAAGACATCACACCAATTTGCAAATGTCAAGATGTTGCAGAAGTGAAGAAATGCCCTTTATGCCCGAGAAACTTCAACACTCGTCCTCAAATAAATCTACGTTGGCAAACATTTACATCCACAAACACGAGTTGTTTTTACGTAATTATTTGGATTGGAACGAGGGGGCTTGTGCTTACGTCTGCCCCTTCTTGAATTCAACATTTTGAATAGTCTGTTTTGCCTACTTTTATTTCTTATTGCTTGTTTAAGATAAAGATCAAATCAGACATGCATACGAATAATTTCATGTCATACACTTACATGCCTGGACAATTACTTATAGATGGTGATGCATTTTATGGGTTATTGTTTTTTTTAATTGTTGTTCTGACCAAGAGTTTGGAAGGATTGTTGTGAGTTAGAGACCAGGCACTTTTTTCAAGTGTCCATCTATTGTTAGGCATGTGTTTTTTCAGGAAGTATTCAATGCTGCCAGAGAGTGTAACATCCTGTCCCTTTTTGTAATATGTGATGACAAAATAGCTCTGTACTAATACAATTACCGTTCTAGCCTAAATAATAATGCATAGCTTGCGGTTCTGAATCCAGTAAATCATGTTCTATTTTAGTTCCGAGTGAGGCTACTGATTTGGCACTCTCGTACTGCAGAAGCCTAGCCAGTGTCAGTAGTTGAGCTGGCAGTGGCCACGTTGAAGGGATCTTTTCTTCCTCCGTGTACAGTGAGCCCTGTGACCGGACTGAGTAAGGCCTTTTGACATGGACTTGTAGCCGTTAAGCTTGGGAGCCATTGTAGCCTCGGCAGGCAGCATGCCTCTCCTCATCCCCCAATTTATCAGCCAGCCTCTTTTTATTTTTTATTTTTTCCCCCCTCCTAGAGCGGGAAAGCAAAGTGGGGAACTTTTGATTTCCTCCTGCTGTACAGCCCTTGGCACAATCATGGGACACTGGCCCTGCAAGTTTTATGTGGGAGTGTTGGATGGAAAAGATGAGCCTTTACACGTCACTGCTGTTTATGAAAGTGGTTGAGCTCTGTCAACATTTCAAAAGGGAAATGCATCTGTAACTTAAGTTTATTTGTGCCTTATTCCCAGCAGCACACATTGCTAAGGTTGTTCTATGCTTGGCTAAAATGATGGGACATTCCATCATCATCATAGTTTTTTTGTGTGTGTGTGTGTCTTAGACCGATTGACACGTAATTTCATCTTTAGGATGCCATTTTTCTGATTTGTTTGCAGAATTCGGGCACATTTGGATTTCCCTATCCCTAAATCTATAATGTATAACCACAATGGCCACCAATACTAATCTTCGGTGTCACGGTCGCCAAAGTTTTTGTAAAAAATCTCATGGACAAGTACATATGGACTGCTTCTTCTGCTAGCGTTCACGAATGACATTTGGGCCCTGCACAGAGCACCAAATCTACTGTATGTTGACAGTATTTATCTGACGTCTAAAAGTGCTTGCAGTTTTTGTCATCATACCGATGCATTGTCTGTGTACTTTAGAATGCTGCTATTAATTATTTTTTTTTTAAATGCATTGTAGCATTTTACATCTTTTCTGAACTTGGTAACACATTGATCATCACCATGTTGTCTATTCATTTGGCATCTAATCTTCTACAGATGGTTTATATCAGGAGTAGCCTCATCCCGGGTGGCCAGCAAATCAAGACAGGAAGGGATTTGTACTGGCATCACTTTATTCCATGTTAATGAGTATTGCATTATGTACTGTAGGCTTGAGCCAACAATGTATTTATTCATTATGAAGTGGAAGTATTTTTTTGTCTTCAGTACTTAACAAAGATTTGATTTATTTTTTAAATCCGATTACCTTAGTATATTCCAATACCAACATATTTCAATGCTGGCGCCTTGATTTATTTTCAATTCATTTATAATAAGTGTTATTTGGATGTTTTGATGGTGATGATGATTATTTTTTGGGGCAATTCATGGGCCCTGTTCCTTTCCCCCATGGATAGTCGGAGTCCACTTTCTTTCTTTCTTCTCAATCAAATGAGAATTCCTAGTTGCGTAGTACGAGTCGGTCACATTTTCTGCCGACTTCAACACCACCAAATCTCCTGTCGTCAACTCTGTCTACCGCTTGGACATGGCGACCTGATACGTTTTTGTGTTCGTATTTCTTATTGTGGTTTGAAATTCTGTACCATCTTCTTTAACTACTGCTTTTCCATGACACTGAACTGTCAAAAGGCCCTGAATGTGAACGAGGCCATTCTATTCGATTTGCGATTCACAGTCGTCGCCGAGTCGAAATTTGAACTTCCAGAAGTACTGTATTGCCATGCATTAATGAATCAATACTTTACCCCTAGTGCAGAACGTAGTTCAGACCTGGCACGCTTGCACAACTGAGAATGCTATGCTAATAATTAACAGATGAACGATAATGGTTTTGCAAGTCCAAAGTGCCCTGTTTGAGAATTTATAGTAGCCATATTTGAGACATCTGAAATATATGACCTCGACCCTTGTATGAATGAGTTGATGTGAAACTGTTAACCTTTAAAGAATTTTAACGACTGGAATCACTTGTGACATAACTGATGCTTCTTGGGTTGCAGAATGTGAGCACAGTTATGCGGTAGTGCTAAGACATAATTACAAGGATTGAACCGTCAGTCACAATGGATGACCAGTGGGTTGATTCCAGCCTCTGGCTTTTTGTTCAGGACCTCCAACAAAAGAAAATCGCTGCATAATAAACACTGTATGTTCACACTTTCATTAGTAGTAGCACTAGCATCTCATTGCTTGGCCTTGTAAGTTGGCTGTACCTCATTGTTGGTCATCCTTTACTTTATGTGGTGAGACAGTGGATCAACACATATTGCACTTTCTCGTGGCATTGCCAACTATCCCAGAATAAATCTTCCTTAGCATCTGTACCGTGCAGTGCTGGCCCATGCCCTGTAATTGAATCTGCAGGGTGGTAATGATGATGCAGCGTGGCTTGCATGGAGCCAAACCGAAGACCGAAGGCCCCTCCACTGGCACTATCCCCAGCATATCCATTGGCCTTCATCTGAAACAGCTGCTCTTGCTTGACTTTGCTACTTCCTGTTTTTGTTTCTTGATCTGGTCAGTAATCAGATACTTGGTTCGCTTTTGCAGACAAACCGTTTCTACTGCGCTCAAATTAAATTAGAGGACACACTGTATTATGTCTATATTGCTTTGTGTTTTATTTAAATTCACCAATTCAGTCCCAAAATCCAGATTTACAGATGAGTTTGACTGAAAGATTTTTACACACACAACAAAAACTTCGGCTTCTTGCAAAACACCAATTAAAGTCTACTGCAAGTGTTTGAAAAATTCTTTCTGTACAAAAGTAATGCGCAGTTGTGTTTGTTTTATTGTCAGATATGTAATCATTGAACTATATCTTTATTTTTTTCTGATTGCACTGCAACTGAATTGGAAAATAGATTTTGATTTGAAACATGTGAGTGCATCGAATCGTTCCACTTTGAAATATGTTTTTCAATGAAGATATGCATTGAATCAACTTTACCAAAATGTCACTTGGATATCCTAGGCTCAAAGAAGAGAACAATGTCGTTGTCTCTTTATTTATAAGGCCTTACATCATAATATTCCAGCTTGTGTAAAATTTACTTTATTCTTCAATTATGCAGACCCTAGACTCACTGTTGTCAAACTCGGGGCACGGACGCCACATCCGGCCCATCATCTTATGTGGCCCGGGCCTGCAAATCATGTTTCTTACTCAAACAACAAAATAAAAATCGTCTTCCATTTGAATAATGTTGAGCTAGCGCGTGTGCGTGTGTGTTAAACAATTCCTTTTTCAAAATAGATGAGCAACTGGATTGTGTTGCGAATGTGATAATGAGGAATCATACATTGTGTTCAACGTCACTGAGGCCCGCTGAGGGAAACCATAACTACGATTGGGCCCGTGACCAAAAATGATTTTGTCACCATTGCAGCTCTTGCAATCCCAAATGTTAGGCGTGGACTGGTTTTCAGTTGGATACCTTGCTTTATTCAAAGTATTTTATCATGCAATCTGACTGTACAATTTCCCTTTTGTATGTTTACACCTTTCATTTATACCATTGCTTTATTTGTAATCAGGGAAGGAGTGTGTGTTACCAAGTGGCCCTCCTTGATCAAAGAAGGTTGAAATGAAATCTGATTATGCAATAAGCAATGTTACTGCTGATGGCCTCCAGAATGTTTTCCAGTTTAATTCACTCTTTTGAGAAGTCTGTGCTTGAGTGTGCTGTCGTACGTGTGTGCTTAGCATTTTCTGCAGCATGTAATCATCAGACGTTCTGAATGTACTTCTGTTCATTATGGCAACTTTTGGCATAATGATATAAGCAGTAATGGAAATCAAGAAGAATTGGCTAGCAGCCTGATAACCATATGCCCGCTCACACACACACACACACGCACCATTTTATTGATATTTGTAATAATTGATGATGGACTGACAGATGGTGCATGTTGCATTGTAGGTCTGAAATCATGCACATTTAATAGCTGCACACAATGGACCAAGCAGTGATTATTTTATTTTTTGTTCTCTTCCCAGTCAGTTTTGTGTGTCTCATCTAACTACTTACCAGCTGTACTCTGTTTACTGCAATTAAAGCCTTCAGAGGCCATTGTTTCTTTTTTTCCCCTCCTTTTTGTTTTTCTTTACTGAGCCGCATTCCTCTTGAGTCTCATAGATCACTGTTGGGATTTTCACTGAGGGGGAAAAAAACCCGGAGAGGAAGAAGTTTCATACTAAGGAGCCAGACAGTTGCATAACGGCCGATTGGTTTGCATTAGTGAGGATTCGTCTGTGACGGAGTGTTTTCAGTGAGTCTTCCTAAAGGGATGCCTAAAAGCATGCATGTTTCTCAGGTATATGCCCTTCAGATGGGCTCACAGCAGGAGAGGACATGGGTGCCTGTACCTTATTGTACTCTTTTCATATGGAAGAGGTGATTTTATGAACCTGGAGTTATTTTGTTGGGATTATCCTGGGAAGAATCTCGGGGAAAGGCCTATGATCATTCTTAACATCTTCGTAGCACGCACCGCCGATCCGCCCTTTCACAGAAGGGGAGAATGAAGAGAAATTTGCACTCAATTGAGAACAGAAACATTGTTGAAAGGGTTGTTGGATGTATGTATCTCATCACGGTCTTAAATCCATACCAAAAATGAATCACTACCCTCCAGTGACCCTTTTTAACATGTCAGCGGTTGAAGGTTGACAAAGACATTTACAATAAGTATTCATGTGGTAGCTGCACTTGTCATTTTTTTCCCCCAAAATTTGCATTCCATTCCCCGTTTGCATGGAAGCTTTGTATGGCCACAGGATCTGGAAACTGCTTTAAGAGTATAAATGGCATAAAGTCAAAATGTGACTGCAGTCGACGAATTATAGACAAACGAGGCCACTCGATTTTGTGGTTGACAATTTGTCGTGTCCGGTGCAAATTTATAGTGCATGTTATGCTGACTGTCAGCGCGGTCATGAATTCTTATGACATAATTGCAGCTAAATATGTCAACCTTTGCTCACGTTGTCCCGCTGTCGGTGTTTTTTTAACAGCTATAATAATTTTAAAAAGGCAGCTCAGCTTTTTTTCATTGTCTTTTGTCTCTACTGGATATGTGGTGCCCTCTTCTGTCCAAATTATATATAGGACAAAATATTCTTACGTGATTCGTAGAGTGTACCTGTGTGAAAGTGGACAATGTTCATAAGTATTGCAACAAATTGTGAACACTGTATCTACTGGGGCACTATTAAATTTAAGATGCCTTTCCAAATCGTTCAAAGTCAGTCGGTGCCTCACATTTGATTTTTGCCACACGACTGTAACACCGATGCGACTGAATTACAAAAGTAATATGCAGGACAATCAAAATAAAATTAATGCTGAACTAAGTTGCTGTCAATGTTTGAGCTTGGATCAAAGAAATGCGACATGTGTTTCCAATCACAGGGCACCCATAGTGGCTGACTAAGATTGTCAAGGTGTTTTGCTAATTCTGTAATGGTTTTGTCTGAATTAATGAAGTGTTTATTCGCCATATAAACATTATGGTTGCCCAGAAGCTGTATGTCTCTGATAACTGTGGCTTTTTCCATGCAAGCCTTTTTGTTTTTTTAAAGGCGCTTTCTAACACTCGACTGCTTTCTTGCCCTTCCTTGACAGGATTTCTCTCCTTCAGACTACAGAAACAGTTCTTTCTCCAGCAGAACCCCGACCCCACCAGGACACTACTCACCTCATCGTGCCCTTGATCACGACATGTCTCCTCATCACAGGTAAACACTACATACATTGGACCATTTTTTGCTGTGTAATGCAAAAAAAAAAAAAGAAAGAAGCAACCCTCAAGACATTGCTAAATCACGAGCTCTATGATCTCAACATCCCAAATTCTGAAGGGGGGGAGGGGTTGATGATCACACCCGCTGAGTGGTGTGTGCACTTGTGAAAATTTCCTCCCCAAGCTTCATGATTTCATCCATGAGTAAATGGGTCCCCACACTTTTTTTAATCATGCCAGCCACTTATGACCCTTAACCAACTCCTAATCATTTACCAAACTATGTATTTCTTAAGTTTAAAATGTGTAGATATTTTAAGTACACTATAGACAGAATTGGTGTACTTTGCGCATCTGCATGAAAGCATACTACATTTTTTGTCCTTACTTTATTCTGATGCCTTGCGCTGAATGGAATCAGCCAGTCATGTAGTCCAGTTTATGAACAGAATTGGTGACAAAGGGACACCCTGGCGGAGTCCACCCTTCACTGGAAACCAATCCAACATACTGTCGGCAATGTAGACCGAACTGACATCGGTCCTGCAGGAATTGGACAGCCTATATGAAGGGGTTCAGTACTCCTGAAGCACTGACCCCCCCCCAATCCCCAATCACCACACATACACACGCAGAACTCCTCGAAGGACACGGTGAGACACTTTTTTCCACCCAGACGCTTTCGGTTTACATCAGGCTATGAACTGAATTCAAACTCCCAGCTAACGTTTCACAGCCCATTAGCACCCCTAACTGGTGGAAAGCCGATACTACAGTTAAGCTTTGGGGACTGTGAATCAGCAATGCCAGTGACCCACTTTCGTCAGCCCCTGCTCGGCAGCAAGGTTGATTTAGCAATCATTGCAAGTTACAATATGGTGTTGATTGTGTCACTGCTCAAAAATAGAAGTGATAGGCACATACAGTAGAAATGTGTATTTTATTAACGGTATAGTTCTTTTCTTTTTTTTTTTTTCAAAGTGCTCTAAAATACGGGAAACCAGAAATAGATAAGATATCCTTTATTTGTCCCACACTGGGGAAATTTACAGCCTCCAGCAGCAAGAATGTAGGAAGAAAGAAGAAAAAAAACGACAAACACCGTTCAATTAAGTGCAATACAAACACAAAATGGATAAATCGCAGTGCAATTTCAATACCTACCTTTCTTCGCTGCACATGCTGACGACCGATACTTCTGTGTAAGGAAGCAGTTACTTGGTCTAAGGAGTTATAATAGAATGGATATAATTAGAAATGGTATACCTTGCACACACAATTATAATAACACATTCGTGGATAAGTATTGGTGCTGCCTTGTAATCTAAAACTGCTGCCAAATTATGTCAACCGGCCGCGGCAGAAACAGATATATGATAACAGCTATCAAATGAAGGAAGCGACACTTGCTTACGAGGCTCTGTGATTGACGGTGAGTAACAAAAATTGTTTTTACCAGTGCTTTTTGAAACTATGCAATGCTCTGAGAATATAAACAAGGAAGTAACCCGTAAATCGGATTTACTTTTAGGCCAAAAATGCATATGGAACATATACCTAATAATCTCTCCTTCTGTGGAGGAATTATGTCAAAACCACCGCTTTATTCTATGTACATTTGGAACATTATACCTTCCATATCATATTGGAATGAAAATTCCATTACACTTTTTTCACAGCCCAAAGGTACAGTGGTACCTCTACTTACAAATACCTCTTCATACGAAATTTTCAAGTTACGAAACTCCTCAACAGGAAAATATTCCCGCTTGGTACAAAGTAAATTTCAAGATACGGAAGGTAAAATACAGTACGGGCTGCTATTCGCAGCTTCGAGTTTCCTGAACGGAACATACTTATAGCTGCTGTGTCATTGGCTATTAACTAGCATCTTCCTTGCATCCTATTGGCTAAGATGTGTGTAGATAGATGTGTGTCTCTGCAGCGTCCTTGTCATTCGCAAAAAAACAGTCATATATTCAGGCCAATACGGTATGCGTGTATGTATATATATATCCATCCATTTTCCGGACCGCTTGATCCTCACTTGGGTCGCGGGTGGTGCTGGGGCCTATCCCAGCCGTCTTCGGGCAGTAGGCGGGGGACACCCTGAATCAGTTGCCAGCCATATATATATATAATGTGTGTGTGCATGCGTATATATGTATAATACACACACACACAGTCGAGTCAACATTCGTGAGGTACGGGCTCTGCCTTGCTCAAGGCCACACAGGCAACGCTCAGTAGTTCGAGCGCTTTTTGCAGCTTCCCATTTGCTTTCAATGGCTGGTGTCAAACTAACATTACTCTCTTGCCCAAACCAGAGCTACGCTCTTTCAGGTCTGAATTCTGCAGGCTCACAGTAGATTTTTAAGTGTTTCCCATATCCAGAATTCCTCTGGGTTGAAACCAGATCCACAGACATTCCTTTTGTATCGTTGTAGATTGTACCCTTGATTCAAAAGCCTGTGTTGAAACCGTCCGTCTCCATTTAGTGTACAATTGGTGCAGCTGTCTTAGTGTGTATGCTTGTGGAGCTCATTGCAGCAGCAAACACATGCTCAGTCCTTGGAAAAGGCTCGAGTGAAAGGCCCACCTACTGTACATGCTTGTCTTGATTAAGCACGTGTTTTGTTGGGGGAGCCGGGTGGGGGATACAGCTTTGGGAAAAACTTCGTCAGACCTGCAATCCTTTGTGTCCATTGTTCCTTCTCTTTCTTTCCGCATTGGAGAAGGATGGACTTTGGCCCTCGTTGGGTAACCGCAGTTGCTGTGTCAGCAAATGCAGTCATATGCAAACACCCAATGTTCCCCAAAAGGCAGATTTCCCCTCCTCCCCTAATTGGCCTCCAGTATGAAGCCCCCAGCCTGTACAGCAAGCCCCTCTCTGCTTCACCTCAGCCAATCACAACCAGCGTGACACCCTTTGACCCACCCATTGATGCATCGTGGCCAATCAGTTGCAGACTGGGGACACACCTTTCAGGCAACCTCTTGTTTTTCAGTCGCGTCCGCTTAAAAACACTGGAGGTGTCTGCTCAGCATCTGCTTGTGTGTGCTGCAATGTTTTGTTTTGTTTTGGTTTCTCCAATGCATGTTAATTGTTAATTGACTGGGAATACGTGTTATTGCTGTGTAACTTTGCTTTCTCCAAGGTGAGTGCTCCCATTTCAAGTTTGGTATTTGGTTCATGGAGATGATCTCACTTAAACGTAGTCGTTGGGGGAAGCTGCTGTAAGAGATGTTCCTGCATTGAAAGAGCTCATCTCCATATTTTATCAGCACAGCCCAAGTGTGATGTGAAGTTGTCTGTGCAGGATCGGTGCATGAAAGCACGCTCACCTCAAACTTGACAAGAAATATCGGACACATTTCAATCGCTGCTGACATTTTGTTCAAACGACATCTTTGATGCATTCCTGCCGTCTCCTGCTTCTTGCTGTGACCTGAGCTGCTCTTCTTTGGTTCGCTCCCAGTCGACCAGTACTTTCCATTTGCTCTGAGATTGCATGTCAGAAGGATGGTGACCGGCGCAGGAAAGGAAATTTGCTGAGGGTGTGGAGAACTTGGAGTTCGGGCTTTCATGGTCTGTTTTTAATTTGAGCCACATTCAAGGCTACAGAGGAAAGCGTCTCAGCTTTTATTTTTTTTGCTTTGACCGTATTTTTGTTGTCTTGTCCATTTGCCATCTCTGGTTGCAGTCACATCCATCTTGTAGACACAATATGCATGCATGCTTACACACACACACACACACACACACACACACACACATCATGTGATGTCTGACCTTGTACATTCAGATGTCGTTGTTGGGAAGTGATTCACCTTGGACCGTCATTTCTTTGAGAATCAGGCTTTCCTCTGTCTTTAGAAGAAGCCATGTCCGAGTGGTGAAAGTCCTGACTCTGACATTTACATTGTGTAATGAACTCGCCGGCACTATGCGGTGAATGCCATGGTGACTTTGGTGAACCATGCCTCACCTCACTGCTATTTGTTGTCTCGACGAATGCAGCCACGACCATTTAGTTTTTATTCTATTCTTTCATCCTCATCTTTGTATTGGAGGTCCCAAACAAGTGGACAAAACAAGCGCCTCTGCTTATTTACGGGATCCGCTCTTCATATCACATACCGTAGAGAAAATGCAAGTTACAATCGTAAACATCTTGGCAGTGTCATGTGATGATGGGCGGGGCGGCCATCAGGCTGACTTGGCTGTCAGCTCACAGTCTCACTTGGCCCGCGCGTGCGTGTGTGTGTGCGCGCACGCGTATGTCATTATAATGGCACACCTGGCTCGACTGGTGCACCCAGTTCCCAGCGACAGCCGCTCGCCAGCTCGCTCTTCGCACATAACTTGTCTTTCGGTTGGATTTCAATCGATGCTGCTTTAGAGGGCGGTGACAGCGCTTTCACATCAAGTGTGCCAGTAAATGTGTTTTTCCACCGCACCGGCAAACGAAGAATGTGCTTGTAAACGGCGCTACTGTTTTCTTGGCTTGGTCTTAATTGGCTGCCATGTTGTACTATCCCCCGATGGAAGCTTACTCACTCACACCCCTGCTGTGCCCTGACTGGCCGCAAGTAAGCGCGGAGAGGTGTTGGAATAACTAATAAAGAGCACGCATGGGGGACCTCCCACTTTGTTGGCCTCGGAGCATGTTTGAGTTCCAGCAGTGTTAAATATGATGTCGTCTCAAGCCTGTTGTGTGCACTTCAGACTGGGTGCGTAGAGGTCAAAGTTCCAAAGCCAGCTGTTGCCCCTTTCTTCACTTCCTGTGCATACTATTTACATAATGCTCACTCAAAATACATTTTCGAACGAGCTTATCTTGCAATGCTGAAATATATTCATGGTAGATGTCACTCATTGTATTTAAATTTTTTCTTTTTTTTTTTTTCTTTTGACAGTTCAAGCTCGGAACCGGTCATGCAGAGGTTTGACAAGGACTCAGAGGTGTACAAAATGATCCAGGAGAATAAGGAGACTCGCTCAGCGCCTCGTCAGTCCAACACCTTCAAAATGCTGCAAGAAGTTCTGGAGGCTGACGAGAAAGGTTGGGACAACATAGCCTAACAAAACATATATGCCCATTAGGAGGTAGTAGACCGAAAAAAAAGAATACTTATAATATTAATATAGATACGTAATACACACACCTTGCTTTTAACCCTGGAGAGCCCAAGAACATTTTTCTTCTTTGGAAAATGATGAATTATATGTTAAATGACTGCGGTATGTTCACTGTAGAGCAAAATATGTTTTTCCAAATATTTCATGCTTTAATCCTAATTTAGGATTCGGGCCAAATTTGACCGTTTAGGATTTAAGGGTAGCATCCGAGTAGCAGAATTTATAGGGGCCAAATTTGACCCTGTGGGTTCCCCGGGGTTAAAGACAAACTTTGTATGAAATATTTTCCACAAACATAATAAAAGTGGACAGTTTAAACTTCTTGTTCATTAGCTGAACCATAAGCAATTCCTCTACTTGTGTAGGTTGACACGCAGGAGTGAACGCGGGTCTGATGGTTTGCATCAGTGCAGTTTGGAAGCAGATGCTTTGTCAAATACTGCAAGAGTTGCATCACTTGTTAAAACCTACTTGTTGGCATCTTGTCGTTTGGAGTCAGGGGGATCCCGCTCCCAAATGTATCATGCAACTTATGTTATGTGTCCACATGGACGCCAGCCATCTGTGCTGTGAGAAGACAAAGTGTAATTTCATTTGTGAGCAGTAGATGGTGGGATGTTTGTGGGGGGTAAATCAATTCACAACGAATAACACGAAAGTGCCCAGCAAAACCCAAGTGTGCAGTTACAAGTGAAAGACGCAAACGAGCTTTCAGTGGTAGTGAAGGCGTAACTGAACACGGTCAGCATTGCCACCTCTTACTGTGTATGTGTGTGCATGCGTGCGCCTGCGTGTGTGCGTGCATATGTACGTGTGTCATTCCAGAGGCAGCATTAAAGTTCCCGGGAAAGTTGTCACCCAGCGTTCCGAAAGTAAGCACACCGGTGGGAGGAGTCAGCAAATACCACACCTGTGAGAAATGTGGCACCAGCATTGTGTAAGGTCACCTTTTCACATTTGAAGTTTCTTGAAAGACTAAGCAGTGCTACAGCAGTTTTGAAAGTCAAACCTGCAAACTTACCGACATAATTGTAAAGGGAGCCGTCGCAAAATATTTTGAGGTAGGATTGGGTTATCAATCAATGTTATTGATGAGATCAGATTCATTGCGCAGGACAATTTTCTGGTTTTATTTTCGTCCTCCGTAGTTCAAGCAGTGTCCTCAGACATGAACTGCTTGCGCCAACAACAATTATGCAAACGACGAGTTTACAAAAGCAGTCAGTATCCCCATCTTAGCGATCATTCCAACCTCTCTACTGGCTGTTTTACACAACCAAAGCGGTTGATGTATTTAATTTCCATGAAGCAGCAGTCGACAACCGTCAATCTTTTTCAAAATGTATCCCCCATACGTCGAGGATCACAGAGGAAGGCAATGATGGCGTCATTTGTGCAGAACATTGCAAAAGATGTGGTACCAATGTATACTGTATGTTGAAAAAGACAGGATTTATCCTCATGTTGGCCTGCACAAATATTTTGCTACGGTCGGTCTCAATGAGAGAAGACGACAGGGAAGCTGGAGAGAGTACCATCATTATTCGTGCAGTTTAGTGGCTCATTTTTGGTTAAATTATTGACAATTTTCCAAGAGAACGCACTTATTTTTATGTCTGTGAATTAAAAAAAAAGTTTTTGCTGGATCTCTGTGGATGTTAATGCCGTTTTATGCCAGTTTGGTATCAGGAGGAGTCCAAATTGTCATATTAGTTTTTTTCCCCCTCAAAGTGAACTATAATCAACTATAACTGTGAAGGTTTTATTTAAGGCCACTAAGTGCCGCCCTACTTTCTAGAAAATGCACAATGACTCTCTGAAGCCCATGGATGACAACAAAAACATATTTATTCTCATCATCATTAGATGAGGTGAAAATGCCTAAAATATGAAGATGGCATCAAACACAGTCCTGACTCCTCCACCCTCATCTTCCCACTCGCAGCACACAGGCCGTGCGCATCGTGGACGACCGCTTCCGCCACCCCGAGTGCTACACCTGCACGGACTGCGGCCTGAACCTCCGGATGAGGGGTCACTTCTGGGTGGGTGATGTGATGTACTGTGAGAAACACGCCAAGCAGCGGTACCAAGGTCCATCCGGCTCACCTCGATCCAGTCTCTCCCCTCACCACTGAGTCTTAACGCCACTGGCTGCCTAACATCCGCCTCATCGGACCCCCTTGCGGACAATGGGCACGCACGTGGGAAGGTGTCGACGACGTGGCAGAATTTTGCTTTTCTCCTCACATTTAACATTGTTTGGCGATACTGTATTATCCTTCACTTCATTGAAAATTTGGGGAGGTTTTCCATGTGGCCCACAGTCACTGTTGTTAGCTCTAAAAATACACCCTCCGTGAGTCCATGATTGCCACATGTACTGAGGTGACTGTACTTTTACCAATACACCAAAACTTTAACATGACCGAGGCTCTTTTTACTCTCCAAGATCTGGATAATCATTCATAAAACAAACAAAGAAAATCAAACAGCAATAGAAAGGGACCAAGTGTGCTCTACACCGCATGCCATGCAGTTGGTATAAAATCTGTGTGTTTGTGTGCGTGGGGGTGGGGGTTGGCGTGCGCACGAGTGTGTTTAGGTGTGCATGTGTGTGTTCGCGCACGTGAGTGAGAGGGTGAGAAAAATGTGTTACGGTGATGATTGCAGTCTCGAATGATTTTTTTTCTTTCTAGCTAGGCCAGCAACATTTTCTATATCTCATTGTAAATGGAATTTAATAGGAAACAACAAAAATATGTATTTGATTACTTCTTTTGCTGTTGTGTTGCTTAGGAGGGATTAGGAGGGTTCTTTCATTATTCAAAGATTTTGAATGTTTGTGTGATTGAGCTGTATTCTATTATATATTTAAAAATGTGTATATCTCTACACACACACCATTTTCAATGCACGAGAGTGTGAAAATAAGTGATACTGTATTTGTGATCAGTGATAGAAGTGTAATCGCCCAGTTAGAGTAGTACTCTGCATGTGGCATTTAATAAATTGCACAACTTGAACTTTCCTGTGTGGCATGTATAACATTTAAATTTTACTATGCTTCATCACAAAAAGCACACTGCGGAACATGTTTAATTTTTTTGTTTTTGTTTTTTGGCTGAATTCTGCAGATACATCTGCCTCATTATGTGGGTTAAATCATAGGTTTGAAATGTTCCCCTGTTCTTAAGTTCATGCTATTTGTATTTTATTTTCATTTTTTGACACTAGACTGTTGCACGGACAAGCTAATGTTGCGAAGTTTCCCCCAAGCTTTTCAGCCTCTCCCGTGATTCCAGTTCAGCCACAAGAGGTCAGCATTGACCGCTGAGAGAACTTGCCATCATTTGAAATTTTCTGTGTGTCGAGTACTGTATTCATTCCATAAATTTGGGATTCAGGATGAATCTTTCAGGAAAATGTTTAGATTTTATAAATAAATTAATTTTGTCACGTATGATCCTACTTTAGAAATTAGCAATACGTAATTGTTTTACGGTTTTTATCTGTTGTTTTGGATAATTTCTTGAAACAGAAAAGACATTATTAAAACTGCAAATCGTTAGGCCAAACGGTTTTGCAGTTGTGCGCAACAATACAGCTCGTTTGAAAAAGCTCAGATTGCTTCCAAACCAGTTTAGCCATGTGTGAAAACTAAAATACCCAGTCAGCAAAATTGGTCTGGCCCTGCTCTGGGGTAGACACAGCAGTATACTCGGCCCACATACCTCAATGAATGACGGTCCTGCAGTGGCCCACGTCTGGCATCCACGATGTGGGCCGCATTCGGCAAACCATATCTGGCCCTACTCCGGTCCGATGCTGGGCCAGAACAGGTTCCTGATATCAGCCTGAATTCAACCTCAACTAAGCCACATCTTTCATGAGCCATATTTGACCCACATTAAAAAAAAGTCACAAAAACGACTGTTATAAAAATGTTTGTCATAATTTGTGAACCTGACATATAACTCCACATACACTGGTAAAATGCACTTTTCTTTATTTAACAGTGAACACAAAGTCCAAATTGGGATGCAGCTTACTCTTGAACGGTATTTTTCTGTCAAATTGTCATCAAATTGTTGCGCTCTCCGTGTCCTCTTTTCTTCTCATACTCTCCTTCCTGTCACCACCTCGACCAGGAGCCGGATGTAGCCATCTTTTGATTGTGACATACATTTCCTGGTCTGAGGCCCAGGATGTTAGGCTGTTAGGTCTCACAGCGGCTGCAAGAACTGTAAGAAAACAAGAATGGACAGTGTATTAGGAAAACAAACATTTGTACATGTCATGAACAATGAATGGTCAGTAAAAATAACCCCTGACATTTCTTAGAAATAATAATAATAATACATTTCATTTATAAGCATCTTTCAAGACACTCTAGGACACCTTACAACCAAAACTAAATGGTGTGGCGCTGTGGGGCGGAATATTTGCCACCAAAAACTAAACGTGAATAACTTTTAAATAGTTTATACTGAATTTGAATTACGCGAATTGAAGGTCAGTGTCTCGTATAATGGATGGATTTGTATATTTTACTCTGAATCATATTGAATAACTGAATCTGAATTGTACAATCTGAATTTGAAACGATACACTTTTTTTTCTTTGAAACTTTACTTGATCCTCACTGAAAATTAAATTCTGTTTATTTTCATATTCAGTCTTACAAATACAAAAGAACGTTTTTTTCAACGTCAGATTTTGTTTTTGAATTGAGGTACTAAGATTTAAATTAACTTGATGGTCAAGTATGGAGTATCCGGTTTGTATTGCAGCAAACGGAATCAAAATTAATTTCATTGTATTTCAGTGCAGAAAGTGATGTGTCGGTCGCGAACGAGCCGGTACAAAGAAGTGAACGATGAGCCGTTTTTAGCCGAAAAAAACCCGACCATGTATAGAAAGGAATTTTTAGCCGAAAAAAATGTGTGTCAGAATGTGTTTTTAGCCCCCCCAAAAAACGACCATGTATAGTAAGGCGTTTTAACCCAAAAAACCCGACCATGTATAGTAAGGCGTTTTTAGCCGGAAAAAAACGACCATGTAAAGTATATGGTAAGGCGTTTTAACCAGAAAGAAAAAAATGACCATGTATATAGTCAGCCGTTTTTAGCCAAAAATCATGACCATGTGTCGTCAGGCGTTTTTAGCCGAAAACAACGACCATGTACAATAAGGCGTTTTTAGCCGAAAAAAATGACCATGTATCGAAAGGCGTTTTGACCCGAAAATAATGACCATGTATAGTAAGGCGTTTTTAGCCGAAAAAAACGACCATGTATAGTAAAGCTATGATGGACAGTCCCTCCCACCCTCAACGTAAACGTCTTCAATAAAGCTGCAAATGGTGGTTAAAGAAAGATGTGACCTTACTGCACACACTGGGAATCGAACACTCAACCACTGGATTTGGGACTTCCGCTTTTGATCAGCTAACCCACCACAATGAATCTTGGGTTGTTTTTCCTCAAATAAGTTATTTATGGTTAATGGTAGATGGTGTTGCAACAACCAAGGATCGAACACTTAAGGTGTGGTGTGGCACACCATCACTGTATCATTGAGCCAAAGCAACACAGCAGAGTTGTGTTTTTTTTATTAATCATGTTCGTTTTTTTCAGCTTAAAAATGTCAAAAAATGCCTTATTGTACATGGTCGTTTTTTTCGTCCAAAAAGGATTTACTATACATGGTCGTTTTTTTCAGCTAAAAATTCTGTACGAAAATGCCTTACTATACACGGTCGTTTTTTCCGGCTAAAAATTTCATCCAAAAACGCCTTACTGTACATGGTCGTTTTTTTCGTCCAAAAACGCCTTACTCTACATGGTCATTTTTTTCGGGGAAAATTTTCGTCCAAAAACAACTTACTATACATGGTCGTTTTTTTCCGGCTAAAAACGCCTTACTATACATGTTCATTTTTTTGGAATAAAAACGCCTTACTACACATGGTCGTTTTTTTCAGGTAAAAATTTCGTCCAAAAACGCCTTACTACACATGGTCGTTTTTTTCGTCCAAAAAGGACTTACTATACATGGCCGTTTTTTTTCTGCTAAAAATTCTATCCGAAAATGCCTTACTATACATGGTTGTTTTTTCCGGCTAAAAATTTCATCCAAAAACGCCTTACTATACATGGTCAATTTTTCGGGTAAAACGACCTTACTATAGGTGATCATTTTTTCGGCTAAAAATTTTGTCCAAAAATGCCTTACTGTACATGGTCGTTTTTTTGTCCAAAAAGGACTTACTATACATGGTCGTTTTTTTCTGCTAAAAATTCTGTCCAAAAATGCCTGACTATACATGGTCGTTTTTTTCTGTGAAAAATTTTGTCCAAAAAGGCCTAACTATATATGATAGGTTTTTTCAGCGAAAAATTTTGTCCAAAAAGGCCTTTTACTATACGTGGTCGTTTTTTTCGTCCAAAATAGCCTTACTATACACGGTCGTTTTTTTTCGGCCAAAAATTTTGTCCAAAAATGCCTTACTATACATGGTCGTTTTTTTCGTCCAAAAATGCCTTATTATACATGGTCGTTTTTTTCGGCTAAAAATTTTGTCCAAAAATGCCTTATTTTACACGGTCGTTTTTTTTCGGCCAAAAATTTTGTCCAAAAATGCCTTACTATACATGGTCGTTTTTTTCGTCCAAAAATGCCTTATTATACATGGTCGTTTTTTTCGGCTAAAAATTTGGTCCAAAAACGCCTTTTTATACATGGTCTTTTTTTCGTCGAAAAACGCATTACTATACAGGGTCGTTTTTTTGGGGCTAAAAACGCCTTACTATACATGGTCGTTTTTTTCGGCGAAAATTTTCGTCCAAAAAGGCCTTACTATACATGGTCGGTTTTTTTTCGGCTAAAAATGCCTTGATATACATGGTCGGTTTTTTCGTCCAAAATAGCCTTACTATACATGGTCGTTTTTTTCTGGTAAAAATTTCGTCCAAAAACGCTGTACTATACGTGGTTGTTTTTTTTTCGGTTAAAAAACGCCTGACTATATGTTTTTTGGGGCTAAAAACGCCTTAACGATAAATGGTCATTTTTTTCGGGCTACAAAACGCCTTGCTCTACATCGTCGTTTTTTTGGGGTTAAAAAGCCTTACTATACATGGTCGTTTTTTTCCGCTAAAAACGCCTTCCGACACATGGTCGTTTTTTTTTCAGATAAAAATGCCTTACTACCCGTGGTCGTTTTTTTGTCCAAAAGGGCCTTCCTATCCATGGTCGTTTTTTTTCGGGTAAAGATTTTGTCCAAAAACGCCTTACCATAACATGGTAGTTTTTTGGGGGGTTAAAACGCCTTACTATACATGGTCGTTTTTTTCGTCCAAAAATGCCTTATTATACATGGTCGTTTTTTTCGGCTAAAAATTTCGTCCAACACGGTTGTTGTTTTTTCAGCTAAAACCGCCTTATTATACATGGTCGTTATTTTGGGTTAAAACACCTTACTATACATGGTCGTTTTTTTCGGCTAAAAACGCCTTCCTATACGTGGTCGTTTTTTTTTCGGCTAAAAACGCCTTACTACACATGGTCGTTTTTTTAGAGTTAAAATGCCCTCCTATACTTGGTCGTTTTTTTCGGGTTAAAATGCCTTACATGGTCGTTTTTTTTTCGGCTAAAATGCCTTACTAAACATGGTCGGGGGGTTTTTTCGGGTAAAAACACCTTACTCATGGTCGTTTTTTTGGTCTAAAAACGCCTTACTATACATGATGGGTTTTTTCGGCTAAAAACACCTTACTCATGGTCCTTTTTTCGTCTAAAAACATCTTACTATACATGGTCGTTTTTTTCGGCTAAAAACGCCTGACTATACATGGTCTGGTTTTTTTCCATCTAAAAACGCCTTACTATATACACTAGCTGGTTCGCCGCCCTCCGGGCGGCTCATCAGCTAGTTCCTGCGGAAGGATGGTAAGGTGGTGGTTCGCCGCCCTCCGGGCGGCTCATCAGCTAGTTGGCTGGTAAGGTGGGCCTTCGGCCCACAAAAGTGTTGTTGCTTGGTTCAACTTTTTGTTCATCTTCATTGCTTATCGCGAAAATAAAGAGATGTTTAGCTCTACTAAATAACTAACAATTTTATTGCAATGCTTGTGGGTAGACAACATTTTTTCGCTAAGATGCCCGCGCGATCGTAGTGAGCCACTGCCTGAGCGGCGCAGTGGCGGCGCGCAGCGGCGCGGTGAAGTAGGTACGTTTTGAAAAGGGACAGACGGAAGGACAGACCGCGTGCGAGACGACGCGCAATATATATATAGAAGATTGTCGTTTTTTCGGCTAAAAACGCCTGACTATGTGTGGTCGTTTTTTTCGGGCGTAGGGGTGGTGATGGGGTGGCATTGAGAGTTATGAAGCACATAGCCCAAACAGATCAATAATCCCAAGTTATGGTAGAGTTCATCGCTTGCATTTAATGTTTTTAAGAAAGTTCCTTTCAAGACAGTACAAAACCAATCGCCACTCGGTTCCTTTCGTAATTTCATACACGACAAGTGGAACCATTCATAAGGTTTGTTAGGACAGTCGTCTGAGTCACAAGCAACCATTCTTCCGTCTCTGTCCCCATTGCAGATACAGTAGAGACTAAGACTATTTTCGGGGATATTAGATACAGATGGTCTGCTTGTGTCTCGCTTTGATGACCGTGGCTTTACTGGTTGTGGTCGTACCCATCCACAAACAAAACGGTCGTAGCTCTCCAAACTCTTGTAATTCTGAAAGTCCTTCATTTTGAAAAAAGGGCTTGGCTGACAGATTAAATAGTTCACAAGATCTGGATAGGTGATTTCGGGAAAAAAAATTGTAATCTTCACTCCATTCAGATTTTTCAATTTGATAAGGATCCTTGCCAATAACAGCAATTTTTTAAAAATACCGGCTATATGCTTGCTTATCCAATGTTTCAACATACTTCTCCATGTTGTGTGTGTTCACAAATCACCAAATTAATCAGGAAGCAACTCTTTCGTGTCGAAGTCTGCGTAGTGAAAAATGCTTGTGCGATCAGCGCAAGCCCTCCAATCTTGCGCACCGCACGGAATTGTGGGATACTGTTACTATTTTTAGCAAAAAATAGTAACTGTGTTCAATTAGCCTGCCATGCATGTTTTTGAAATGTGGGAGGAAACCAGAGTACCCGGAGGAAACCCACCCGAGGAGAACATGCAAACCCCACACAGGGAGGCCGGAGCTAGAATTTAACCTGATACCTCTGCATTGTGGAGTCCACGTGCTAACCACTGGACTCCCAGTCCACCTATGAGTGAATAAGACATCATAATCTTAACCATCTCTCCACATACACGCGCGTGCGCGCACAAACACGACATATTTGTTGAATATGTCAGATGGTTTACGCCACTGGGTGCCCAAACGTTTTGGACCGAAGATCGACTTTTCGATCAACCAACTTCCAGAGAACAACCATTCAAACAGTCACCGAGTGTGAACCGATCCCACACTGGCCGCACAGGTCAGGCAACACCATCAGTGGCTCTGAATACTGTAGATCAGATATTAATATTAGTTGAATTCCTGAAAACATTTGGGGTGAAAAAAGTGCTGTACTGTCATGCGGCAGAAAACGTGGTCATAGGTGCTGGAATTCAATGTGAAGCAGTACCACAATGAGAATTTCAATCCAATTTAGTAGTTCGGCGATTCACAGGATTTATATCGTTAATATTTGAGTTTGTAAAGAAAAAAGGAAACTGCTTACAATTGCCTCAATTGTTGTAAAAGGAATAACACATTTGAGAAATATTTGAATTTGGAATAGAATGTGCGGTGTTCCCAAAGCATTTGTAAAATGCAATCAGCTTGCAACAAGGACTTTGAGCTTTGCTTACTCTTGATAAACTGCTTGTTATTCTGACCATAAACTGGCAACTGTTGATGTAAATGAAAACTGTACTTCACAAATGTATTCAACAGAGAGCTATATTAAATTGTATTTACTTCTAAGTCAAATGGAAAGCTCGATTTGAATGAAAACAAAGCACAATGACCCATTATTGTGACTTTTATTAACAAAAAAAAGGAGAATAGAGAAGGGATAAAAGAAACATCTTTTTATGTTCAACTGAAGATACTTTCAAACAGCAACAGTTATAAACAACCATTTACACAACCTGTACAAATATTTTTCCCTCAAAATTTTCATTGATTCAAAATAACTTAAATAGGTTTCTATGTAAAAGTGCAAATCCTTATGCATAAAAGAAGACCAACGGGGACAAGTGGGATGCTTAGTTCACTGGCAATCAGGTTTTAAAACATCACAAGCATATTTCAACTTACTAAACTATTCTGTCATACATAATGCTTTAAATGTACAGCATTCATATGTGTAGAATATCCCTCATATTTTTAGGGTGCTGCGCATTGCAATCAAGCTGTGTTTCTGAGCATACTCTCATTCACGACTACATTGTAAAACCGATGAAAAGTATCGGATCCATCCCAGCCGCTTGTGCAACACGACTAAAGAGACCCGCAAACTGTAGTGTTCTCCTGGAAGTTCATAGTCAACGTTACGGGGTAACAACTATTTTCACTGATCATGTTTGGACTAAATCTTCTGTACAGGATGAACCCAGATATGTTTGCATTCCTACTTCACATAATTTGAAAGAAACTGTGTGTGTGTTAAGAGGGTTGGTGGTTCTCCACAGTGTTTGGGCAATGAAGCCACAAGGGTGGTAAACTAACAAGAGAAGCAAGCCATAAACTACAGGGACTTACATGCTCCCGTGTTAACATGCAACTGATGCACAAAAAGTGAAAGGAGACAAAAGGGAAGAGTATTACACTGCATATCTGTCCTCTATGTACTGGTCGCCTTGGAAGGGAAATTGGAAATGTGTCATGTGAAAGGAGGAAATAGCATGGAGTCAGTATGGCACCAACTATGACTTTTGCTCAGCTCCTGCAGCGGACTGGGCTGCACTCTCTGGTTTTAAGATCTGGTAGGTGATGAGGTACTCTGGGAAGGCCTGAGGGGAAAAACAAACAACAGCTGGGTGACAATGAATCATCTGCGGTGTTTGCGCTGTGGCTGAATTGAAAATGTACCTGCTCTCCTCTGTAAATCACATACTCGGCATAGGCCAAGCCATTAACGCTTGGCCGCCCGATCACCGAGTGGTGTCCTGGGGGAGCGTGGGCCATTTTCATGGCACTAAACTGGAGGAAGGACTTCCCGAGAGTCACCCTGCAGAACAGCATCTGCCTGCAAGTTGTAGAGCAAAAGAAAGCGTTTAGACCACTGGTGTCAAACTCAAGGTCCGGGGGCCAAATCTGGCCCGCCACATCTTTTTATGTGGCCCTCGAAGGCTAATCAAACATGTCAACTTCCATGATGCATACTAAAATTCTCATAATGTAATAAATAAGAGACATATTGTTCGCATTTTCTTGTGACCAGACCCCTCATTCCAGTAACTTATACAGTAGTTGAATAAACCGTTATAATTGACTTTTTTTGATATGGTTTCACTCATAACGGCTCTCCAAGGGAAATGGGAACTAAAATGTGACTCATGACAAAAACGAGTATGGTATAGACCAGGGGTGCCCATTACGTCGATCCTGATCTACCGGTAGATCTAAGACAGGTCCCAAGTAGATCCAAGGAGTGTCGAGGAGAAAAAAACAACAACCATTTGTGTGGCTTTGTACATGTTAGTAATATATTTTTTGTGTTAATGTATGCTGCACCCTAATCATCCTATCAGTCTCATTTTCACAAAAACAATATTTTAAAAATCCTGAATTTACAATGGCGCGAGACAGTCACCGGAAGTTGTTAGCGCTCAGCAGTCTGCAATTGCAGCTTGTGATTAGAGCTGTTGCGCTCTATCTTTTATCGTCATTATTCTCATTCAGAGTTTGCTTTGTGTACAATTCATCGAGGGCACGGCAAAGATTATTGCGGGAATATAGGAGGGCCCAGGGAAGCACTTTAAAACGGTACATGTGAGCTATGATAGTTAACAGGCTGCAAAAGTGCACCGCATGCCTCAGTTTCAGGCTGTTTCTCATCATGGCGTGCGTGTGCGTGCGTGTATGTTTGTATGCGCGCGCGCCGGTAAGGGTTGTCTCCCGGCAGGTTAGTTGATCAAAAAGTAGATCTTCGGTCCAAAATGTTTGGGCACCCCTGGTATAGACCATGACCTATTTCAATAGGAGCACACCCAAATCACTGCGACATTATTTGGAACGGTTATTCACCTGTGGCACAGGTAGCAGGAGCGGTCTTTGTGGGTCGGACAGCCTGTGCCTCCGCCGATGCCGTAAACGTACTGGTTGCTCTTGGAGGAGTTCTCGGCGAAGTAGATGCCCGCCCCGAACATTCCTCCGATGTAGGCGTGACGCTCATCAAAGCCTTTGTGGATGATGGCATTGATGAAGGGGGAACCTGAGGGAAGACACTTGTCAAGATCATACACAACACAACACGTCTTCGGTGGCAGCCAATTTAGAGCATTCCGACTGATCCATCAAGGCTCACAGAATATCGCGCTTTATGGCTGTCAACACAGCAACTATCAAATGAAAGATTAGGCTCACATCACGTAAAATAAATAAATAAAAATAAACACAGAACATGAGCCGTTTGTAAAAGGAATTTCCTTTCCCATCAACAATGCAGTTGACAATTCAAGCCAAAGTCGCTCAAAGAGCCAAGCTTTCATTTGTTTAATTCCTGGTTTGCTCCCATAAATTCCACGGGAATTCCGTTTTCAATTTTGAACATTTTCAGATTTTGCAACCCGATTTGCATTTTATTCATATTTGAACTTCTTGAACCTCCTGATGACCAAGGCAGTAATGCATTGCATGAACGTGCAGCACGGACAGCGGACAGGCCTCGCGGTGGTCCAAAAATCCACCAGAGTGCAGCTGAGCAGATGTGCGTACCGTGAAACAACATGCGTTCATTGTGGTGGTTGTGGTTCTCGTCTGCGATCTCCTTTTGCCGGTGAGTGTAACGCTCCCTCAACTTCTTGTTCACCACTTTTTGGATCTGTGGGCCAAAGACGGTATTTATTTTGATGAGACAGTGTGCAACGCTCACCCGGAAATGTGGAAACTCCTCAATATACCGACAACTAAATAGGACGTGAAAAACAGACTTGACCTTGATTATGTTGTATCTGCTGAACACGCCACCTGCGTTGCCTCCATCTCTGTGCTCCCTGATGGTGCTCTGCATCTGAGAGACAAAAGAAGCACGTTTCATGTGGGGTTCTCCCCTCCCGCCCCCCCCCCCCCCCCCTCTCAATTGGCCCGTTTGCTCACTGTGTGGGGATTGGTGAGTGGGTGGTTTTGCTGATAGTGATGCTACAGTATCCAAATGCCACGATATATTAATCATGATATGAACCTAATGATACGATAATCATGATGAGATTTTGGGGAGGCTGGTGAAATACAAAATGTCATGATACTGTATATAACCTAAACTGTATTTATAAAGTACTGTAAAATAATGATTAATGGATACAAAATACATGCACAGAGAAAACTCAGCCTGTCATCACCCCAATATTATGTTTTTGTACCGAAGAGCAGCAGTGCCAAAGACAAAATCTTGGCCAGAGAATTTTATTGCAATATGTTCTTCGTGGTTCAGAGGTGCATCGGGGTCTATGTAGTACACAATGCCGTGTTCGGCTGAAGCGTCTGAAGAGTAATATTTTTTCCGCACGAAGATGCTGCTTTTGATATCGTATCATCACAACCAGGGCAATTGGAATATTGCAATATCGCTTTTAGCATTACATTCCTAGCTGCTAATGGAAGTGGAATAAAAATGTTAAATAATAAATGAGAGATGAATTTGGTGTACTCTGATAAGTTGCTCATGTGTGCACTGGTAAAGACGCACTATTTTGGTTTAATGACTAAAATAGTCTGACTATAATGACTGCAACAAAAATAACTATTGCGCCACTTTCAATGGTTTTCTTGAAAAAAGCAATACCGGTACATGTACAATCAATCTTAACAATGTCAAATAGGACAAAGCAATAAGAAACCAGCCGTAGTTTTGTCGTGTTCACTGCATTCTTCAGCTAATACACATTCCGTAATAACAGACATTGAAATGAACAAGAAATTGAAGCAGCAATATCTATATCTATATTTATATTAAACTTAATTGAACTGTGTACAGCTCTCTCTGAAACATGTATTTTTGTGCATGCAAACACTTTGTTTTCCTTCTTCTACCCCCAATTTTGCTGCTGTAAACTGTAAATTTCCCCAGTGTGGGACAAATAAAGGACAACTTATTATTATGGTCAAATATTTTTTTTCCATGACTATACACTGTTCTACATAACAACAAAAAACATTGACAGACCTTAGCCAAGGAGAGAATTTTCTTCACTGTACAAAATAGTTGAACAGATCGTTGTGGTGGCCATTACATTTTGACGAGAAGTCTGTTTAGTTTTGAAATTGGGCTGCCCTTAACCTCTCCTATTTGAGTTAGCGGGTAACTAAAACAGTTTATTTTGTGCAGTCCCGGCCAGTATGTGCAGACCACCATCGACCTGAAGATCAAGGAGAATAACATACCTCCTCCTCCACTGACTGATACTCCTTGTCATCGGAGGCGAGGTCTATGAGGATGGTGCCTTGGTTGGCACAGTGGAATGTCAGATATGGATTGGCACCTGGGGTCAACGCAACGAGAAACAGTGGTTACAATTGCTCAAGTGAAACATTTCCAAGAGGCAGTGACCTCAAATAGGCCTTCTCACCTTGCTGACCACCCAGCAGCCTCTCTACGCCCTTGATAAGTTTGTGTCGGTGCCCGTAGGCATTGATTCCGATTTCCTTCAACTCCTCGTGACCCATGTCAACAAGGACATCCAAAGTGATCTAACATGGGGGGGGGGGGGGGGGGAGAAAAGATTTCAAACTGATGCCTAAAACCAGCTTTCTCATGCTTTTGATGAGTATGTGTTCCCAAATTCACTAAAGTGAGTTGCCAATTTGCCATCGTGCATTTATATTCACATTTCATATTTTTGACATCGTCTTCATTTCTCACCTGCTCTCTTTCAAATATGTCCCTCAAGTGTTCCAGGCCCAAACTCTTCAGGAATTGACTGATATTCATGTCCAGCATTGTTACTATTTGGGAAAATAAAGAAAGAAAAGAAGGTTTTTGTTAACCACCTTTGAAAACAATTTACTGAGGACCCAAGAGGCAGATTGAATAATCTTACAGTCTCCTTCCTTGCGGTCCGTGCCTGCGGCTCCATCTGCCACTCCTGAACTGCCACCAGCCGCACCGCTGGCCAGCTCATTGAGCGGCCCGGCTAGATTGTCTATGCTGCTGGCGGCTGATAAGCAGGACGGTGTGGAGGCTGGCGAGATGACAGAGGCGCTGACCACTGTGGCCTGTGGCTTAAAACAGATTGGGAGAGCGTCCGGTGGCATGGCGTCCATAAGAAGGGCCCGGATGTCGTCAGCCTAAAAGTGCAACAACAGAAAGCGTTCCAGTTTAAAGAGCATAAATCCGTCACTTATAAGACGAAAGACGAGTTCAGATGAAGATGAGATGCATTCATATCCGTAATGGGGTACAGAGTGTTGATGTTTTGGTGATGTTACCGTGGCCAGGTCCAGAGCTGTCTGACCTTCCTGGTTCTTCATGGTGGGATCAGCCCCATGAGCCAGCAGCAGAGCACAGAGCTGTGTGCGGCCTTTCTGGGCTGCCTCGTGCAGGGGCGTGAAAGCCCATTTATCTGTGGCATTCACGCAGGTGTTGTACTTGATGAGCAGGGCAGCAATGTCAACATGCTATCGGAGAGGGAAGATAACAAAAGCCACTGTTTTTATTTGGAGAACTAAAAAGGAGATATTTCAATCAAAGAAAAGAGGTAGCTGAAGCTACCGAATGCTTTAAGAGCTCGGTGGGTTGAAACTCACGCCATAGGAAGCAGCATTATGGAGCGGGATGAGACCTCCTTTGTCTTGAGCGTTGACGTCTGCCCCGTGTTCCAGCAGATACTCAGCCACTTCAAGGTTGTTGTAGCCAGCTAAGGAGAAAACAGGAATCAGTTGGAAATTGTAACAAGCGCAGCAAATCAATTATCCAGTCCCCATAAGGACACCCACAGTGAGAAGAAAAAGTGTGTGAGAAGTGACCAGTTTCAGATCAGACATCCACAAAGGTAGCGCTCAAGGTCATCAGTTGACGTCCGCATACATTCTTACAAGTATGGCTAGTGAGTTCTGATTTTACGTAAAATGTTTTAACCCAGAGACACTACAGCAAAACGTGACTGAGAGATTGCAGTTCCTCCATTCATTTACTTAAAACGAAAAACACATTCTTAGAATTAAAAACAAAACAAAACTATATCCTATACATCCTTTGACTCACCCACTTTTCTCTTGACGTCCATGGGGAGGTGAGTATTTTAGAGCCGGACAAACCTTTGTTTTCAATTACCAGTTTAAGTATTTGAATACATTACTGTGCCATATCATTTGTGTAGGAGCAGGCTGTATCACTGTAACTGATGGAAGGACATTGTTTTCGGCTTCTTCTGTCAAGCTTTGTGATTGAGACAATTAAACGCAGCCAATACAAGAAATCCCGTTGTGCGTCATCAATATCCTTAAACACATCGCAGTTGGACAGGAGCGGTTACATTTTTGGTACAAC
The DNA here is from genome assembly GCF_025434085.1 of Hippocampus zosterae. Classification (NCBI taxonomy): domain Eukaryota; kingdom Metazoa; phylum Chordata; class Actinopteri; order Syngnathiformes; family Syngnathidae; genus Hippocampus; species Hippocampus zosterae. The sequence continues at coordinate 18,002,925 of NC_067456.1, forward strand.
TACCGATTTGACTCAAGAGTGAAAAAGCCAGAAATGTGCAAAATGTACCCATTACCTGCAAGGTGGAGTGGTGTGGAGTTGCGGCCCTGAGTGTCTCTACAGTTGATGTTCTCTGGGGAGCAAAGTTTCTGGACACGAGCCAGGCAACCTTTTTTGGCAGCATCCAGCAGGGCAGCATCACCCCTCAGAAGGTCCTGGATGTCAGTGTCTCCATCCTTCACCATGTCGAGTGGCATGTTGCCATCGCGGTTCTTCTTGGAGGGGTCTGCCCCATGCTGAATATAGAGGCGTTTTAAACGGTAAACACGGTTAATTTTCCAATCTTACAACTTATCCGTCACTGATTGAAAGGGTTCTTACTTTGAGCAGCAGTTTGCAAATCTCATATTTTCCTTTGGCTGCTGCCTCGTGGAGTGGGGTGAACTTCCACAGGTCAGCGACATTGACTGAGGCTCCGTGTCTTACCAGCAGCTCGGCGACTTCATAGTGGCCATACGAGCAAGCATTGTGAAGAGGAACCAAGCCGCTGGTGGGATGAGTAACAGGTGTAAATCTCGATTCTCCAGAAAGATCGCCCCTTGGATTTTTTTTTTTTTCGTTTGTGAAAAGTGTCTAAAAAGCAACAGTGTAAAAAAAAAACGCACCCCTTGTCCTTAGCGTGAACATCAGCTCCATGGTGAAGCAGATACTCCACCACAGCCACTCGGTTGTAACCAGCAGCAAAATGAAGGGGAGTGGAGTGGCGTCCCTCCAGATCCCGACAGTTAACATTTTGAGGCGTGCACAGTTGCTGCCACACAAAGAGAACATGACAACAATGAATCTTAAAGTGAGCCTTTGAAGGCGAGAAGTAGGATGTTGTGAATGGTAGGGGCCTCTGAGTGACACGTCTGGCAAAAAGCTTCTATTCTGAGCGTCAAATCAAAAGAAAGATGCTTTCGTTGGGAAAACAAGAATCGTCTATTATGTCTTCCCCTGAAGAGTCCAGAGGTGATTGCTACACTGGACATTGGAAATACCGTTGCCAGAAGAACAGGTTATAGAAAAAAAAATTAAAAAAATAAAATAATCAAGAAAATGAGTCATGGCGCCAACTCACTTGCACAGTTTCTAGATCTCCTGCTTTGGCTGCCTCAAGAAATCTGTAGTCGACATCAGAGTTTCGCGTGGGAACATTTTCTGGAAGAAAAGAAAAAAAGACCAAATGTAAATAAAATCTGAACTGCCTTTACAAAAACTATTACCATCTTAACCACATTGCTCCTAAAAGCCTTAAACGAGGTGGAACATCCAGTAGTTTTTAGAGTGGATATTAGTTTAGTAACCTCTAATTTTATTTTCTTATTAATGTATTTTCTTGTTGTCCTTCAAGTTAGTCAAGTTAGATTTAAAGTTGGATTTTCAAGGAATTTTCCTTTTTTCAAAATTCAAGGATATATAGAGCCAACGACTTTTTTGTAGTACCAACAGACATTTCCGCAGGACATAGAACAAAATACAATCCCTGAAGTGCCAGCTTAGCCCAGTAAGTCATCAGACTTGTGAAAATAACATAAGATAGAATAAATATGAGGAAGAGATAATGGGTGATGGTTATTCAAGGGCTCAATGTGTGCAAAAATGCAAGGCATCAAAGACGTGGTGTGTATGCAGCAGGATGAAAAGCAAGAAGCTTGAGTTTCACATGATACTTACAACATCATGTCGTTGACCAAAAAAAAAAAAGAATAATAATTCCAAGAATTAAGTGTTAAACTTCCAGGGAGGAATGGGTGGGCAAGAGGTAATGATGATAATTTGACTAGTTCAGGTTTCGTAATTAAATACATACAGGTACTAAGTCCCACATTCCAAAAACATGCATGGCAGGCTGATTGAACACTCTAAATTGTCCCTAGGTGTGAGTGTGAGCGTGGATGGTTGTTCGTCTCTGTGTGCCCTGCGATTGGCTGGCAACCAATTCGGGGTGTCCCCCGCCTGCTGCCCGAAGACAGCTGGGATAGGCTCCAGCACCCCCCGCGACCCTAGTGAGGATCAAGCGGCTCGGAAGATGAATGAATGAATGAAGGTACTAAGTTTTGAAATCAATGAAAAAAGGTGAATTTTTTTTCAACTTGTACAGAAAATAAGCATGATTATTAGTTTTTCCATAGTCGTCCAGCCCGACCATGAACACCGAAATGTGATTACCATTGAGAATCTGTTGTACAGCTTCATTTCCCATCTGGGCAGCAGTAAAACCCTGCAGTGACACAATGGACGGGTCGGCCCCATAGCTCAGCAGCAGTTTGCAAGTTTGTATGTGACCAGCCAGAGCAGCCCGGTGCAGAGCAGTCTGTCCCAGTGTGTCCACGGCGTTCACCTGAAGTCAGACAAGTTAAGGGGGTTGGCGAGTGAACCATGTTTTCCAGCATCTTGGAAGGTGACTGCGAATATTTTCGAGCAAACCGAGTCTTAAAAATTCGAACCTTTGCTCCATGTTTCTGCAGCACCTCCAGAATGTCATTGTGCGCTCTCTCGGCAGCAACATGCAGAGGTGTCATAAAGCTGTGACGCACAAAAGAACAAGTGAATGCTTTCGCATCTCAAACTGAGAGGACTTTGTGATGTTAAGAGTTACAACATTCTAATGTGAAGTGTTGAAACAAATTGTGGACTTACTCTTTGTTCTTCTCGTTAATGTTCGCACCTTTACGTAGCAGCAACTCGGTCACTTGCTTCCTTTTTGGGTGGGGGGAAGCCACTGCACAATGCTTCAAAAAAATGAGTACATAGGACACATTTATTTGTAAATAAAGAAATAACACTTTATAATTCATGTAGAGTAACCACTGTAAATCACAAGTTCCAAAACCCTATGCCCCACCGGAATGCAACATTTAAGTATCATAGTTCTCACCAGAGCTGTCTCGTTGGTTTGAGGATGTTTGAAGCTGATAACTTCCAAAGCCAGGGTCTTCTTCACTTTGGTCATGTCTGCCTCACGAGCTGCCTGGAGCAGCGAATGGCCTTTGAACTCATCTATACAGAATGAAAAGAGAAAATTCAGGGACCAAAAAAAAACAAATCACTTTGGGTGTTGAGAGTCTGATTACAAGGTCTTGTGTGATTTTCAGTCATTGCTGCTAAAGAGGACTCACAAGTTAATCTCTCTTTCAACTCTGGAGTGGGAGCCATGTCCACAGCACTCTTGCTGTGACAGTTGAGTAGGGTCGGATCAGCCCCGTGGCTCAGCAACAAGGAGCAAACTTCCACGCGGTTTTTGGATGCTGCTTCGTGGAGGGGAGTGAACTGCCACAAGTCCATAGCGTTGACACAGGCACCGTGCTGCGGGAGGAAGCGTTAGGAATACGCAAGCACATGGGAAAAATGCTGTCAAGTGCACTGTGGTTCGTCATTACAAATTCTAAATGCATGTCAATGAACTTCAACTTACTTTAAGCAAGAGCTCAGTAACCTCAAAGTGACCATAGGAACAAGCATTGTGAAGAGGAACCAGGCCACTGAAGTCACAACACAGTCAGGTTTAGAGTCTGGGATGTTGCTCACTTTCAAGTGTTCAAAGTAAGTCCTCATTATACCGCTCACCCCTTGTCCTTGGCGTGAACATCAGCTCCATGCTGAAGAAGTAGCTGAACGATACGGACTCTGTTGTAGCCAGCAGCCAAGTGGAGAGGAGTCGACTGTATTTATGAAAAAATAAAATAAAAAAAGCATGTCTTATTCACATCAACGCAAATAAGGTTGGCTGGTCGGCTGCCTTGATTGTGCGCTGCGCCTTCGATGGCCGTTGGAGCAAGCAGCTGATTAGAGCCAGAGCCAATATGATTCGGCTGGCTATGATAGGTGAGCTGCAGATGAATGGTGTACATGTACTTGATGGTGTCAACTCAGTGGAAGTGCGAGCAAAAAACGGCGTCCAACTTAACATGCTGTCAGAGGTGAGAACTAACAATGCAAATTTCATTTGATTACATCTACATGACCTGTTCTGCAGTACAAAGCTGAAAATGTGTTCAAGTAGGGCGCTGCCAGTAACGACAAGTATGAAAAAAAATGGTAGACATTAGTTGATGCAAGTGAGCTGCTTCTGTTGGATTATCCAGAACCTCAAATAAAATGTATAAATGAATGACTTAAACACCCTGTCATTTAATCCATTTCAAGCATTGAATATGCAATCATTCGGCCAGTTCTAATCTGCACAAGATAAATTGCTATCAAATGTAACTGCGAAAGCGTGCAACGATGCCGTAAAATGAATTGTTTAAGGAAGCATATTCAAGCTGAAGTACTAAACCAAACTATTTCAGCCAATAATAAAAAAATGTGAGTGAAAGCAAGGTTTTAAATCCAAGTGCAGTTGTTCTCTTTATTGTGTCTACCGTAAGAAAGATGAAGCTTGCAATCAAATAGTCATTCTCAACCCAATTTCCATGCAGGAATATTTTGGGGGTGGCGGGGGGCAGGAGGGAGAAAAGTAACAATTCAAACAGTCATTCCCAATTCAATTTCCAAGCAGGAAGATTTTGTAAAGGAAATATTCAAACGGCAACTTCTAGATTACCAAATTTGCTGTGTAATGGCACTGTTGCTCAGTGTGAGATAACATTGAAAAAAGCAAGGTGCTTGAGAAACAGGTAAAAGTCATTCCTGATTACCAACCGGTTCATTGGGGGTGTGAGGTAGACACATTTCACTTGACATAATTGCTTGACAAAAGTCAAAGAGGAGCGAGCCTTTGGGCATGCATGGGCAACTGTCAGATATCATGTTAAGAAGGGGAAAAAAAGCCAGATCAAATACTGTGTGGAGGCTGGGTGAATGACGGTGTGGGTGAGTGAATAGAAGACAGACGCTGAAGAAAGCAGGCAGTGAAACAAACTGAGCTCCTCTGCAAATTCAAAAACATGGCGTTTTCACCACGGACACATTATCCAAACACACTCACATGCCACACGCGCGCACACAGACCCACACACACACACATACAGAGGAGCATCAGGGTGTGATACATGAGTGAACCACACACCCATGATGTGCAATTAATCGAGTGACAGCCAGCTTATTGGTCAAATAAAACAATGGATTAAAAAAAGGGGGAAAAAATAAGACCACAACAGTGCATCGATCAAGTGGCTGTTATCAAGGTCAACTTACCAGCATTTTTTGAGATGTTGACTGATCGACAAATGTTGCCAGAGTCACACAGAAAACAAAATGGAAAAAAAAATTACAAAACTGCAGCATCGGGTCATAGATAAATCTATTCTCCCCTCTTAGAAAAGACTGAAAACAAGGCCTATTTCATGAATCACTGTTATATCTGTCATACACGCAGTGAAATTTAGGTTAAACAGGTTGAGGGTGATGATAACCCTCAAGGGTTTTCAGCATCCAAGCGGTATACGGTGGGTTTAATAATGAAACAAAAAATAAAAATCTACCGTAACTGGGCTAGTTCATGCAGGCATCATGAAAAGCTACAGCATTGAATAACAAAAAATGAATGAAACAAGCGCATGACGATCCGGTTAGCATTTCATTATTTTGCAGATGAATGCACTTTTTTTTTGGGGGGGGGGGGTAAATAATAAAACAAAAGTGCCCTCCTTGTGGTAGCCTCGGGAGGTGGGGCTCTGGATGACATGACATCAACATTAGCAATGCTTTACATTTATATCAGGAAAATGCTGTCAAGTGCATTGTGGGTTGTCTTCGGACAATTAACCTTGCAATACACAACAGGTAAAGAAAAAGAAAACTCCACATGCCAGTGGCCGACCGACACATGGTCATCGTGGAGAAAGTGGCCATCTATCCCGAGAACCACTCAAATAGAGAACTGTGAAATAAAAGCTCCAAATGATGAACACAAAGTCAATGTCCAAATAACACACAGGAGAAGATGAATTAGGCATCTGAGAGAAACCACAGATGGTGCAACATGAAAAAAAAAATTGACAAGTTTAAGTGAGAGGTGCATGCATAATAATCAAACACGGCTATGAAAATAAAAAACAGCTAATCCCGTTATATGCAGTTACTAAGCATCCATTTAGAATAGAGACAGAAACAGTACACGACACATTATAACAATGGCTTCATATCTCTTTGTGGTTATTTGATGCAGTTGTATTTGAATTACCTTGCGACCATCACTGGCATGACAGTTAACATTCAATGGAGTCAGAAGAGCCATCAGTTTCTCTTCATTTCCGCTCCTGAAAATATATAATAATATAATATAATAAAAAATAATATAATAAGTATGTACAATAGTTGATAAAACCTAACTTTCATTTCACAAATCAAAGACAATAATATCAAGTTGCAGCAGCTAACTATCTTAACTCTGATTACAAGCGTATATGTAGGCCTGTCACGATACTTACGTTGACTTATTGTAAGATGACTAAAATGGACACAATATTTTTTTTACACGCTTCACAAATGGTTCTTTACCCATATGTTTATTTTTCATCCTAAATGGTCATGCCGATTCATTCCCTCTCCTGTCACTCACCTTAATCCCTGCTTTGTGAATTGACTCGCACACAGGCACAGTACGGGTGAAACGGCGAGAGAGATTTGCAATTGCAATTTCACGAATTAATATTGATACTTTAAAGAAGAAATCAATCAAAAAATTATTAAAATATTTACGTAACACTGACATTCCAACAATGTACACACATATGCAGGGACATACAAATTTTCTTATTTTAATTAAGGCAGTGGCCCCCAAACTTTGAGTCACTAGTTATTTTCATGTGGAGAGATATTTTAAAGACATAGAAAGAAATAAAAACAATTGACTTCAAATATCAGCCACTGTTATCTATGCTTTGAGTCAGCAAGTGTTAGGAAAGTAAAGTACAGGTCCCCGAAGGCGGCATAGTGATTGTTCTATGAGTAATTAAGTTTTCGTTAGCACGCACACATTTGTGGTCTGAGAAGTATTAAAAATAATAAATCTGGCAATGAAGTTGCACATTGTGTCACTGCCCTTGCTTCTCACCGCTAATATGAATCTACATAGGCTAGCAACAATCGGGGTAGCCTCAAATCATGAGCTTTTGGCTAACGTCGTACTCGTCTGCTCACTTCTCCGAATGGGTAAGCACTACGTCAGTGCAGCCCACCAGCGAAATGACACCGCATCTGCAATTGTCGTATTGTCAAAAATGCACCGCAATTCCCCACAAACTATTTTAATCATTTTCATCCCGTTTGGGCAATTATGTGACCCAGGATTTTCTTTGAAAATATTCATCACAAAAAAGATTACGGGATATTACGAGTTAGCTTTCAATGATTGACAAATTCCAGAAAATCCGTAATGGTTGGCAGCTCTGTCACTCTTATCAGTGGCATTAATTTTTGTAATGTGATAGTTTCTGGGAAAATGTAGCGGCCTAAAAATGTTATCATGACATTACATAATGCGTATGCAACTATCAAACATCAAACAAAATAAGGTGGAGGAGACTCACCTTGCTGCTTCTAGGAGTTCATCTTTCTTGTATTCACCTATTTATTAATATAGTTAAAGATTAGGTCAAGGCTTGAAACAACTTTCACAATATTTCAACTCTGTCAGAATGTTACACCTTGTTTAAAAAAAACCAAAACAAAAAATCTTATTTATGGGGGTAAAAGTTGAGAATAGAAACTGACCGGTGAGCACTGCCTTGGCAGACGGGTCAGCCAGATCCAGCGCAGATTTTCCATCAGTGTTGCGGATGTTTGGATCAGCTCCATGCTGGAGTAACACTACATTTACATGAGAAAAACAAAAACACTTTAAAAAATATCTCTGAACTGTGGCAACAGTTAGTTTTGACTGTTTTTTAAACTAACCCTGCACACCATGCTCACAAGTTTCAATATGCACACACTGAAAAAATATGAAACAAAATCAAACAGTAAAGTTTACCTATGCACACATCAATCTTTCCTTTAATGGCTGCCTCATGCAGAGGAGTGTAATTCCAGTTATCTCTGGCGTTGGGGTCTGCACCCTGACACAAGAGAAGGCTCACAACCTCAGCGTGGCCGAAGGAGCAGGCATTGTGCAAGGGGATCAGTCCTCCATCGTCTCTGGCATGGACATTAGCGCCCGTCTGCAGGAGATGCTCCACCACATCTTTCCGACCAAAACCTGAAGTCATATTTATTTATATAGCCTTTAATCACAAACAGTCTCAAAAGGCTTCACATGCCCACAGTTGACAGTAATTTACATCTCCTGACCTTAAGCCTCAGGAGGGCAAGGAGAAAAAAAAAACATCTGGGGAAATAGTGAGAAACCTTGCGAGGGGGCGCAGTTGTGACAACCCCCCTTCTAGAATGAACAGGCTGCAATGGATGCCGAGTGGGCAACATTCGACACAACAACGGAGGATCGTTTTAAAATGATGCTGCTTAGGAAAGAATTTATGTAATGTATATCCAAACTCAACAATTTATCTATATACGATCGAGTAAAGAGGTCTTCAACGAGTAGATCAGTTAAAACGGAGTTACTTTTGTTCAAACTAGATTAACTTAAAGTACGACACAGAACGACATAGAAGCGAGTAATCTTGCTGCCACTTATGATTCGCTGGTTAACAAGGCTACATTCTACCACTCAACTAAATGACAACATGTCGGAGTGGACACAAATATCGATGGAGGATTCCAATTAAGCGGATATGATGATGTAGCCAAGTTATCTTAGCCTAGCTTAGCGAGACATACCCGCAGCAAAATGCAGAGGAGTCGATTTTCGGCCAGCCATGTCTTTTGCGTTGACGTTCGCCGAATCGACTAGACGTTTCACTCTCGACACATCTCCGTTGCGACAGGCTTCGAACAACTCCCGAAAGGCTCCGCCGATTCCGCTGATACCGTCGGTGGGGCTTGTGGCTCCGGAGCCGGGGCTGGAGACGCCGCTGCCCCCAGAGGTGGTCGTGCTTGAGCTCACGCTGCTCGCTTGGACCGCGACAGGCAGGTCCGGAGAGGCCAGGGCGCCTTCAATCCCTCCACCGCATTCGCGCTCAGTTTCATGCGGCGAATTGATCGCTGTCATCGGCGCAGCCGTCGAGTGAGCACCCGAAAGTGAGCTGTTCCTCGGCGGAGACTGTAAGCTGTTCTGTTGCTGCTGCGCTGCTGAGCGACGACACACCGCCATTACAGCAGCTCGCAAGCAACAATAACCCCCTGCTCCGCCTTTCCGGTCAAAGTGGACGTGCTTCCGGTTTGTTACTCAATGAGCATACAGGTCCCGAGTCCAGCCTGCGGGACTGTAATATAATTTAACATGTATTTTATTGAATATATTGCGATTAGAGTGTGTATGTCGATAAGCAAGTATGAACGTCAATACAGTACCAGAACTCGGCCCTCTGGATGCATGTGTGTACGGACGCACGCAATGAGATGGGAACTTGGGAAGGGAAGTGGATTTTGCTGGTCCGACATGCACCAGCGGCTGGACCAGGCGTCCGTCATCGTCAGCCATTCATTATTTCAAGCCGAACCAAAACTGTCATTGTCAGCAAGTCACTCCCGCCACCGTGGTTATTTTAAGCGTGGTTCCGTCATTGCAAAATTACAGTTTGTCACCAATATTTTAGGATAGTTAGGAGAAAAAAATGTTTATAAAGGTAACAGTGTCACCAATACCTTGTCAGTCGCCAGCGGCTGGATCCCATTAATCTTTATCTTAACCACACTTCCGCAATATGGCACAATATGTGTTTGTGGTGTGTGGGACATATTTGAAAACTCATTCAAATGACATTTTTCATGTGATCACACCCAACAGGTCCGTTTTGCAGTTCCCCCATTCCCCTCTCGCTTGTTAAAAAATGTTTAGTCTTCTATTTTTTTGATAGAATGTACAGTGGAATCTCCTCTGTCGCCTCATTTCCAGTTGGATGATTTTCATGCAGTATTGCGTTGTTTATCACACACATGGAATAGGATAACTCATCTTCGAAAACCCAAATAGTGTTGCAAGCAAGCAAGCTGGAATATTTATATCGATCTATCTTTTTGAGGGTTTAAGCACAGATGTCGAACTCCAGTTGTGGAGGGCCGCTTTCCTGCATGTTTTCAAAGTCTCCCTGTTGCAACACACCTGATTAAAATATTCAGATCATCAGGAAGGTCTGCGGAAGCCCGATATTGAACCTGTTCATTTGAATCAGGTGTGTTGCAACAGGGAGACTTGGAAAACATGCAGGACAGCGGCCCTCCAGGACCCGAGTTTGACACCTAGGGTTTGCAGGCATGTTCAGCTCCGGGCCTGGAGGGCCAACGTCCTGCCTGTTTTCCAGCTGTCTCATGTTTGGGACCGTGTTGACTCATGCTTGCGACTGATCGTCAATTCTCCCAGGGAGCTTCGTCTGTGCTACCCTCCGCACATCCTCCAACGAGGCATGGATCTCCAGCTTCTTGGGGAAATTCCCAGAGCTTGCCGATCGGAAATGACAGGCAAAAGATGGAGCCAGAGAGGGAAAATTTTCGTCAAGAATTTTAATATTCTGCCCTCATGAGGATAAACGGTTCGGATAATGGATGGTTACTGTCAGATCATACAGACAATATATATCAACATACAGCATATGACAATGAATGGTTTTTTAAAGACTGCAAACTATCTATTAATGACTATTCTATTAATTATTTTAAAATAACAGTTTTCATAAAGCAAAGCATTTTCAGTGACACCATAACAGGTTAAGTTTAAACAAAAACGCAAACAATTAGTTTTTAACATAATTTGTGTTTCAAAGGAAAAAAAGCCTGTCGGCCAACTGGATGGATGGTTCAGAATGAAGGTACTGGCCTGAAAAGTAAGCCAGTTTGTGTGCATATTTGCACGGTGCGGGAACGCGAATCGTGCCTGGCCAGTTCCAGTACAAATGGCACATTTTGAAGGTCAGCCTGTTGGAATATAAAAGCCAGTACATAAATGAAATAAAATTGTCTGAAAATTGGTCAGAGTACAGCGGAATGCTACATGTAATCTCTGGTTGGACACCCACTCTGAATTGTGTAACTCAATTGGAATAGAATAATAAATGAATAATAATTTGTTTGTCATCAAACAAAATCATGAGTTGAATTAAAATCTGACTTTGCAGTATACAATAGGGCTGACCAATAGTGATTTAATATGTGATTATTATTTATGTTATCTTTATGTTTCTTTGGTTTTTCAGCTGTCCTCTTTAGAGACTCTGTATGCCTTTTTCTGTGATGTATTCATCATTTCTGTTCACAAATCCTTTAGCAATTGCTATTTGATCAAATTTATCAGTTCTGTCGCATGTTAAGAACATGCTTAGATATGACATGGATGAATCAGCCATCAATCGAAAAGTCAAATTTTCTTGTGCACACTTAAGCTTTGTTGCTACTCGAATAGTGGATAAGGTCTTAGGCTGACCATTGGTGACTTTTAATCTATTAAAGGAGGAAGTGTTTGTCAGACATAAGTACTGGTAGCTAGATTTGTGGCCTGGTTACTGCGGGAGCACTTTTCATTCCCACCGCCCTGCCATTTCTTTTTTTCCTTTTTTTTTGCCCTGCACCAAATCGCTGCCTTTGTGATATGAACCGACATCGAGACAAACATCGAATGTCGTAGAGTGTCATTATTCTATTCAATGTCGGTTCCATTTCGATTAATTGTTCAGCCCTAGTATACCACATGACAATCATAGGGATGGCCAATCTCATTGTATTAAATATCACAAAGTAATTCATAAATAATAAGCAACTTTGTGATGCCAAAGCAATCTCGTGAAAGAAATGTATGCTTCTGAATTCTTTTTCAACGTCAAACATTTAGGACACTTGATAACATACAGTGTATTGCATTATGGCTAATCAGTGGGGAAGCAAATTCCTGTATTTTCAAAAGTACATCAACAGGATTGAAAATCATATTTGAGGAAGAAGAAACCTTTGCAGATGGTCTGGTGTGAGGTTCGCTGTATTGTACAGGGTAATGTAGTGGGTAGGAAGTCCACATCCCTGCCGAATGTGATGTGCCATGAGATAGAAGTCCACCCTACATTATGTTGAGAAAAGAGGGAAGAGAGACTTCTAATTTAATGAGAAGACAACTCTTGCGGCACACTCACACAAGGCTCCTTGCACGATAATGGACTGGCTCGAGGAACAAATCTCTGGTAGGAGATAGGACAGATAGGAGGTAGGAGTCAAACATTTATTAAAATATTGAGAAAAGTATAAGTATAAAAGTAAAGTGTAAGTTTCGTCCCGTGGCTCATGCTAAAAATACGCACATGAGCTTTCAATATCATATTAAACCTTATAAATAACTGCCCGACCTAGCCAACCAGAGATGCTGTAAAATAGCGATGTCTGACTCGACCAATGAGAAGCGCTGTGCTCTCGGCGAGCACAGTAATCATAAAATACAATAAAAATACACTGCAGTGGTATCTCTACTTATGAAATTAATTAGTTTTGGAGGAAATTTCATAACTAGAAAATTTTGTAAGTAAAGACACATTTTTCATGTAAATGCCCTAATCCGTTCTAAGCCCCCCTCCAAAATTCACACATAAATGTTTTCGAAAGCATAAAATTATGTAACAATTATATTATTGCACAGTTGTTCAGAATGTAAAAAACTAAGGCTAAAGAATAAAATTGATGGTCATCAACTGCATCATCGTTGTTTTTTGCCCTTTTTAGGTCATGTTCTCTCTCAGAAATGATTTTTGCCTGGCGTTTTGTAAAGATCTGATCCAAGGACGTTTGCTCAATTCTTTGAAAATGTCCAAAGCCAACATCGGCATCGTGAGCGATCGGCCGACTAGTGAACAGTTTTTCTGGGTGGTTTACATTTTCGTAAAACTATCGGAACACATCAGGGCCCAAGGGGAATGACGAGGGCTCTTTATAGACACATCTCTCTGTATCTACATACATATACAGTACATATACGGCATGGGTCCCTCTTAGCCAATGGGATGCCAGGAAGACGTTCGGTAATCGCAGCTATAAGTAGGTTGCTTTAGGAAACTCGAAGCTGCGAGTAGCAGCCCAAACTGTATTTTTACCTTTCGTGTCTTGAAATTTATTTCGTGACAAGAGGCAATATTTTCCCGTTGAGGCATTTCGTAACTTGAATATTTATTATGAAGAGATGTTCGTAATTAGAGGGACCACTGGATAGGCAAGATGGCAGACTCATCAACGGGCGAAAGGTTAGTGAGTAATATCGAATCCGGTGAGAAACATTGCTTTGTGTCTCGCCCCTGCAAAGAAATCTACTGCAGTGACATGGAACAATAAAGACATGGGCTCAATTCATAGTTTTGAGCATAGAGTTTATGCTGCAGTGGCAACACAGAGAGGGCAATCAGGCTGGAATTGCACAAAGTTTTGTGCAAGCAGATTCTGCAGACAAAAAAAAAACAAAAAACCCAAAACATCTTTATAACTCTCTCTCTACACATACACGAACTTGATATGCAAGATTCATGTACAAGCAGCACTTTTTGCAGGTCCAAAAATATATTGCGAAGTGGCAAAGAAATACAAGTAGTGTCGACAGTTCAGGTGTGTTTTGTTTTATTTTTATTTTTTATTTTTACTTATGTTTAGGCATAAAAATAATTCTAATTGTGCATAGATTGTTCAAACATGTACAGTGAGAGAGTTCCACCGTGTTATGGGCATATTCGTATGTACTGCGTGCCCCGCCCCTTGTGGGGATAAGCAGATTAGAAAATGGATGGATGGATGGATAAATATATGACATACACGTACCAGTCTTTTTGAGTGAGCGTGTGATCCAAAACAGTTCCGGGTGAAGGTGTGCCAAAGCTGCTTCCATCACAGGAATAGAGGGTAGTGCTGATTCTCTTTTTGAGCACAATGAAGACAAGCTTCGGCTCATAGCTGGGAAACGTCTCAAAGCATTTGATCAGCTGTGGGATCTCGTGCTGCTCAACCATCTTGAGCTGACCATCTGACACACCATCCCGATACACCACAATCTTTTCTGGCAAGTAATGGTTGACCTATGTAGACGGTTTATACACAGATTTATGTGGTGGTTTTACAGGACAATGTAGTCTTTAAAATGTGATTCCACATGCACATTTCTTTTCCATATAACATTGGAAAGTACAGTACAATTCATATTATATCTCTTAACCTACCCAGTCCAACATCTAGTGTGTATGTGAGCCAAGTCTACACAAATGGCAGCCTGCGGGCCACAGGCAGCACGATCGCAAACGCTGAATGGCCCAGCAGCACAAAGAAAAATCAGCATGTGGTGATTTTACTATTGCGTTTGTGGGACAAATCAAGATAATAACAACCACAATGACAATCATACATTTATATTGAATTCCTTGGCATCCTTTGCCATTTTTGTAAACAATTCCCTGATCAATTCCAATGTTGACGAATGATGTCACAATGCATATTGCATAGCAACGTCTTTTACTAGCACAGCTATCAGGAAACATGGCGCCTTACACTCCGAAGATGGTTTACATTTTATATGAAAGGATAACAAACTGGGCAACTTGCAAATTACGGTATCTTAATAATTCATCAAAAAGAGGAAACCCTACCAATACGCAAAATAATTTGCACACACAACAAGCGATATTTGAGATGACGGTCACGTTTTTGATCCAAGTTGGGAGTGCTCAACCCATCAGCAGCGGCAACCTAACCATGTCCTCTGTCAATACTCCAGGGAACTATATTCGTAACAATTTCGACCATATTGTGGTAACTGTTGCACATTCTGCCTATATCAGAACCTGGCAGTACTCACTCCAGTCTATCGCTAGTTTCTCCTTTCACTGAGGCAGGGATAAGAAAAGATAAAGATAGGAAAACCTTTATTTGTCTCACAGTGGAGAAATACCCCCATTTACAGGAGCAAAATTCAGAAAGGGAGAAGTAGAACTTTCTAAGGTTATGTTACTTTAAAAACTATATCTTGCACATAAGACATAAATTGAATTGAATACAACTTTGTTGTCAAATGCGCTGATGCTAATCTACTTGTTTCGTCTTTTTTCCCCCCAATTCAACGCAAACATGTCTTATACCACTGACAATGGGCTTAACAAAACTACAAATACTGTAATCACATTACTGTGCTTAAAATGAGTTTGCAGCATTGATAGGTCAAAGCATATACCTCATGATACTTGTGCAGTGCATCCAACAAGCAAACTGTGAATCCATTGATGAGTTCTTCATTGGGTCCTTGAAAAGTTACTCTGGAATACCATCGAGTTATTGAGCTATAAAAAAAAAAAAAGTTTATAACCTTCCAAGAAACACAACACAATACTATTCATAATACAGGCCAAGAGGGGGGGGGATAGATTTGCAAAGCTAAACATGAATAACACCAATAAACGGTGAATACGACTGACCTGTTCATGCTTGCGACAAAGCCCATGACAGATTGGCGAGCCTTGCTGGTGTCATGGTGGACATCAACTCCAACCACCATTAGGTTTTTCTGTTATGAGGGGTATGCAAGTAAAAATGCAATCACCCAAACCTTCACCACAAATGGTGGATATAAAAACACACTCCTTTTCAAATACATTTTTTTTTTCTGGTCGTGGGTTGGGGGGGGGGCTTATTAAGACGAAGAGACAGTTTCACCATTGTGAGAAATTGTACAACTCAACTGAAGAAAAATCTTTCAGAAGGAAAAATAAAACAGTTACATTCACTTGGTTGCAGAAATGCACACACCTTCAAACTATATTTTGTTGTAGCTTGGTCACATTCATAGCAAAAAAGTTTTGAAATAAACAGTCATTTCTTTTTTAAAATCACACAAACTTGGCAGTTAAACATAGGTGTGTAGGCATTTTATATGTCAGGTCTTTGTTTATCATAATTGTTAGTCTAGCCTATACTACCGGAGACAAATTCCTTGTGTTTTACATACCTGGCCAATTAAAATGATTCTGATTTAATTTTCAACACACACACACACACGCACACGCACACACACACACACACACACAGCTTTTTCTGCACTATAAGGCACATCTAAAAACATTCAAATTCCTCAAAAGCCGACAGTGCGCCTTATAAAAGGGTCAATATTCCGATTTCTTGGATGTAGTATTTGAAATGTTCTGTAAAGCGTTTTGTTGCAGCTGCAGTGGTTGTGAAAGCTCTATATAAAGAAAGCTGTATTGTGTTGTATTCCTTTAGCGTAGCTCCATCTAGTGGACACACAACACACCTCAGCAACTACAGTGATTCCTCGTTTATCGTGGTTAATGGGGACCGAGAACACCCGCGATAGGACTATAGCAGTACACATATTTAAGTAAATATGTGTTCTGCTATTGTCTTTGTTCATATTTTGTTTATCCATCCATCCATCCATCCATCTTCTACCGCTTATCCGGGGCCGGGTCGCGGGGGCAACAGCTTTAGCAGGGAAGCCCAGACTTCCCTCTCCCTAGCTACTTCTTCCAGCTCTCCCCGGGGGATCCCGAGGCGTTCCCAGGCCAGCTGGGTGACAGTCTCTCCAGCGTGTCCTGGGTCTTCCTCGGGGTCTCCTCCCGGTGGGACATGCCCGGAACACCTCACCAGGGAGGCGTTCAGGAGGCATCCGAATTAGATGCCCAAGCCACCTCATCTGGCTCCTCTCGATGTGGAGGAGAAGCGGCTCGACTCGGAGCCCCTCCCGGATGACCGAGCTTCTCACCTTATCTCTAAGGGAGAGCCCGGACACCCTGCGGAGAAAACTCATTTCGGCCGCTTGTATCCGGGATCTCGTTCTTTCGGTCACGACCCATAGCTCGTGACCATAGATGAGGGTTGGAACGTAGATCGACCGGTAAATTGAGAGCTTAGCCCTTTGGCTCAGCTCCTTCTTCACCACGACAGACCGATACAACGTCCGCATCACAGCAGACGCTGCACCGATCCGCCTGTCGATCTCTCGCTCCCTCCTGCCCTCACTCGTGAACAAGACCCCAAGATACTTAAACTCCTCCACTTGGGGCAAGATCTCCCCCCCGACCTGGAGGGGGCACTCCACCCTTTTCCGACTGAGGACCATGGTTTCAGATTTGGAGGTGCTGATTTTCATCCCAACCGCTTCACACTCGGCTGCGAAACGCTCCAGTGAGAGTTGGAGAGCCCTGTTTGAAGGAGCCAACAGCACCACATCATCTGCAAAAAGCAGGGATGCAATACTGAGGCCACCAAAACGGACCCCCTCAACGCTTCGGCTGCGCCTAGAGATTCTGTCCATGAAGGTTATGAACAGAATCGGTGACAAAGGGTAGCCTTGGCGGAGTCCTGCCCTCACTGGAAAGGATTCCGACTTACTGCCGGCAATGCGGACCAAACTCTGACATCGGTGGTATAGTGACCGAACAGCCCGTATCAGGGGGTTCGGTACTCCATACCCACGAAGCACCTCCCACAGAACTCCCCGAGGGACACGGTCAAACGCCTTCTCCAAGTCCACAAAACACATGTAGACTGGTTGGGCGAATTCCCACATACCGTCGAGAACCCTGCTAAGGGTGTAGAGCTGGTCCACTGTTCCACGGCCGGGACGAAAACCACACTGCTCCTCCTCAATCTGAGGCTCGACTTCCTGACGGACCCTCCTCTCCAGCACCCCTGAATAGACCTTACCAGGGAGGCTGAGGAGTGTGATCCCTCTGTAGTTGGAACACACCCTCCGGTCCCCCTTTTTAAAAAGAGGGACTACCACCCCGGTCTGCCAATCCAGAGGCACTCTCCCCGTTGACCACGCGATGTTGCAGAGGCGTGTCAACCAGGACAGCCCCACAACATCCAGAACCTTGAGGAACTCTGGGCGGATCTCATCCACCCCTGGGGCCTTGCCACCGAGGAGCTTTTTAACCACATCGGTGACTTCAACCACAGAGATAGGAGAGCCCACCTCAGAGTCCCCAGGCTCTGCTTCCTCCAAGGAAGGCATGTTGGTGGAGTTGAGGAGGTCTTCGAAGTACTCTGCCCACCGGTTCACAACGTCCCGAGTCGAAGTCAGCAGCGCCCCATCCCCACTGTACACAGTGTTCGTGGTGCACTGCTTCCCCCTCCTGAGACGTCGGATGGTGGACCAGAATTTCCTCGAAGCCGTCCGGAAGTCGGCTTCCATGGCCTCACCGAACTCTTCCCATGCTCGGGTTTTTGCCTCGGCGACCACCGAAGCTGCGTTCCGCTTGGCCAGTCGGTACCCGTCAGCTGCCTCTGGGGTCCCACAGGCCATAAAGGCTCGATAGGACTCCTTCTTCAGCTTGACGGCATCCCTTACTGCTGGTGTCCACCAGCGAGTACGAGGGTTGCCGCCACGACAGGCACCAACCACCTTACGGCCAGAACTCAGATTGGCCGCCTCAACAATAGAGGCACGGAACATGGTCCACTCGGACTCAATGTCCCCCGTCTCCCCGGAACATGGGAAAAGCTCTGTCGGAGGTGGGAGTTGAAACTCCTTCTGACAGGGGATTCCGCCAGACGCTCCCAACAAACCCTCACAATACGTTTGGGTCTGCCAGGACGGACCGGCATCTTCCCCCACCATCGGAGCCTACTCACCACCAGGTGGTGATCAGTTGACAGCTCCGCCCCTCTCTTCACCCGAGTGTCCAGAACATGCGGCCGCAAATCCGATGACACGACCACAAGGTCGATCATCGAACTACGGCCTAGGGTGTCCTGGTGCCAAGTGCACACGTGGACACCCTTATGCTTGAACAAGGTGTTCGTTATGGACAGTCCGTGACGAGCACAGAAGTCCAATAACAAAACACCACTCGAGTTCTGATCGGGGGGGCCGTTCCTCCCAATCACGCCCCTCCAGGTCTCACTGTCATTGCCCACGTGAGCATTGAAGTCCCCCAGTAGAACAAGGGAGTCCCCAGCAGGAGTACTCTCCAGCACACCCTCCAAGGACTCCAAAAAGGGTGGGTATGCTGAGCTGCTGTTTGGTGCATATGCACAAACAACAGTCAGGACCCGTCCCCCCACCCGCAGGCGGAGGGATGCAACCCTCTCGTTCACCGGTGTGAACCCCAATGTACAGGCACTGAGCCGGGGGGCAATAAGTATGCCCACACCTGCTCTGCGCCTCTCACCGTGAGCAACTCCAGAGTGAAAGAGAGTCCAACCCCTCTCGAGAGGACTGGTACCAGAACCTAGGCTGTGTGTGGAGGCAAGTCCGACTATATCCAGTCGGAACTTCTCTGCCTCACACACCAGTTCGGGCTCCTTCCCCGCCAGAGAGGTGACATTCCATGTCCCAAGAGCTAGCTTCTGCAGCCGAGGATCGGACCGCCAGGGTCCCCGCCTTTGGCTGCCGCCCAGCTCGCATTGCACCCGACCCCTTTGACCCCTCCCACGGGTGGTGAGACCATGAGAAGGGGGACCCACGTTGCCTCTTCGGGCTGAGCCCGGCCGGGCCCCATGGGTGTAGGCCCGGCCACCAGGCGCTCGCCAACGAGCCCCACCTCCAGGCCTGGCTCCAGAGGGGGGCCCCGGTGACCCGCGTCCGGGCAAGGGAAACTGGATACCATCGATTTTATCTGTCATTAAGGGGCTTTGTGAGCCATGCTTTGTCTGGTCCCTCACCTAGGACCTGTTTGCCATGGGTGACCCTGCCAGGGGCATAAAGCCCCAGACAACTTAGCTCCTAGGATCATTGGGACACACAAACCCCTCCACCACGGTAAGGTGACGGCTCACGGAGAGGATATTTTGTTTATATTTACTTAAATATTTAATTTACCCCATGTGGTATAACAGAAAGGAGGGTGCTGGGTGGGGCTGAGAAGATGCACAGCCAATCAACATGGCTGTGCATAATGGTATGTGCAATGGTTTATCGACTCCTGCTGTCATTGGTCGACGTCGGCGCTGGGTACCAATCAAGTTATAGCCATGCACAAAACCACTGAGTCATTCTGCATTTTTTTTCTGAATGCAGTACTTTGGAAAAACCCCTGCGATGCACATAGAAGGGTCTGATCACTGTATTGCAGCTTCTATGCGCCTTATAATGCAGTGCGCCCCAACATATGAAAACTGTTTAAAAATAGGCTTTACATTGAAGGTGCGCTTTATACTCCAAAGCGCCTTATAGTGCGGAAAATACAGTGTGCGCGCGTGTGTGTGTGTGTGCGTGTATGTAGGCATGATGAATGAGTGCCCACCACTGCGAATATCTGACCCGCCGTAATAATGTGTGGCTGTTTACAAGCATGGGGCTTACCAAAGGCACACCAACAGTCCAAAGTTCCCCTCCTAATTTGGTGTTCACTTGCAGGAGTATCCTTTGTGCCACACTCCTTAATTTCTGTTGCTGGGAAATTGTCCGGACATTGATCGCCTAGCAAGCAAACACAATACTAATTAATAGATTGAGTATTACAAATTCTAGGCTGCGGTGTTAAACCTATAGCATAGTGCATCCACAAAGTTTTCACAACATTACAGTTTTTTCCATGCAACAGCCTCATCCCAAAATGAAATGCATTCATTTCCCCCCCTCAAAATTCTACACACAGTAATGTGACAATGTGAAATTTTTGGGGTTCTTTATTTGCAACTTTATTAAAAAAAGAAAAACGAAGACCACATGTACAAACCAAATTCCAATGAAGTCGGGCCATTGTTTTATACATGGTCAGAAAAGAACCATTTGAGAATATTCAACGGACAGTATATTTAAGTGAATAGGCTGTTCACATTGATAAATATTATTGTTTTTAGGAAATAATAATTACCGGTAACTTGGAATTTTATGGCTACAATATGTTCCAGAAAAGCTGGGGCAGGGTTATGTTTACCACAGTGAAACACCTTTGCTTTTAAGCAACATTCAATAAACATTTGGGAACTGAAGACATTAATTATTGAATCTTTTTAAGTTTTTTTTTTTTTTTTACCATTCTTGCTTGATGTACCACTTCAGGTGTTCAACAATCCAGGGTCTCTGTTGTCATATTTTTTGCCTCATAATGCACCACATATTTTCAATGGGAAGTCAGGTCTGGACTGCAGGCAGGTTAGCTTAGAATGCCTACATTCTTTTACAGTGCACTCCGCTTAATAGAACACCGGTTAATAGAGTAATCCGCTTAATAGAGCAAAAGGCTCTGGAACCGATTTGCCTAATGCAATTTCCTATAAAGATACTCCGCTTAGTAGAACAGATCTCCGCTTAATAGAACAGGCCGTAAGCAATGAACATTGTAAACTAGTGGTTTTCGAAGTGTAGCTATCGCGATACTGTACCACTATCGCGAGAAAACGCGGTAGTTCTAGCCGTATACAGTAACAGGTAGCACGCGTCACTCCACACATAGACACACGCACGTCACAACGGCTTCAACTTCATTCAAGAGACGAGAGACAGACGAAGTGTAGCCATCGCGATACTGTACCACTATCGCGAGAAAACGCGGTAGTTCTAGCCGTATACAGTAACAGGTAGCACGCGTCACTCCACACATAGACACACGCACGTCACAATGGCTTCAACTTCATTCAAGAGACGAGGGCTATACTCAGACGATACGATGCATTGCCGGATTCTCAGAAGGTACGCCCGCGGTTTCCAGGACTTCCCTCTTATCCAGCGCATTGAGAGGGAAGTCAACCGCAAAATTACGGACTCCTGTTTCCAGACAAAAGTAACGAAATTTTTCTCGTGATTTGAGATGTTTGACTGAAGTTGATTAAAGTTGTTGTTTTGTTGTTTGATTAAAGATATGGACGTCCACAGTCGAAATATCTCTTCTAACTCGTCAGCAGGGGTTTTTCTGCGTGCATAACTTGGTCGTCGACGTGTCTGAAGGTGTACCTAATAAAGTGTCTCCGGTTAATAGAAACCCCGCTTAGTAGAACAGAAGCGCTTCGGCCCAATGGTGTTCTATTAAGCGGAGTGCACTGTACTACGAAGCCACACTCTTGTAACGTGCAGAATTTGGTGTAGAATTATCTTGCTGAAAGAAGCAGGGACGTCCATGAAAAAGATGGAAGCATATTTTTTCTCCAAAATCTATATGTACCTTTCAGCATTAATGGTGCCTTCACTGATCATATTCCATCGGCACTAACACCGCCCCATACCATCACAGACGCTGGCTTTTGAACTTTGCGTCCATAACAGTCCAGTTGGTTCCATTTCCTTTATAACTTTCAACAGAATAACCACCCAAAGTACACAGCCAACAAATAAGTGGCTTCAGGATACCTCTGTGAATGTCCTTGAGTGGGCCAACCAGAGCCCAGACTTGAATCTCATTGAATATCCTTGGAGGCATCTGAAAACGGATGTGCGCCCCATCCAACCTGATGGCGCTTGAGAGATGCTGCAAGGAGGGATGGGCAAAACTGCCCAAAGATATGTGTGCTGCCCTGAAGGCAATAGTTATCTACTGTATTTATTTTTTCTTTAACGGGTCTCTCTCTGGTATGGCAGTTATATGAGAAAAACTATATGTGGGTTTAATGTGTTAGAAGTGTTTTGAGACACTGTCATTGATGGAGTCTTATCTGCCGATGTCATTTCCTGTTTGGTCTCGTCTGGTTTGAGGGCGAACACAGGGAAAACATGTTTTGTTTGCTATCCACCGCCATCCACGGTGAACCATTGTGGAAGTAATGCCATAAGTTCAATCATGTCATTTTAAAGGTGTTGTGAAAGCCGAGATAGTGGCGTTTTGCTTGGATGTGTGGTGTTTGTTACAACTGCGGGCTGTAGTTGAATGGAACGATTGGTTATGACGCCATCTGCTGGCTATTTTCTGCCACTGCCTTTGAATGATGGAATGCCGAGGAGCAGATTGTTTGCTGGTGTTTGTGCATATAATGATGTGGATTTGTGTATCTTGATTGCGTTCAGGCATTGATTGTTTTGTATCTTCTTGTTTTCGGTTTTCACCAGTATGTATTTGAAAAATTTTGGAGGTAAATGATCAAACTTGCATCTCCTTCGCCTTGATTGGCTATGGTTAAACTTGGTGTTAAGTCCGTGTTTTGAACACACTGCACGAGAATACTACAATAGGTGTGCTAAGCTTGTGGCATCATAATCAAATAGACTTAAGGCTGCAATAATTGAGAAAGGTGCATCAAGAAATATGAAGGAAAGGTTGTGAATACTTGTCTGCAAAACTAATTCCAATGAAGTTGGAGCATTCAACATAAATTCACTTGGGTTTTTTTGTCTGTGTGTGTTACTGTATGATACCTGGGATGGGATGGGACTTTTAACACAGCAGATCTTCTTGATGGCACTGTAGAGATCTTCTCTGTTCCCTACCAGGATGCATACTACAAGTTGCAAAGTAGGCTGGAAACAAGAATAATAATAGTAAAATATGACAGGATGTCTCTAAGTGCATTTTTTCCCAACACAGCTAAAATATATTTTGTTTGCTCATTTATAGACAAGAATCGACATCTGAGGTTTTTGGATTTTCAATTTTCTCCCACCCAAAGAAATGGATGTAAATAATCAATTTCATGGTCAATCTGTCACTGTCATGAGAGCCCGAGGAATTCGGGTACCTTTTCTGCTTCAAGTACAGGCCTATTTACGTGAAAACTGCCACGTCGTAGTAGTCCAACTAACCAAGGCAACAATTGTTTATGCTATGCAGGACAATGACAGTGCCAATGGCAGTAAGAAGGCCAACTTCAAAATAAACCTTATATTAACAAATAATATTTGGACATCAATGCCTAGGTACACTTTTATTAATTATAAGTTATTCTCGGCAACGTGTCGCTGCGTCCCAGCTGCCTTGAGTCTGTTTGGGGTTATTTGCTGTAGCAAACTGTTACTACCGATTTTAATAATGCAATGTAGGTGAAAATATGATGAGGACATAGTATTGGCATGGAATTGAGGAAAGAATAATATTTGCCTATTGCTAAAATGTATGTCTTACCTGACTAGTGAACTGTGAGTGGATGCTCTTGACATAGGATTCTGTGCGATCGTCCCTCAGCTCTACACACACAGGACGACCCACTTGCACTCCAACAGACGCACCCACTTTTTGAAATGTTGAAATGAACTCTGTAGTCTGGTCTGCACAGCGTCGAGGGTAGAAAATCGCCCATGTTTTCAGGGGTACCTAAGAGATTGATTTGTCAATGAAGGCAAATTACCAGAACAAACCTGGCTAAACTAAAACAATACCAACACTGGTTTCTGTGTAAGCTTTTAAAATGAGTCATTTCTTATGATCATGTTTAGGGATAAAATGGTTTACTTAAGTCTTCAACTTAAGCATTACAATTTCAAATTTTAATTACCTTTACTTTTTAGAGTATCTTGGAAAGTACGCCTTATTCATGTTTATTGTCGTTCTTGGTTTGATCGTTTTTTGTACACAATTCTTATCTATGCATTAATGGACATAATTTGCCAATTTAGCTTCACTTTATGCAGCTGCACTTGTTTCTTCCCGCTAAAATGTAATGTATTATTACTAATATGAGTTTATTAAAACTAGCAGTGATCCAGCCCGAGTCAAGTCATTAGATTTCAAACAACTTTGGACCCCAACTTTATGGTCATGGACCATGCTACTTAAGGGCACAAAACACATTTGTACAACAGTATGGGTAATCGCACGATCAACTTTTGGCTGAATTAGATTCTAGAAAACTAGTTCTTTACATGGGCGGCCCGGTAGTCCAGTGGTTAGCACGTCGGCTTCACAGGGCAGAGGTTCGATTCCAGCTCCGGCATCCCTGTGTGGAGTTTACATGTTCTCCCCGGGCCTGCGTGGGTTTTCTCTGGGTGCTCCGGTTTACTCCCACATTCCAAAAACATGTGTGGCAGGCTGATTGAACACTCTAAATTGTTCCTAGGTGTTAGTGTGAGTGCAAATGGTTGTTCGTTTCTGTGTGCCCTGCGATTGGCTGGCAACCGATACAGGGTGTCCCCCGCCTACTGCCCGAAGACAGCTGGGATAGGCTCCAGCACCCCCCACGACTCTAATGAGGATCAAGCGTCTCGGAAGATGAATGAATGAATAGTTCTTTACATTATTTTATTAGATTTTTTTTACTGGATTTTATAATGCAGTTTCTTTTGTTAAAAACATTTTTAGAGCGTTCTGTGCATCGAACAGACACCTAGCCTTAAAGGGTGGACAAATTCTGTTCGACAGGGGACTAAGGCAGTACATGCCCCAACAGCAGGAAAATGGCGAAAGTACCCAAACCATATTAAGATGACCAAGAATAACTCGACAACAAAGAGACACCTAATTTACAGTTGTGACCATGATCATGAAACAATATTTTAAACGAGGTATTATTTATGATTCAAGATGCATTTATCAGTTGTCCTAGTTACTTACACAGCAAATTGGAGCCAGCCTGACGACCTCTCTGGACCAAGACCCATCAGCACCAATGGTAAATGATGAGGTTTGGACACAGATAGTTTCAAGAGGGAGCGTTCTAGCGTTTAACTGAAACAGCAAAAGTGAAATGTCATCAGAATCAGATTGATTAACATATCAGGGCGCCTGCAGATGCAACGGTGAGCCTTATCAGTCTCGGGCTCCCGAAGGAGGGGTAAGAGGGCTGATCGGAATGCTAGCGCTCAAGGGTATTTTTCTATCCGGGGGAAAATTCAGATAACAGTTGTTTTGGGAACAGGCCGTGCACAATTTCAGACAATTTAGCTTGTGACTTACAATGGCATCAATGAGCCAAATCGTCAATCATTCAATTTATTTCAGGCTAGGCCAATTCCTCCTTGTTCTTTTCCATTTTGCGAAGTGACTCCAACGCCGCATCCACTTTGCAATTGAGTTTGGTCAACGCATGAGTCTGAGTGTTGATCACCCGACCTACACCATCCAGAAAGGCCTGCAGCGTGTTCCCTACTAATGAAGCTGCTCCCGCTATCTGAACTTCATTAATCTGGTCTGGATTGGCTAGCAAATGAATGCCATATTTTAACATAGAATTTGAGTAAAATATTGTCATTGACAATAGTACAACTTACTTGCAGTATTTCGGAGCCAAATTCCAGGCCCCATTGGGTGATTTCTTTCTGGCTGTCAACGTTAGAGCTTATGTTCTTCAAAAGTTGCTTTATTGAATGTGTGTGTTGATCACCATTTACATTAATGTGCATGGTCAGGTCCTAAAATATAAAAAATACACAATTTAAAATTGTAGCCAACCAAATGCCTTTACCAATCACATAGAGTGAGGCTTCTACTTTTGAGTCTACTTTCCGTTTGGATGAGCTAAAAAACAGTGAAACAAGAACCAGATAAAAAATGAAAAATGGGGTATAAAACTTTAGTTTGTGTCTAAAATAAAAGCCGACATGGTGTCCAAATGTACCTTCATTGATCTGAAATCCTTCTTCATATTTTCTGGGATCCCAGTCAAGAAAGAAAGCTCAGGAACAATTAAAATCTCTCCAGGAAAGACTTGCTGCAGTGAATAAGTGTTATAATTATTCAGTGTTGCAACAGTGACATTGTCTACAAACTCAACTTCAATTAAATCGGGACGTTGTTTGTCATAAAACAGGATACAATGGTTAATGAATAATCCTTAATTTAAAATGCTATGTCTGCAACACTTTCCCATAAAGCTCGGACTGGTGGACTGAGAGAGTTGAGAAATGTTCATCCAACACCTGTTTGGAACGTCCCCCAGGCAAACACGGTAATCGGGGACAGTTGGCTGCCATGGTTGGGGATAAAAGGAGCTTCCCTGAATTGCTTAGTCATTCACAAGCAAATATGGGTCTAAGTTGACCACTTTATGAACAACTGCATGATAAAATAGTGCAACACTTTAAAGATAATGTTCTTCAACGTACTATTGCAAGGAATTTAGGGATTTTATCATCATAATATCATCAAAAGGTTCAGAGAATCTGGAGAAATCCCCACATGTAAGTGGCAAGGAATTTAGTTTGTAATCACTATTTTATGGATTATTTCTGGTTTACGTTATTATTTAGAATAAGGATATGATTAAGACAACTCAATTGCAATACATACAATGGAAATAGTCTATACTTTTTTATAATGGAAAAACAAGAACAAATATGAATGTCCAATTGCCATATTTCTTTTCATAAGGAAAACAAAAACACTGTGGTTGATGACAAAAAGGACATAAGAACAAATAAAAATCCAAGCTTTATATCTATGGTTAAAGGGAATATACGACTTGACACAGTCGGCTAAAACTTGTTGCAAAATACCACATCTGCAGCAATTCATTCATATTTGGCCTTGTCGCTCAGTGTGGATTTCTAAGTAGTAATATTTTAATTATCTTTGCATTTCCGTTGAGACTTAAATGTCAACTTTGTGTCGAAGACTCAAGAACACAAACACTGCAAGATAAGCTGTATTGACTTTCATAGACTAGAATTCCAAAAAATATTTACCTTCCTCCCTGGCTTGGATCGATCCTTTGGTTTATGCATGAGAAGAGGTTGGTCCGTCTCTTTAATAATAATTCCATAGTTCTTGCTGTGATGAATTCACAATGAAAGATAATGATAATGTTAAGTTTCAAACAATTCAAATCAAAGTCTAAGCGATGTAAAACTATACATTTAAATATAATTTCAACATGATTTAAAGGGGACCTTTTAAATCAAGGTTTGAAAACCTTTCTCTGCGCCTTCACTAGTCTAAACACTGCATTCTAATTCACATTGTGTTTGTGCAATACGAATTAAGCAGCAATATCCATCTGTTTTTAGCCATCGTGAGGCGGACATTTTGCCACTACCTATCGGCTGAAATGACATCACAGTTACTCAGGGCCAAGATAACGACCAATCACCTCTTTTCTGAAGCTGAAATATACTGTGTGTGAGAGTTCCCCCCACCCCACCCTCCCTTGCCCCGCATATCCTCACAAGGGTCGCGGGGCATGTTGGAGACTATCCCAGCTGTCTTTGGGCAGTAGGCGGGGTATGACCTGAATTGGTTGCCAGCCAGCCAACACACACACACGCACGCATGCGCGCCGCACACACACACACACACACACACGCTATATCGCTAACTCTTCCACTCCCGCAGTGACAAGGATGCGCTTAATTACCAAAAGATGATTTTATGACTGTATGAATATGTACAAATGTAGTATCCAAAAGAGTAACAACTTTGTGTCAGTAAAAAATTAGTCATATCATTGCATACTTTTCGTGAATTTAGTCCTTTGATTCGGTCTGGTGTGGAAGCGCATGCACATGTAAGGTGGGTCCTGTCAAAAAAATTCAAACGCCCAAATTCTGGCACAGGCTGGAGTACAAGGGTGACCCAAAAAGATGCGTACCCATATTTTATTCGATAAAAAATCAATTTTTTAACGAATGTCTTTTCAGTTGCAGGACGTGAAAGGTGAACCTATGGATGATCGTTTTTAGCTCGGACAGATGGACAGAAGAAAACATTGCTGCAGTGAGGGACTCAATAGAACACAGCCCTAGGAAATCAGTGCGTAGACGCAGCCAAGAACTCGGAATGACAAGGGAGTCACTGCGGCGTGTTCTTACATCTGATCTGCACCTATACCCATACAAGATCCAAATAAAGCAAAAACTAACTGATGCTGACAAGGAAAAGCGAGTAAAATGTGTGAATGGTTCAATGGAAACGTTTTCGAAACTGAATCTGTACACTCTGGTATGATTTTGTTGCAAAATAGATCTCCAGGGAGAATATCTTCTGCTGATTTGTCCAAGACATTTTTGGGGCAACTATAGCTAAAAACGATCATCCATAGGTTCACCTTTCACGTCCTGCAACAGAAAAGACATTTGTTAAAAAATGGATTTTTTATCGAATAAAACATGGGTACGCATCTTTTTGGGTCACCCTGTACTTTAATCCATGTGTTTCAATGTCTACCCGCCCTACTCAATCATGATCATCTCAAGGACAGTTGTCGCACCTGTAGTAATCGACAAAAGTGGTTTTTGTGCCATCCATCAAAGTGAAGGTGTCTTTAGGTGATTTGTCCCACTCAATGGCATCAACGCGGTAAGTCCGGTTATTGTAGCGGGTGATGATGATGCTACCAACAAGTTCTTTGGTGCATTCATCTCTAAATTTCTCTTTGCTTTGTCGGTAGAGAATGTTCCTGGCAGAAGGAAGGAAACAAATCAAATGTTAATTTTAATTTGCATGTCTCGTCATGCTTTATGTATTTTGAAAAAGGCAGCTTTGCTCTTTTTCAAAAATCTCTCAATCATCCAACAGGTTGGTATGCTGTTATTTGCCATGGAATTTACAAACACAGTTCGATAAATACTACAGATCCTCAAAACAACAACTGTTCACTGTAATGTGATGCTCCTCTTTTTGTTTTCATTCGTTGTTTTTCTGTGTTTTATATACCCTTTTAAAAAGCTATTCGTTAATAAACCTAAGAGGAACATGAAGATTTCCGGAAATAAAATGGTAAATTATTGTTCATAAATAGTACTTTGGGTACATTTTATATGAAATAAGAGTGAATACAACTAAATTAGACAGATGGTTTAATGATGATGGAAGATGGAAGAAATTTCATCTGTGCTGTATGTTAGACATACAGTACATTTGACAATAACGTTTATCCAATCCAATGGTTTCAAGCAGTAAATGCCAGATATTAATCAAGGTTTTGGCTGTGACATGGTCGGGGTGATGAATGTTCACAAGTCATGTGAATTAGTGATATTAAATGTAAATCACCATAGCTAAAAAAAGCTCTCTCTCTTTCTCTCTATAAATAATTTCTACACAACTAAATGTCTGCACCTTGTTGCGTTAAAAAAAATTACTCCTCCTACAGTTACCTTTTCATTTAGTGAATATCAAATAAACATTTAGATTTACCATTCATATTACAAAGTATAAGTCTATATAATTATTTAGATTTTGCATTTTTTACTTATTTTTGTGTCAGTGATGTTTCAAAAACTCACATCACATCCAGCACGGAGTCATTCCGCAAGACCTTGTGCAACACATCAACACACAGGTACAGACCTCCATCTGTATGTTTGATACATGTTGAATAGCCTGGCCACACCTGCAGTCTACAAAAAATTCACACGAGGTAATTAGTTAAACGGCTTTGAACACAAGTGCCCCATGGCAACAGAACAACATGTACTTGCCGATGTTTTCCAAGAACTGTTGCATTTTCTGGATCATAATGATTTCTCCCTACCAGTTTCAATCCAATCATTTTCATGACCCTTGAAACAGAGAAAAGAAAAAGAAGCACACATGACCGTGTTTGCAGAAACATTCATCCATTTTCAACACCGCTTATCCTGAAGAGGGTCACAGGGAATTTCTGGAGCCTATCCCAGCTGACTTCGGCCGAAAAGCAGACTACACCCTCAACTGGTCGGCAGTCAGTCGCAAGGCACATATAAAGACAAATGACCATTCATGCCCACATCCACAGCGTCCACTGAACCCATCCCACGCTGCCTGCATACAAGAAAGGCGAGTGTTCCATTGCACCATCAGCGACACGTCAAAACCACACATTTAAATTGAAATACATACCTCCTGAGAACAACATTGTAGAGTGGGATGCACAGATCACAGCTGGGTGGCAACATCTTTGTCATTTGTATTTGGATTTTGATTTCTTCATTGTTGGTTCTTCTCAAACTCTTGAGAACCACCTCCTGTGCATTAACCTAATGTTACTTTAAAATATTGCCACAAATTTATAGTTCGATAAATACGAACGATTCCCAAATTGTTGGCCGAGCTCCTAGATGGGCCCCCAACTATTTGAGGGAGGGGGCAGAAATGGTGAAAAGGTGAAATATACAGTGAAAGTACATTTTCTAAAAATGTGTCAATCAACTTCCAAAGCTAAGGCAAAAAACAAAAACAAGTATGATCTACAAATTACACAGCCTCCAACATGAGCTCTTAAAAATATTACCCAAAAAAATCTATCAATTGGCTGAACGCTATGAAGTTCAATTAGTTAACTGGCATTTAGCTATAAGTTTCGCCCCAGTCATAGGGCCACAAACATAAGTTTGCTTTTTCATTTGCTCTCTCTCTCTTTTTAAGATTTTTTTGGACCAGTGAAGAGAGTGTATATTTAAATCTTGTGAGTGGTTTTAAAACCAGAAACTCCTTTAACATTTGCATATTCAGTAATCATACACTTTATAGGGTGACGTGCATTGTTTCCCCCACAATTTGTGATGCTTGTGTGTTTGCGTAGCTGTCTTAAAAACTAGTGCAGTTCACGTTAAAAAGCCGCATCAATTAGTTCGAACACAATTTAAATGGGTTGGAACGCAAGATCCAAAACTTGCACAGTTAAATTTTTCTCATGCTTGTTCAAGCTTGTCTCACAAACTAGTTGAGCATAGCTTGTTACATGGCTCAAGTTATTGACTGCAAGCGTAACATCATGTGATTATTGTGGGAAATAGATACGAAAAATATAACCATGCGAGTGTGCCAGTGGTTGCTCGATAATTTAAAAAAAGGCATCACATCCACTGGAGAATCAATTAATGGGAAAGAGAGACACGAGTGAATCTCAATGATAACAGATTGTTGAAAATCAGAATTAAAATGTTCTTTTCTTTGAAATTGGTATCGTGTTCAAAAATCAAGTTTGTCAAACTCGAGTGTTGTGTGTAGAAGCTTCCCAATCTAAAGGATATTTCAGATTTGGTTATCAGGACAAATCTACTCTTAAAACACCTTGGACTAAAGGACAAATATTATAGGATGATCTTATCAAACACAATACAGTCAGGCGTTTGATTTCCTTAGTCATGAAAGTGACTATGGTGTACCACATAGGTGTCAAACTCAGGTCCTGGAGGGCCGTTGTCCTGCATGTTTTCCAAGTCTCCCTATTGCAACACACCCGATTCAAATGATCAGATCATCAGCATGCTCTGCGCAAGCCTGACATTGAACCTGTTCATTTGTATCAGGTGTGTTGCAACAGGGAGACTTGGAAAACGTGCAGGACAGCGGCCCTCCGGGACCTGAGTTTGACACCAATGGTGTACCAGTACATACTATATAGTGTATAGGTTTGCCTATATAGTATATAGGCAAACCTATATAGGCAAACTATATAGGTTTGCCTATATAGTATATAGGCAAACCATAAATGCCTCTTTGATACCTACATCCTTCAGTTGGAGGGGAAGGTACAGTACAGACCCATCAAAAGCTATAACTTCTCCTGTGGTCAAACGGTGATCTTTGATCATCCCATAACGCATTGACATGGATTCAACATTTGGCCTGGAAAACAGCGGACATACAAATTCTCAGAAATATTATCACAGCGTACATACGAATAAGAAAGTGGAGAATAGAGAATATAAAGTCAGTCATCCTAAAGTGGATTTGAATGGTTGTCAATTGGACATCATCGTAGGACGATAAACACCCATGCCATGGCAGATTAGCATAACACTCGTAGAACAAGTATATACATTTGCACACACGAAAACTGTTTCAGTGAATTGTCTGCTGAAGAAAAAAAAGTCAGGGATCAGTGTTACTTACGTAAATGTCACATGGTACTGATAAACTGCTTTGTTCTTGCAGTGAATTGGAATATGATTGGAGCCAATAGTTACAGGTGTTCCTTTTGATCCAGCCTTGTTGAGTGGCACGCTGACCAAGAAAATGGACAGACAAAAATATAATACAGATTCAACAGAACCAGATGTTGATTTGTTTGCCCAGCACAGTATTTTCGAGGCCTGCACGATATTGGAAAAATATCAATACATATGGCGATAGGCACATAACATAAATACAAAACAAAATGTTTATCCTTGTCATATGTGTTTTTCTGTTACCAGTAGTTGAATGTGTCATATTTAAATGCGAACGTTATCCATGTTTTTTTAACAAACCATAATTTTAAGTTGTCTGTGAAATAGTGACATCCATGTCAATTCCTCGACAACATTGGCGATCGATGCGTTGTGCATTGCTGATAGAAATAAATGGCATGTGAAGACAGTATGATGTCTATATTTAGTTTCTTAAGACAGATGCAAGTAATTGTTCCAATAGAAAAATACTGGAAAAAAATATCTCACTCTCTTACCAAAATAATTAAGTACATAGTGTGATTGATCGGCCTTTAGAAGCTTTGATCGAATTCACCGATCACACCACTTTTTCACAAACATCAACCGATAATGATCGGCCACCGATCGATTGGAGCATCCCGACTTTTAAGTGAAATTAACATGCGTGGTGGAAGTTACACGAATCATTGCCAGTGAAAGGCTGCACACCTTTTCAAATTGAAAGAATGTACCCCGAAGTCGAAGCATTGTGATATACTGTACACACGATATTTAGATGATAAAACTGAACATGAGGTATTGCTTGTTAGAATACAGAAAGCCAAATTTAAAAAAGATGCCCTAGTGGCTCCATGACAGATAGTATTGGCTAACACAAAATGGATGACAGTTTAATTAACAGAGGGACAGCGATTAAAACCCTTAACTCATAACAAGGGTTTGAGACAAAACATTAATCTTACCGAATTGCCTCCACTTTCAAATCTTTCTTCCTGGTACAATAACTGAGGGGTCTTGCACCTCTTGAACGATGGAGACAATTTCTAAAGAGAAATGGCATACTAAATTGTTGCTCAATCAATCACTGAAATGTCATTGTTCCACCTCCCCGGTCGTCAGTTAAACTCCACAGCAAAGCAATAGAAAAGAAAATGTGAAGAGATCCTGTCATGCGTTTTTGAAATCACGTCA
Source organism: Hippocampus zosterae (assembly GCF_025434085.1). Lineage (NCBI taxonomy): Eukaryota > Metazoa > Chordata > Actinopteri > Syngnathiformes > Syngnathidae > Hippocampus > Hippocampus zosterae. Next base: position 18,036,760 of record NC_067456.1, read on the forward strand.
CTAGCCACACTCGAAGCGCACCTCTCTCTCTCTCTCTCTCTCTCTCTCTCTCCTCTCTCTCTCTCTCTCTCTCTCTCTCTCTCTCTCTCTCTCTCTCTCTCTCTCTCTCTCTCTCTCTCTCTCTCTCTCTCCTCTCTCTCTCTCTCTCTCTCTCTCTCTCTCTCTCTCTCTCTCTCCTCTCTCTCTCTCTCTCTCTCTCTCTCTCTCTCTCTCTCTCTCTCTCTCTCTCTCTCTCTCTCTCTCTCTCTCTCTCCTCTCTCTCTCTCTCTCTCCTCTCTCTCCTCTCTCTCTCTCTCTCTCTCTCCTCCTCTCTCTCTCTCTCTCTCTCTCTCTCTCTCTCTCTCTCTCTCTCTCCTCTCTCTTCTCTCTCTCTCTCTCTCTCTCTCTCTCTCTCTCAGCAATGTCAATCCATATTTTGTTTTTTTTCACATTACTAACTTTCAATAAAATCTTATTGATATCTATGTCCTAGTCTCATCTATGATCGAATGTGTTTAATGTTCTGGATGCTCTCCTCCCTTGTGTTATTTTTAAACTTTCAGGCTTATTACCCTGTGTCAGAGATTGGCGTGGAATCGCAAGCTGTCGCCTCTGAGGTAAGAGAACCAGCTGAACACCTTTGAGAGGAGAGGAGGAACGAGGTAAAGGGCTTCCTCGTCCGAGCCCAAGCACAGGCATTGCTGCTCTCCCAACTCCCACCATCATGCTCGGCAAAGTTTGTTGCGAAGAAAGCTGCAATAGTTCACAGGGCACGCCAGCCATGAGTAAAACTCATAGCAGGGATGGCAATGGCTAGTGATGGAAAAAAAAGCGGAAAGGGGCGTGGCCTGGACGGGGCGACCAATCACAACAAGTAAGACATACACGTCCAATCGCAGGTCTGTTTACAATCGGAAGATGGAAAGACTGATCGGGAGAGCTAGTGAAAACTCGACGATAAGGTACCTGACCCCCCCTAAAATTTTCTCAACGGATTTAGAAGATTCACAAAAATGATCATTTTAAGAAATAAAAAAAATTGCCATCCCTGTCATAGGGATAACCCAACAAAAAATGACAACATTGGGAAAAATATTTAGTGAATAAGAAATTGGTACACTGTAATTCCCATTACACAACAACTGTACTTCAACACTTCAGAGAAAATCAAACAGGAAAATTTGAAAAAAAATGTACTACTGAATTTTGCTTTTGGTCTGTTATGTCCAACCAGTAATATTGTAACAATTGCTGTTCATAGTTTATTACTCTGCAACTTAATGAATATGGGTCCAGCAAGACCTAGTGTCACTAGGCCTAGGTGATATATTGTTATTGTATCGTGATTGCGATATGAACATTCTAGATCAGGGGTGGCCATTTGGTAGATCCTGATCTAACGGTAGATCTAAGACAGGTCCCAAGTAGATCTGAGGAGTGTCGAGAAGAAAAAAAACAAACAAACATTTGTGTGTCTTTGTACATGTTAGTAATATATTTTTTGTGTTAATATACACTGCAACTAATCAGTCTCATTTTCACAAAAAAAATATTTTAAAAATAAAATAAAGCAGGTAAATCTTAAATTTGTGTGTGTGTGTGCGTGTGCGCGCCGGTAAGGGTATATCCCTTGAGGTTAGTTGATCAAAAAGTAGATCTTCGATCCAAAAAGTTTGGGCACCCCTGTTCTAGATACTGATAACGAAATTATGACAACAGTCAGGTGAACTTCCCACGCTTGTGCTACATGTAAGCTAAGGCCAACCAACCAGGCAACTACTTTCACGTTTGGCGTTGATCGACAGCTAAAGCTAGCCAATAAAATAATCATCTGATGGAGGGAGCGATGGATGGTCGCAGCGGTACAGCAAATACAAAAGAAAACCTTTGGGTCAACGAGAGCCATCCACAGCCATGCACGCGAGTGCATATGTCTTACTCACACACAGACCATGCTGAACCATCACGGCCCCAAACTTGAACGAAACAGAAAAATAAAGTGATACAAGAGTTTTTTTTTTTAATTTTTAAAATGCTTCGCCTGGTACTCCGAATTCCTATTCTTTGCATATGATACAAACTTTAAATGAGATTAAGAATAATAGTACTAAAAGATTTCTCACAACAGCTTTGATCGCAGGCTGCAATTGAAGATTGCGGACCACTAACAACTTCCGGTGATGCAGGTCACGTGCCATCGCAGGTTAAAGGTGACTTGCTTTTTAATTTACCCTATTTTCCGCACTAAAAGGCACACTGGATTATGAGGCGAACCGTCAATGAATTGCTATTTTGAAATTTTTTTCATACATTGGAGGCATCGCATTATAAGGCACAATCTCCAATGCCTCAACTAGATGGTGCTACGAAAAATCTGAAAATCAGCCGGGGGTCTGGGGGCCACAGGGTCCAGGGGCAATGCCCCAGATGGGTGACCCAGGGCCAAAGCCCACGGAAGCAAATGAGTTTTATAGATTTTAAAGCTTTAAAACCATTAATTTCATCAACAAAATTGTACAATTTTTGAAATACCATTCCCTATTTGCTTACAATATTGGCACTTTATACTAAACATGTTAAAGATGAAGTGTATTCAATCTACACACTACTTGAAACTTTAACTTTTGTTTACTATTCTTTCAAGTGAAAATTTGACCTTGGCCTTTGTGCAATTTTGCTGATGCATTGCTGGTGAGCACAAACATGTAACTTCAAATTTGCTGAAAAAAGCAGAATTCTGCCAAAAAGAGGAAAAAAGGTCATCCCCGCTTAAGTGTTGTTTAAATGCACTCATTTTCAATCAAGTAATAGCTTCCATAACCAATCTATTATCATAAAAATTAAACTTTGTTTTCCTGCTCAACAATCCCCCGCACCATCACAGCCTGCTGCCATATAGCCACTGCCGCATCCATATTACAGTACTGCAGGAAATACTGGTACACCATAACAAATGTGACAAATGTGAAGGGAGCTGGAATGTAGATTACCCTGTCATATGCAAGTGATGGAGAACATGTCATCTTGTCATTCTTACCTTGTCCCTCTGCCAATCACTGCTTGTGTGTGGCCACTTGTCTGTAGGCTAGGGGCTACCACACCTACATCCAGACTTGGTTGCTTTAACTCTTCCATCTCCCCAACTATTTGTCTTCCTGCAAAAATAATTGAATTCAATTTTGCAGCTTAAAATGTGAATACAAATGTGCAAACTATAAAACTCCCAAGAAATTTGCAATGTTCTAGTCCTTTTGTCAGGTACAGTGGACCCCCCGCCCCCTTTCTGTTTGTGGGGGATTGTGATTGGGCTGGCCCACAAATGGCAAAACACCACTTTGAATTAACGTCCATTAAGAATGCATTAGGACGGGACATTTATGGGAAAAAAGAATTGCAATTGTTTTGGATTTAGATCTGGATCAATAAAATGATTGACTTTAAAACTAAGCATTTGTTTAACTGTTAAAACAACTACTCAAAATTATCAGCATAAACTGGGTTTACATGGAATTGTTCTGACAGTGAAACTCCTCTACAACGAAATCATGTTTGCAGCAAGACATTTTTCACAACAGGGGTTTTTTCACTGTAAACAGGTTTACGGGAAACAGAAGAAAATGAGAACAGAAGAAAATTGTATGAAAACTGGATTGTAATTAAACAGTTTAGGGATGGCAGAATCACAGCCACTACACACTTGACATGCAAGCAAATTGTTGCGTTCGTGGTACTTTCACAATGTCGCACACTTGGAAACGAACCACGCCATCATGCATATTAATCTTTTTTTTTCAATGATAACGTTTTAAAGATCAGGAGGAGCCATCACCAAAATCACGATTTAAATTTCGATTAATTGCCATCCATCCATCCATTTTCTGATCCACTTAATCCTCAACAGGGTCGCTGGAGCCTATCCCTGCTGTCTTCGGGCAGTAGGCGAGGGACACCCTGAACTGGTTGAAAGCCAATCGCAGGGTGCTTATTAATCGTCCAGTCCTAAAATGTATTGAAAAGAAATGAATATAAAAATGTATCCCCCCTAATTATTGAAAAAAATGGGATGAACCTCCAATAAGTCTTGTCCATGAAAAATCAGGTTTGCTTCCACCGGAATTATTTATTTTTTACTAAATATTGGGGCTGTGGGGGAACCCGCAAATGGGTGACGATGCAGGGGTCCATTGGATGCATTAATGGCTATTTGGTTGTTGTTTTAAGTTTTAGTTTTGTACTATATAATAACCGAACTGCTTTATTTTCGGTAGTAGTAGCAGGATTAAAACAAATACATTGTACCATCACATGGCTTTGTTTGAAAGTACAAGAGGTCAAATGTCAACAAAAAAAAATTGTTCAAACACTTCACTAATAAAAAAATGAACATTTAAAGGTGTGTAATTACCAATAGTGATTTCTCTGTCAAATATCACTTATAAATAAGGTACCAGATTGGCTGGCAACCATTTTAGGGTTTGCCCCGCCTACTGTCCGAAGACAGCTGGGATAGGCTCCAGCACCCCCCGCGACCCTTGTGAGGATAAAGCGGATCAGAAAATGGATCGATGGATAAAGTACAAGTCAAAGATTTCGAAACACCTTCAAATTATAATGGTCTCAAACACAGTAAGAGGTCAACAAATTCATGCAATTAAATCTTGATAATGCACAGATATGAACTGTAAATCATTCCAGGCCAAAAAACATCATCCAAATCACACATTTAACTGAGAGAATACCACGATGTGCAAAAGGTGCCTACTTTGAAGTAACCTCAATTACAAAACATTTTGTTTTGATTCACATTTGATTTACCAAATAATTCCTCCATCAATATTTCCTCATCATGTTGATGAGTTACGTATTAATCTTCAATTCAGGAAGATGGTATAACCCAAGAGGCAACATGCCACTTGCTACTGTTATTGCCAGCCATCATGTCTTGTGTTGTGATGAGACAAGATGACGGAAGTACAACAGAGCACGAAAGCAACACATTCTAGCCATACGTAATCAACTCTTCCCATGAGTAGCGAGGCGCCTCCCCCCGCCGCAAACGAGCATTTGCTCCGGAGCAAAGTTTTAACCCTGTAGCGTTCACACGTACCATTTTACATCGGTGCTGCCGGTGCTTTCTTAAATTTAAGAAAGCTGTTTTCAGGGGGGCGGCCCGGTAGTCCAGTGGTTAGCATGTCGACTTCACAGTGCAGAGGTACCGGGTTCGATTCCAGCTCCGGCCTCCCTGTGTGGAGTTTGCATGTTCTCCCCGGGCCTGCGTGGGTTTTCTCCGGGTGCTCCGGTTTCCTCCCACATTCCAAAAACATGCATGGCAGGCTGATTGACCACTCTAAATTGTCCCTAGGTGTGAGTGTGAGCGTGGATGGTTGTTCGTCTCTGTGTGCCCTGTGATTGGCTGGCAACCAATTCAGGGTGTCCCCCGCCTGCTGCCCGAAGACAGCTGGGATAGGCTCCAGCACCCCCCGCGACCCTAGTGAGGATCAAGCGGCTCGGAAGATGAATGAATGAATGAATGTTTTCAGGGGCTACACCGGTGTAACTTTGCACGTGTGAACGCTCTACTGGGGCAGCACTGGAGCAAATGTTGCAGTGTGAACACCCCTTATATTGCAATTCCTTACCCAATTTTAACTAAGCAAAATTTTCTATGTGGAGGGAGTAAAATTTTTATTGCAAAAATTGCATTTTTTTAAAAAATAAGATCCAACTTTTTCCCTTCCACCACTGGAACTTTCACCAAAAAAAATAATAATAAGATTAAGAATCCTGGAGGAGCAGTTATTTACACACCAACTGGCAAAGTTCCTCTTCCCCTTGAGACCGCTGAGGGTTCCAAGCCTAATCCTCTGAACATGGAGACCAGTGAAGCACCTTGACCCTGTGTAGGGGACTCAACCTAAACACAAAATAAGAGTTTATAATACGTTTTTTTTGTTTATGATATTGAGACAAAACACTTTTCAGGCTTAAATTACCTCTTTCCTGGTGAGGGCTCCTTCCAAAAATTCTTTCCGAATCTCGGTGCTTGCCAGTACTGTACCTCTTGCGATGCCTATCTTGGGTTCTGTTGAGGGAAATTGGCAGCCTCTTGCTGGAACAAGTCCTCCATCATCAGACCGAAGTCCTCGTCCAGCGAAAGGATCACATGCTGGTATACAGGATCCTTGTCCTTGGAGGACATTAGCAGGAGCGAAAAAACCTCTGGCTCGTCCTACATCGAGCCCTCGACTGCGTCCCCGCCAAGGAATACCCCCCATATTACTGAAGTTCGTTGGTTTGTTTGGATCCATTTTATCCACTCGAAATATTTCGTGGGAACTGCAATACAAAGGGGAGAAATCAAGTAATTTAATCTTTCAGTTTTAAATTCTTACATTTAAATCTTTCTTGAAATGCTGTAACACACGTTCCTGTCGTCATATTTAATCCCCGCCAGACCCCCCAACACCCCCCAAAAAGCCCATAAAACAGAATGTAAATTATCTTAATCCTTCAACATGATTCAGTCTCATTAAATCCAGAAAAACTGTAGACGCTTTAACAGATTTCTCAGACATTGCCAAATACATGTACTGACCACAGCCGGCACGCAGCAACTTTAGCAAAATGAGCACTTCGCTTACTCCAGGCCTCTGATGCGGACTAAGCAGCAATTAGCAAACATGACTTTCAATGACTTCATTAACAACCCAATTTCAGTGTGTTGGTTAAGTAAAACAGGTCTCAAAAACGTAATATAAATATTTAAACTCACATTTTTTCGCTGACAGACTTTCAGGTTTCAGAAGCAAACTTCTCGATCGTTGTCCTCGAAAATGGTTTAGAATGTACCTGCCCTACTGGGCTATTGGACAATCCAATACGTAGAGCTTTATGCCATTGGTTAACAATACCTGCCAATCAATTCACTGCCAATTAATATCATTCATTCATCATTCATCTTCCAAGCCGCTTGATCCTCACTAGGGTCGCGGGGGGTGCTGGAGCCTATCCCAGCCGTCTTCGGGCAGTAGGCCAGCCAATCGCAGGGCACACAGAAACGAACAACCATTCGCACTCACACTCACACCTAGGGACAATTTAGAGTGTTCATGTTCATGTTCAAAAACATGCCACGCATGTTTTCGGAATGTGCGAGGAAACCGGAACACCCGGAGAAAACCCACGCAGGCCCGGGAAGAACATGCAAACTCCACACAGGGAGGCCGGAGCTGGAATCGAACCCGGTACCTCTGCACTGTGAAGCCGACGTGCTAACCACTGGAGTACCGGGCCGCCCTCCAATTAATATCAGTTCATGTCATTAATACCAGTAATATCATTTTATAAAGGATTTGCCGCCCCCTAACGTATTAGTACAGTACAGTAATGCTTTTCATAGCCCTAATCCATACCAAATTCGCGTTTATTCGGATATATAAAATGCATGTAAATCAATTTTCAACGGTTTTCTGGAGCCTATCCCATCTGACTTCAGGCGGAAGGTGAACTACACCCTGAACTGGTCGCCAGTCAGTCGCAGGGCACATAAAGAGACGAACAACCATTCACACCCACATCCACCCTCCCACTGAGTTGGAACCGATCCAAGGTACCTCCACTCAAGTCAAGCGAGTGTACCATTACACCATCAGCGACAAGACCCAGATGACTAAAATCTCACCCTCAATATTGGGAAGTGGCACACCGTAGCACGGTCCTTCAAGATCATTTCAAAATAATTGGGAGGCATTTTAATATGTAATCATTAGAAATAACTCTTGTAAATCATGTTTTAAATAGTCCTTGAAATATAGGTATATTATTGTTATTTATATAATGCACGTGCTTATGCTTGCTATATTAATTGTTCCTGAAGACATGGGATTAATCACATTAACAGGCTAACCAAAATGTTTTGAAATGATACAGTGATGTCAGGTTCGAGTTTGCCACAAAGGCATTTATTGCCTAGGAGAACGGACATTTGTTGCCTTTCAATGGAAGTGTAAGTTTGTGTGTCTTTGCAAACGAATTAGTTGAAATAAAGTACTGTACCATTCTGGTCCTTTTTGAAAAGTGTTCTTATTTTTCATCATGAGCGGTACAGCAAGTATTCTTGTTTCTGATGCTCTCGTGATGTTTATACTTCAATAGAGTATCTGCTGACGTACTATATCACATTTTAAATAAATTGTTATACAAATGTTGGGAAATGGGACGTCACTTACATAGCGTTTATCCACAATTGTTTTAGTCAAAGGG